>NC_053024.1:505037146-505358344 GCF_003073215.2 Triticum urartu
CCCATGTTTTCAAGTCTGCTCTGCGACAGTATCGGTATGACTTGAGGAAAACTCACTTTGAAGGCAAGGCTAATAGTGAACTTTCCCAAACATCTCCAGTGGAAAATATATCGGATGAAGACTGGAGGGGCCTTGTTAAACACTAGTCTGATCCGAAGTATCAGGTACATTATATATATGTGATCATATCACATGTTGAAGTCCTATTTACGCACGTGCAACACAGATCTATCTACTTGTAGGTGAACTATTCAAAGAACAAGGCCAACCGTACGAAAGTGAAATTCCAACAGACGACAGGATCTCGTAGCTATATTGCACACTGCGAGGCTCTTGTAATTAGCTGTTGTTTCACTCTTTTCGCTGTACCATATATCAGATCTATATTGACTTGTTCGAAATGCAGAGGAAAGCCCGCAAGGACCAAAAAGTACCTGAACCAAATGCTGTGGAAATCTTCAAGGACTGTCACACCAGCAAGAAGAAGGGCATGACTACAACAGTCAAAGCCACTGCTGTAAGTCCTTAATCCTCATGCCTTTTAACTACTACTTACTCTGACTTGTGCCTTGAACTGCATGGTTTGCAGTCAATGTCTATTACTCTTTTCAATTTTATACACAATTGTCTTAGCGTATCATTGCACCTTACAAGGTTTAAAAGAGAGGAGTGATGTTCCTTTGATCTTGACCCATAATATAGTTCCGTGCTGGACTTGCCCACACAATGTTACAATTACCTGTTTGTCTGTTCTCAATTGTTTTGTGATATGAATGATGTCATACTATGCTTACCGTATTATAAACTTTGTCTCTTTATCCTTAGCCCTCAATATAATGTGAATAAATAGACAATACATTAGCGATGGTACATGGTCATATGTTTGGAACCTGGTTTTATTATGTACTTTGCAATAAAATACAACTAATATTTTACATGGGTTCACCAGAATAAGTTCTGTACATAGACCAAAGCTATTTTGTTTGGTTTTGCTGCCTCCTTAATATCTTCTGTTCTGGTACTACTAATGTAAAACCTCAACGTTTTAGCGAGCTATGGAAAAATGGTGGACCCTTTGTCAGCTCTTGCTGCAGTGGGTCAGTACATGTCCACTAACAGTGCCAAAAGCACGTTCCTGCGTAATACTGGGTTGGTTGTTAAGGCAATATCGTCCAAACTGCCTCATGATCAAGATATGCAAGCTCAAAGCAATGTTGTATCAACGCTCCAGACACAAGTCCATTCCCTAACAGAGACCCTTTGTGAAACAAGGAGAAACATTGCTCAATGTCATCAAGATATGCATGGTTTTGAACCAGACTATCAGACATTTGCTATGTTGTTCAGGAGCCTAGGGGAAATGAAGGCGAGGGTTATGGTGCTCCATCGGACAATACAACATGAAAACGTAATAGTCAGGTCAAATTAACTGAGCTTCTGAACTTCTGGTGGTGGATTTATCTGCTAGACTGTTAAGTTTTATGCCAACCTTCCTTTTGTTATATAGTTGTAATTTGTTTTGGTGCGATACAAAATTTATTCTTAACGTGCAGCCACCGACTGAAGAAAACAGCAAGCCATTTTTGTATAGAGTAGGGTATTCCCTATATTTGCACTGGTGGCGATCTTTGATGCCGAGTGGATGTAATCTGTGCAATCGCCTTAATATCCTAGTGTTAGTTTTGCCTTATTTATTTCCTAGTCTTCTTTTTCCCTGGTTTGCTAGTGGCCGCAACTACCATGGGCCATATACGGGCCATAGGATCCATGGGTCTCCTACGGGCCGTCGATAAATGAGCCTGTAATCGGTGGGCCTCGGGCCGTCGGATAAATGGGTCTACATGGGCCGTAATCGGGCGTAATTGGTATCGGCCCAGCACGGTAACAGGTCGTTAACAGGACGTTGGACAACAAAGGCTTAATTCTGTCATAGGCATAACGGGTCGTTAATGGGCCAGAATATAGGATGGGCTGGAAACGGCGCAACGGGTTAAAGGCCAGAAATGGGCCGACTCTTGCCATGGGCCGAATTTGGCCTATTAGGGTAACAGGCCAGTAACGGGACGACTCTTGCCATGGGCCGAATTTGGCCCATTAGGGGAACATGCCAGTAATGGGCCGACTCTTGCCATGGGCCGAATTTGGCCCATTAGGGGAACAGGCCAGTAACGGGCCGGAAGTAATCGAGGGCCGAAAAGGAGCCCAGGAACGTATGGGCCGAAAGCTAACACGGGCTAGAAACGGCCCATTTAAATCACAGGCCATTAACGGGTATAAAGAAAATTACTGTTCATTATGGGCTAGAGTCACCGTGGGCCTGTAAAGGGCCGAAAGATACGAAGGCCTCATATGGGCCGAAAGACATCGTGGGCCATACATGGGCCGAAAGTGAAATGGGCTGGTGTTATATTCGACGTCCCACATGACGTTGTTGGGCCGATTTCCTTTAGGGCCTAACGGGCCGTAAAATGGGCTATTTGCGAAGAGACCGTTAACAGGCTTTTCATGGGCCAGCCCATTAACTTTTGACCAAGTCAAACGGGCCAACTTTGTAAGCTAAATGGGCCAGTGGTGGGCCGTGGCACGTGTCGACATATCATAGGCGCCTATCTGACCCACTGACGAGCTGACACGTGTTTCGTCCGGCCAATAAGAATTTTACACGTGGAAATTTCCCATTGGTCGGGGCTGTTAACGGGTTATCGGATCCAAAACCCGACCCGATAGCTTAACGGCCTTCCGTCACGGTGGATGCCATGTGTAGGTCACCCTTGACAAAAGCACTTCTGTGACGCGCGATTTATCGTCATGGAAGTGGACACTTCTGTGATGATAATTTTGGTAATGTCATGGAACACTTCTACGACAGCATAGGTATGACTATCTTGATTCTGTCATAAAATCGTCATGGATGTACATGCATGAAAAAAAACGCGACCTACTATGACAGACACGTATCATCACGGAAGTGTATTTTTTTGTAGTGCTACCAAAATATTTTTATCTCTAAGTTTTTCGCTTTGAGCTCTGACACCTCTATAAATCCCTACTTCCCTTTGCGAAGGGCCTTTCCTTTACTTTATGCAATTTTTATTTTGAGTCTCCATCTTCTCTTATAAAAGCACCAACTAGGAGGCAATATGATCGTACTTAAGTATTGGGTGTAGCTAATATTCGAGTGTGTTTCATGAATGGATCAATGTTTGAGCATGATGGGCTAGGGATAACTTATTTTAGCATTGATATTTTGAAAGACATGGTTGCTTGTTGATATGCTTGAGTATCTAAATTATTATGTCAACACTATACTATTGCTTTGAATCACATAAAAAGTCTAATTTTCCATGCTATAAAGAAAATAATATGATATGACATGTTAAACATCACTCCACATCAAAAATTCTATTTTTATCACTTACCTACTCGAGGACGAGTAGGAGTTAAGCTTGGGGATGCTGATAGTCTCCAACGTATCTATATTTTTGATTGTTCCATGTTGTTATATTATCAATCTTGGATGTTTTATAATTATTTTAAAGTCATTTTATATCATTTTTGGTACTAACCTATTGACATAGTGCCAAGTGCCAGTTCCTGTTTTTTCCGTCTTTTTTACATCGCAGAAAATCAATATCAGATGGAGTCCAAATGCCACGAAACTTTATGAAGATTTTTTAAGGACCAGAAGGAACATGTTGGGCCCTGGTTGCACCTGGGGGGAGTACCAAGGAGGGGACAACCCACTAGGGCGCGCCAGGAGGCCCAGGCGCGCCCTGGTGGGTTGTGCCCACCTCGGGTGCCCCCCGGACCGCCTCTTTGCTCTATAAATACCCCCAAAATACCAGAACCCTAGGGGAGTCGATGAAATATTCATCCAGCCGCCACAGAGTCCAGAACCACCAGATCTAATCTAGACACCATCTCGGATGGGGTTCACCACCTCCATTGGTGCCTCTCCGATGATGCATGAGTAGTTCTTTGTAGATCTTCGGGTCTGTAGTTAGTAGCTAGATGGCTTCATCTATCTCTCTGAATTCTCAATACAATGCTCTCTTGGAGATCCATATGATGTAACTCTTTTTGTGGTGTGTTTGTTGGGATCTGATGAACATTGAGTTTATAACCAGTCATATCTTTTTATATCCATGAAAGTTATTTGAGTTTCTTTGATCTCTTATATGCATGATCTCTTATAGCATCGTATTTCTTCTCCGATATTTGGGTTTTGTTTGGCCAACTTGACCTATTTATCTTGCAATGGGAAGAGGTGCCCGGTAGTTGGTTCGATCTTACGGTGCTTGATCCCAGTGACAGAAAGGGAACCGACACATATGTATCGTTGCTACTAAGGATAAAAAGATGGGATCTATATCTACGCAATAGATAAACGGATCTTGTCTACATCATGTCATCATTCTTATTACATTACTCCGTTTTTCCATGAACTTAATACACTAGATGCATGCTGGATAGCGGTCGATGTGTGGAGTAATAGTAGTAGATGCAGGCATGAGTCGGTCTACTAATCTTGGATGTGATGCCTATGTAATGATCATTGCCTGGATATCGTCATAATTATTTGAGGTTCTATCAATTGTCCAACAGTAATTTGTTTACCCACTGTTTGCCTTCTTTCTCGAGAGAAGCCACTAGTGAAACCTATGGCCCCCGGGTCTTCTTTCTCATATATTTTCTTGCGATCTACTTTTCCTTTGCATTTTTATTCAAATCTATTAAACCAAAAATACAAAAATACTTTGCTGCACTTTATTTTATTTGTGATCTATTATTTCAATCTATTACAATATCTGGCATCGTTACTCGAAAGGGATTGACAACCCCTTTAACTCGTCGGGTTGCGAGGTGTTGTTATCTGTGTACATGTGTTGTTTACATTGTGTTGATTGGTTCTCCTACTGGTTCGATAACCTTGGTTTCTTCACTTATGGAAATACCTACCATCGCTGTGCTGCATCATCCCTTTCTCTTTGGGGAAATACCGACGTAGTCCTAGCAGACAGGAGCTTTTCTGGCGCTATAGTCAAATAGCAATCACTCTAAAGTTCCTCCAGCATGAATCTGGTTTGGAGACGAGAGGTAACTTCTTAATCCTCCTCCATGGCATCCACTCTTTTCAAGTCAGCCTCCATCTCTTCCTCCGTTTCTGGCCCAAAGTGGTTAGCATCACTGTATGCTCTTGGGCCTGGTGCTGGGTGAGATACCCGACTCTCCCCGACCGACTCTTGCGAAGACATCTTGCTCCAAATCTGCTCCAGGAACAACTCAAAATGAAAACAGAGGATTTTGTTGTGGTATAGTGGTCAAAACCTTCGGCAGATTACATAATGAATTTTACCGACCAAAAGAAGTATCATGCGAGAAAACAGAGTCCAGAAGGCACACGAGGTGGCCACAAGGACAGGAGGCGCGCCAGGGGTTAGGGCGTGCCCTCCACCCTTGTGGTGGCCTCGTGTCTCTTTCAGACTATTTTTTATTTTCCTAATTTTTTAAATATTCCAAAACAGAGAAAATTATCATTGAAAATGTTTTGGAGTCGGTTTACTTACCGTACCACATACCTATTTCTTTTCGGAGTCTGAAACATTCTAGAAAGTATCCCTTATGTACTCCTCCGGTGTCACTGTAGTAATTATATTGGTCTCAACATTTATGGGAGTACCCGAGATATAATGTTCGATTCTTTGACCGTTTACCATATTCGAATTTGTGCCTTCGGTGTTGTTGATCTTTATGGCACAGAAACGATAAACCTCCTCGATAATATAAGGACCTTCCCATATAGAGAGAAGCTTTCCTACAAAAAATCTTAAACAAGAGTTGTATACCAAAACATGATCACCTACATTATACTCACGCTTTTGTATCCTTTTATCATGCCATCTTTTAACTTTTTCTTTAAACAACTTGGCATTCTCATAGGCTTGGGTTCTCCATTCATCAAGTGAGCTAATGTCAAATAACCTCTTCTCACCGGCAAGTTTGAAATCATAACTGAGCTCTTTAATAGCCCAATATGCCTTATGTTCTAGTTCAAGAGGTAAGTGGCATGCTTTTCCATAAACCATTTTATACGGAGACATACCCATGGGATTCTTATAAGCAGTTCTATAAGCCCATAATGCATCATCAAGTTTCTTAGGCCAATTCTTTCTAGATCTATTAACAGTATTTTGCAAAATTAATTTAAGCTCTCTATTACTCAATTTTACTTGACCACTAGACTGAGGATGATAAGGATATGCAATTCTATGGTTAACATCATATTTAGCAAGCATTTTACAGAAAGCACCATGAATAAAATGTGAACCACCATCAGTCATTAAATATCTAGGGACCCCAAACCTCAGAAAAATAACTTCTTTAAGCATCTTAATAGAAGTGTTATGATCAACACTACTACTTGGAATAGCTTCTACCCACTTAGTAACATAATCAACAGCAACTAAAATATGTGTATACCCATTAGAGGAAGGAAAGGGTCAAACATAATCGAAGCCCCAAACATCAAATGGTTCAATAACAAGTGAATAGTTCATAGGCATTTCCTGACGTCTACTAATATTACCAATTCTTTGGCATTCATCACAAGATAAGACAAACTTAAGGGCATCTTTAAAGAGAGTGGGCCAATAGAAACCGGATCGCAATACCTTATGTGAAGTTCTATCTCCAGCATGTTGCCCTCTGTAAGCCTCGGAGTGACACTTGCGTAGGATCTGTTCCTATTCATGGTTAGGTACACAACATCTAATAACACCATCTACTCCTTCTTTATAAAGGTGTGGATCATCCCAAAAGTAATGTCTTAAATCATAGAAAAACTTTTTCTTTTGCTGATATGCAAAACTAGGTGGTATAAATTTAGCAACAATATAATTCGCATAATCAGCATACAATGGAGTATTACAAGAAGCATTTATGACATTTAGTTGCTCATCAGGAAAGCTATCATCAATAGGCACTGGGTCATCAAGAACATTTTCTAATCTAGACAAGTTGTCTGCAATGGGGTTCTCAGCTCCCTTTCTATCAATAATATGTAAATCAAATTCTTGTAGCAAGAGAACCCATCTAATAAGTCTAGTTTTAGGATATTTCTTTTCCATAAGATATTTAATAGTAGCATGATCAGTGTGAACAGTTACCTTGGAATCGACAATATAAGGTCTAAATTTATCACATGCAAATCCAACTGCTAAAAATTCTTTTTCAGCAGTAGCATAATTTCTCTGGGCACTATCTAGAGTTTTACTAGAGCATACTGAATAACATTCAATTTCTTATCGACTCTTTGTCCTAGAACAACACCGACATCATAATCACTAGCATCCCAGATAATTTCAGAAGGCGAGTTCCAATCAGGTCGTTGAACAATACGAGCAGAAATCAAGGATTTCTTAAGTATTTCAAATGCGTCAACACAATCATTATCAAAAACAAAGTTAACATATTTTTGTAAGAGATTAGTGAGAGGCCTAGAAATTATAGAGAAGTCTTTAATAAACCTCCTATAGAAGCTAGCATGACCAAGGAAACTTCTTATACCTTTGATATCTTTTGGACACGACATCTCTTCAATAGCATCTACTTTAGCTTTATCAACTTCAATGCCTCTTTCAGAAATTTTATGCCCCAAGACAATACCTTCATTAATCATAAAGTGACACTTTTCCCAATTCAAGACGAGATTAGTTTCTTCACATCTCTGCAAAACTCGATCAAGGTTGCTTAAGCAATTATCAAAAGAAGTTCCGTAAACGGAGAAATCATCCATGAAAACCTCAACAATATTTTCACTAAAGTTAGAGAATATAGCAGTCATACATCTTTGAAACGTAGCAGGTGCATTGCATAAATCAAAAGGCATACATTTATAAGCAAAGGTACCAAAAGGGCAAGTAAAAGTGGTTTTCTCTTGATCCTCTTTTGACACGGGTATTTGAGAGAAACCAGAATAACCATCTAGAAAGCAAAAATGTGTATGCTTGGATAACCTTTCTAGCATTTGATCAATAAAAGGTAGAGGGCAATGATCTTCTCTAGTATCTTTATTTAATTTGTGAAAATCAATTACCATTCTATAAACTGTAACGATTCTTTGTGGAATCAATTCATTCTTATCATTAGGAACAACAGTAATACCTCCCTTCTTAGGGACACAATGAACAGGGCTTACCCATTGACTATCAGCAATAGGATAAATTATACCTGCCTCTAGAAGCTTTAGTATTTCATTTCTTACCACTTCTTTCATCCTAGGATTTAACTGTTGTTGATGATCAACAACAGGTCAAGCATCTTTCTCTAGTTTAATTTTGTGCTGACATAGAGTGGAACTAATGCCCTTAAGATCATCTAGAGTATATCCAATAGCGGCACGGTGCTTCTTCAGGGTTTTCAATAATCTCTTTTCTTCATGCTCTGAAAGGTTAGCACTAATAATAACATGATATATCTTCTTTTCATCAAGATAAGCATATTTCAGAGTATCAGGTAATTGTTTGAGCTCAAACACGGGATCACCCTTAGGTGGGGAGGATCCCCAAGGATTTCAACAGGTAAATTGTGTTTCAAAATCGGCCCTTCATTAAATAATACTTCATCTATTTCCTTTCTTTCATTCATAAACATACCGTTTTCATGGTCTAACAAATATTGTTCTAAAGGATCATTAGGAGGCACAACAATAGAAGCAAGACCAATAATTTCATCCTTAGTAGGCAATTCTTTATCATGTGGTTGTCTACGACTTAGAGAAATTAAAATCATGAGACATATCCCCCAAACCAATAGTAACAATCTCTTTCTTGCAATCTATCTTAGCATTAATAGTATTTAAGAAAGATCTACCAAATATAATGGGACAAAAATTATCTTGTGGGGAAGCAAGAACAACAAAATCAGTAGGATATTTTATCTTCCCACACAAGACTTCAACATATCTAACAATCCCAATTGGTGATATAGTATCTCTATTAGCAAGCTTAATAGTAAAATCAATATCTTTTTTATCAGGTGGTGCAATATCATTCATAATTTCTTTATATAAGGTATAAAGAATTGCACTCACACTAGCACCCACATCACATAAGCCATGATAACAATCATCTCCTATTTTAACAGAAACAACATGCATGCCAACAAAAGGTCTATGTTTATCTTTCATATTGGATTTAGCAATTCTAGCAGCTTCATCATAGAAATAAATAACATGCCCATCAATATTATCAACCAACAGATCTTTAACCATAGCAATAATAGGTTCAAATTTAATTTGCTCAGCGGGTCTAGGTGTTCTAGTTTAACTATTACGAACCACAGTTGAAGCTTTAGCAATGATCCTTTATTCTAACAGGAAATGGTGGTTTCTCAATATAAGCGGTAGGAAAATAGGATCAACATTGTAAGTAATAGTTTCTTCTTCAACTTTAATAGGTTCTACTACTTTAACTTCAATGGGAGGATTATATTTAAAACACTTCTCCTTAGGGAGTTCAACATGAGTAGCAAACGATTCGCAAAAATAAGCTACTATCTCAAAGTCAAGTCCATACTTAGCGCTAAAATCACAAAAAGCATCGATATCCATAAAAGATTTCACACAATCAAACTTAAGGTTTATACCTGACTCCTTACCTTCGTCGAGTTCCCAATCTTTGGAGTTGCATTTAATTCTTTCCAATAAATCCCATTTGAATTCAATATCCTTCTTCATATAGGAACCAGTACAAGAAGTATCGAGCATGGATCGATCATTATGAGAAAGCCGAGCATAAATTTTTTGAATAATAATTTCTCTTGAGAGCTCATGATTGGGGCATGAATATAACATTGACTTAAGCCTCCCCAAAGCTTGAGCGATACTTTCTCCTTCATGAGGCCAAAAATTATATATATAATTCCGATCATGATGTACCAAATGCATTGGATAAAACTTTCGATGAAATTATAATTTCAACCGGTTCTAGTTCCATGATCCAATATCATCCAATAGCCTATACCATGTCAATGGCTTTCCCTTCAAAGATAAAGGGAAGACCTCTTCTTGACAACATCCTCGGGCATACCTTCAAGCTTAAATAATCCACCAACGTCATCCACATAGATTAGGGGCATATCGGGATGTAATGTTCCATCTCCTGCATAAGGATTAGCTAGCAGTTTCTCTATCATACCCGAAGGAATTTCATAATGAATATTTTCAGTAGGTGCAGTAGGTTGAGGAGCAACTCTTTGCTCTTCCGGTCGGGGTGAAGATACCCCGTACAAGCCCCTCAAAGGATTATTTTCCATAGTAACAAGTAACAGTAAATTTCAGCACACTATATAAATGTTTCCTTACCAAATTCCACTTACCAAAGGCGCTTCACTCCCCGGCAACGGCGCCAAACAAGAGTCTTGATGACCCACAAGTATAGGGATCTATCGTAGTCCTTTCGATAAGTAAGAGTGTCGAACCCAACGAGGAGCATAAGGAAATGACAAGTAGTTTTCTGTAAGGTATTCTCTGCAAGCGCTGAAATTATCGGTAACAGATAGTTTTGTGATAAGATAAAGCGTAACGGGTAACAAGTTAATAAAGTGACTAACATGCAGCAAGGTGGCCCAATCCTTTTTGTAGAAAAGGACAAGCCTGGACAAACTCTTATATAAAGCGAAGTGCTCCCGAGGACACATGGGAATTGTTGTCAAGTTAGTTTTCATCATGCACATATGATTCACGTTCGTTACTTTGATAATTTGATATGTGGGTGGACCGGTGCTTGGGTGATGCCCTTACTTGGACAAGCCTCCCACTTATGATTAACCCCTCTCACAAGCATCCACAACTACGAAAGAAGTATTAAGGTAAACCTAACCATAGCATGAAACAAATATATCCAAATCAGCCCCTTACGAAGGAACACATAAACTAGGGTTTAAGATTCTGTCACTCTAGCAACCCATCATCTACTTATTACTTCCCAATGCCTTCCCCTTGTCACAAATAATGGTGAAGTGTCATGTAGTCGATGTTCACATAACACCACTAGAGGAGAGACAACATACATCTCATCAGAATATCGAACGAATACCAAATTCACATGATTACTTATAACAAGACTTCTCCCATGTCCTCAGGAACAAACATAACTACTCACAAAACATATTTATGATCAAGATCAGAGGAGTATTGTCATTAAGGATCTGAAAATATAATCTCCCACCGAATAAACCAACTAGCATCAACTACAAGGATTAATCAACACTACTTGCAACCCATAGGTACCAATATGAGGTTTTGGGACCAAGATCGAATACAAGAGATGAACTAGGGTTTGAGAGGAGATGGTGCTGGTGAATATGTTGGTGGAGATAGACCCCCTCTCGATGACATGATCGTTGGTGATGACGATGGCGACGATTTCCCCCTCCCCAAGGGATATTTCCCTAGCAGAACAGCTCCGCCGGAGCGGTAGATTGGTTCTGCCCAGGTTCCGCCTCAAGACGGTGGCGCTTCATCACGAAAGCTTCCTTTTGATTTTTTCTCGGTCAAAACACACCATATAGCCAAAGATGGGCACCGGAGGCCTGCTAGGGGGCCCACAAGGATGGGGAGCGCGCCCTCCACCCTTGTGGCTGGCTGGTGGCCGCCCTCTTGTACTTTCTTCACCCAATATTTTTATATATTCCAAAAACATGCTCTGTGAAGTTTTAGGACTTTTGGAGTTGCGCAGAATAGGTCTCCAATATTTGCTCCTTTTCAAGTCCAGAATTCCAGCTGCCAGTATTCTCCCTCTTCGTGTAAACCTTATAAAATAAGAGAGAAAAGACATAAGTATTGTGATATAACGTGTAATAACTGCCCATAATGCAATTAATATCAATATAAAATCATGATGCAAAATGGACGTATTAGTGGTGAAGGAGTCGTCGTGGGAGGAGGAACCGCTGGAGAGGTCATTGAAGAAGACCATGGCGACCCCGGCGGTAGGATGCGAGACGGTGAGAGCGAGGAAGCAAGCGAGGAAGCGGCTATAGCTTAGGAAGGAAGGAAGGAAGGAAGGAAGGAGGAAACAGGGGAAATGTGACTTGTGGTCGGGGAGAAAAGGGGTAGTGAAGGGGGGAGGGGGCGGGGTAGATATTTTGACGGTAGGCCAAAAATTTGGAAATGTGGAGGGAAACTTTGTGCGCAGTGTCGCGGGACACCATTTACTTTCATCTTGTGTGCATCGCAAATGATTCTTCTCCTTCACACGCATGGGATGAGTTTGATAATTCAAATTTTGGTGGAAATTTCCCCGGGTAAGTCATTACATAATTTAACATCGCTTGCTTATTAGGGAACACAAAAGAGCGTACAATGATAACCCACAAGTACAGGGGATCGCAACAGTTTTCAAGGGTAGAGTATTCAACCCAAATTTATTGATTCAACACAAGGGGAGCCAAAGAATATTCTCAAGTATTAACAGTTGAGTTGTCAATTCGACCGCACCTGAAAGGCTTAATATCTGCAGCAAAGTATTTAGTAGCAAAGTAATATGGAAGTAACGGTAATGGTAGCAAAAGTAACAGTATTGGTTTTGTAGTGATTGTAACAGCGGCAACAGAAAAGTAACTAAGCAAAGAACAATATGTGAAAAGCTCGTAGGCAATGGATCAGTGATGGATAATTATGTCGGATGTGATTCCTCATGCAATAGTTATAACATAGGGTGACACAGAACTAGCTCCAGTTCATAAATGTAATGTAGCCAAGTATTCTGAATATAGTCATACATGCTTATGGAAAAGAACTTGCATGACATCTTTTGTCCTACCCTCCCGTGGCAGCGGGGTCCTATTTGAAACTAAGGGATATTAAGGCCTCCTTTTAATAGAGTACCGGACCAAAGCATTAACACTTAGTGAATACATTAAGTCCTCAAACTATAGTCACCACCGGGAGTGGTCCCGATTATTGTCACTTCGGGGTTACCGGATCATAACACATAGTAGGTGACTATTGACTTGTAAAATAGGATCAAGAACTCACATATATTCATGGAAACATAATTGGTTCAGATCTGAAATCATGGCACTCAGGCCCTAGTGACAAGCATTAAGCATAGCAAAGTCATAGCAACATCAATCTCAGAACATAATGGCTACTAGGGATCAAACCCTAACAAAACTAACTCGATTACATGATAAATCTCATCCAACCCATGACCGTCTAGCAAGCCTATGATGGAATTACTCACACACGGCGGTGAGCATCATGAAATTGGTGATGGAGGAAGGTTGATGATGACGATGGCGATGGATTCCCCTCTTCGGAGCCCCGAACGGACTCCAGATCAGCCCTCCCGAGAGAGATTAGGGCTTGCCGGCGGCTCCGTATCATAAAACATGATGAATCCTTCTTTCTGATTTTTTCTCCCCGAACATGAATATATAGAGTTGGAGTTGAGGTCGGTGGAGCATCAGGGGGCCCACGAGGGAGGTGGGCGCGCCCCCACCCTCGTGGACAGGGTGTGGGCCCCTGACGTAGATTCTTTCACCAGTATTTTTTATATATTCCAAAAATATTCTCCGTGAAGTTTCAGGTCGTTCCGAGAACTTTTATTTCTGCACAAAAATAACACCATGGCAATTCTGCTGAAAACAGTGTCAGTCCGGGTTAGTTCCATTCAAATCATGCAAGTTAGAGTCCAAAACAAGGTCAAAAGTGTTTGGAAAAGTAGATACGATGGAGACGTATCAACTCCCCCAAGCTTAAACATTTGCTTGTCCTCAAGCAATTCAGTTGACAGACTGAAAGTGATAAAGAAAAACTTCTACAAACTCTGTTTGATCTTGTTGCTGTAAATATGTCAAGCCAGCATTCAAGTTTTCAGCAAAGATTATGAACTAACCATATTCACAATAACATTTAGGTCTCATGTTTACTCATATCAATGGCATAATCAACTAGCGAGCAATAATAGTAAATCTCAGATGACAACACTTTCTCAAAACAATCATAATATGATATAACAAGATGGTATCTCGCTAGCCCTTTCTGAGACCGCAAAACATAAATGCAGAGCACCTTTGAAGCTCAAGGACTGATTGAACATTGTAATTCATGGTAAAAGAGATCCAGTCACAGTCATACTCAATGTAAATTAATAGTAATGCTTGCAATGACAGCGGTGCTCCCCAACTGGTGCTTTTTCATAAGTGGATGATGACTCAACATAAAAGTAAATAGATAGGCCCTTCGTAGAGGGAAGCGGGGATTTGTAGAGGTGCCAGAGCTCGATTTTCAAATAGATATAAGTAATATTTTGAGTGGTATACTTTCATTGTCAACATAACAACCGAGAGATCTCAATATCTTCCATGCTACACACATTATAGGCGGTTCCCAAACAGAATGGTAAAATTTATACTCCCCCTACCACCAACAAACATCAATCCATGGCTTGTCTGAAACAACGGGTGCCTCCAACTAACAACAATCCTGGGGGAGTTTTTTTGCAATTATTTTAATTTAAGCATGGGACTGGGCATCCCGGTTACCAGCCATTTTCTCGTGAATGAGGAGCGGAGTCCACTCCTATTGAGAATAACCCGCCTAGCATGCAAGATATAGACAACCCTAGTTGATACATGAGCTATTCAAGCATACAAAATAGAATTTCATTTGAAGGTTTAGAGTTTGGCACATAGAAATTTACTTGGATCCGCAGGTAGATACCGCATATAGGAAGGTATGGTGTACTCATATGGAATAACTTTTGGGGTTTATGGAAGTGGATGCACAAGCAGTATTCCCGCTTAGTACAAGTGAAGGCTAGAAAGAGACTGGGAAGCGACCAGCTAGAGAACGACAATAGTCATGAACATGCATTACAATTAATCAACACTGAATGCAAGCATGAGTAGGATATAATTCACCATGAACATAAATATCATGGAGGCTATGTTGATTTTGTTTTAACTACATGCGTGAACATGTGCCAAGTTAAG
The DNA here is from genome assembly GCF_003073215.2 of Triticum urartu. Classification (NCBI taxonomy): domain Eukaryota; kingdom Viridiplantae; phylum Streptophyta; class Magnoliopsida; order Poales; family Poaceae; genus Triticum; species Triticum urartu. Next base: position 505,052,147 of record NC_053024.1, read on the forward strand.
CTACTCGAATCGTTCAAAGGAGGATACCACCCTATCATACCACATCACAACCATTTTAATAGCATGTTGGCACGCAAGGTGAACCATTATAAACTCCTACCTAATTAAGCATGGCATGAGCAACTATAATCTCTAATTGTCATTGCAAACATGTTTCATTCATAATAGGCTGAATCAGGAACGATGAAATAATCATATTTACAAAAACAAGATAGGTCGAGTTCATACCAGCTTCTCTCATCTCAATTAGTTCATCATATATCGTCATTATTGCCTTTCACTTGCATGACCGAACAGTGTGGATAATAAGAATAGTGCACGTGCATTGGACTAAGCTGGAATCTGCAAGCATTCAATACAAGGGAGAAGACAAGGTAATATGGGCTCTTTGTTAGATCAACAATAATGCATACGAGAGCCACTCAACATTTTCATCATGGTCTTCTCCTCTCGACCCCCAAAGAAAAGAAAAGAAACAAAACTATTTACACGGGAAAGCTCCCAACAAGCAAAAGAAGAACGAGAAATCTTTTGGGGTTTTCTTTTCATTACTACTACTACAAGCATGGAAAGTAAACTAGCTAAAAGCTACAACTAATTTTTTGGTTTTTATTAAGGTTTTTCAAACACACAAGAAGAATGCTCGAAAAGAAAATAAACTAGCATGGATATTACAATGAAAAAGTATGAGCACCGACAACTGGCATGAGTGTGTGAACATGAATGTAATGTCGGTAAGAAACACGTACTCCCCCAAGCTTAGGATTTTGGCCTAAGTTGGTCTATGGCCATGACTGGCCTGGTGGATATCCAAAGTTGTAGTTGGGGTCGTACTGAGATACAGCGGCTATTGCCTGATGAGCTGCAGCTTGGAGGCGAGATGCCTCCGTCCTCCTCTCATACTCATTCGCCTCCTCCCCGGTTATAACATATCTCCCTTTTGCCTGAAAGTCAAAGAAAGCAGGAGCAGGGAGAGCAACATGGATAGTGCGACGTCTGTCAAAGATTAGTCGGTATTGGAGGAACTGTTCATTCCTCTCAACAAACTGATGACGAAGCATAGCATTATAATCTAGATAAGCAGGAGGTAACTCAATATCATTCTCATGTATGGGTATCTCAAGAAAATTAGCTACATGAGTTGCATAAATTCCACCAAACAAGTCTTGACTTAAACTATTAACATGCAACCTACGTGCAACAATAGCCCCCAAGTTATATTGTTTATCACCTAATACCGCACTCTTGAGGACACTAAGATCTAGAACTCACAAGTATAGGGGATCACAACAGGTTTTGAGGGTAGAGTATTCAACCCAAATTTATTGATTCAACACAAGGGGAGCCAACGAATATTCTCAAATATTAACAGTTGAGTTGTAAATTCAACCGCACCTGAAAGACTTAATATTTGCAGGAAAGTATTTAGTAGAAAAGTAATATGGAAGTAACGGTAATGGTAGCAAAAGTAGCACTATTTGTTTTGTAGTGATTGTAACAGTGGCAACGGAAAAGTATTTAAGCAAAGAACAATATGGGAAAAGCTCATAGGTAATGGATTAGTGATGGATAATTATGTCGGATGCGATTCCTCATGTAAAACTTATAACATAGGGTGACACAGAACTAGCTCCAGTTCATCAATGTAATGTAGGCATGTATTCCGAATATAGTCATACGTGCTTATGGAAAAGAACTTGCATGACATCTTTTGTCCTACCCTCCCGTGGCAGCGGGTTCCAATTGGAAACTAAGGGATATTAAGGCCTCCTTTTAATAGAGTACCGGACCAAAGCATTAACACTTAGTGAATACATGAACTCCTCAAACTATAGTCATCACCGGGAGTGGTCCCGATTATTGTCACTTCGGGGTTACTGGATCATAACACATAGTAGGTGACTATTGACTTGCAAATTAGGATCAAGAACTCACATATATTCAAGGAAGCATAATAGGTTCAGATCTGAAATCATGGCACTCGGGCCCTAGTGACAAGCATTAAGCATAGCAAAGTCATAGCAACATTAATCTCAGAACATAATGGATACAAGGGATTAAACCCTAACAAAACTAACTCGATTACATGATAAATCTCATCCAACCCATGACCGTCCAGCAAGCATACGATGGAATTACTCACACACGGCGGTGAGCATCATGAAATTGGTGATGTAGGAAGGTTGATGATGACGATGGCGATGGATTCCCCTCTCCGGAGCCCCGAACGGACTCCAGATCAGCCCTCCCAGGAGAGATTAGGGCTTGGCGGCGGCTCCGTATCGTAAAACACGATGAATCCTTCTCTCTTATTTTTTTCTCCCCGAACGTGAATATAAAGAGTTGGAGTTGAGGTTGGTGGAGCATTAGGGGGCCTACGAGGCAGGGGCGCACCCCCACCCTCGTGGACAGGGTGTGGGACCCCCGATGTAGATTCTTTCGCCAGTATTTTTTATATATTCCAAAAATATTCTTTGTGAAGTTTCAGGTCATTCTGAGGACTTTTATTTCTGCACAAAAATAACACCATGGCAATTTTACTGAAGACAACGTAGTCCGGGTTAGTTCCATTCAAATCATGCAAGTTAGAGTCCAAAACAATGTCAAAAGTGTTTGGAAAAGTAGATACGATGGAGACGTATCATACAACACTCAAACCACACTTACTGAATCGAGGAATTCTAGTAATTAAACAGAGCCACTTGACCTAAACATTGCTCTAAAAAAGACCGACATTAAAAACAAAGCCTAAGTATGCATAATTTTAACAAATCCATCGCCGCGCCGGCCTATGCATCGTCGGTGTGAGATGAGACGTTGATGACTTGTCCTGGCGAAATGCCGCCGTTGGTGGATTCCGTGTCCCCCCTGCTGAAGTTGACCGCGTCCTCATCCTCATCCTCGGCGCCATCCTCAAGGTTGTAGTACTCGTAGTAGTGGCTGCGCCAGAGCTCGTGTTGGTACTCCACCGCCGATTCATCAACGGACATACTCTTCTCTACCTCCGCCTCAGCCACGCGCAACTCCTCCTCTTGGCGCTCCTCGATCTTCACCGCCTCCTGCATCTCGTGCTCCCGCTCGGCGATCTCATGAGGAAGCAGGTGCTCCATGGCCACCGCTGCCTTTTCGTACGTGGGATGCATGCTGAATTCCAAGGTGGCCTGGAATATCTTGGTGTGTGCATCCTCGATCTTCGCATGGATGGTCTTGACCCGGGCCAGGGCGACATCGGCGGCATGGACGGCAGCTCGAGCACACTCGGCGTTTGCAGCCGCTGTTGCAGTAGCCGCTGCAGCCGTCTCGGCTGCTGCAACTGCCCTGTCAGCTGCCGCAAACGCCCTCTCGGCGGATGCAGCCGTGCTCAATGCGGATGCGGGACACTTTCTGCGTAGGCGGCCGCGCTCTCAGCGCAAGCGGCGGTGCTCGGGGAGGACGCGGCCATCGTACGGGCCTTCATGAAGCGTTTCCACGACGTCATCTTTGCAAGAAGGGGGCATGAGAATGGGGATTGGGATTCATGGATTCGGGGGTTGCCGGCACTGGAGCAGACGAGCCGACGAAGCTTAAAGAGGAAGACCTAAATAGACCCAGAAATTTTCATTGCAAACAGTTCCTACAAACAAATTGTGTGTGATGTTTCGGATATTTTTTATTAGCTATGAAAAATGAATTTGATGTAAAGTGGCAACGAATGGTGTTTTAAATGTACGAAAAAATTTGTAGTACTAATACAACTGTCATGTCAAATTTTGGAAAATTTCAGGGGTCATTTGACCTTTTAAGACATTTAAGTGGTTTTTAGCCATTTAATGACCGTAATTCAAATTTGAACTACATGTACATGCAACAGCTAACCATAACGGTTTGAAAAGTCATATGTTGTGTACTTGTGTGCGATTTAATTCCATGTCAAGTAAATTGGAAGGAATTTTCAAACATATCGGTCTAACGGCTATGACACAGTTAAGCACGGAGTGCCATGGCATTTAAATTTCAAAAAATTAAAAGAAGGATCAGAAACACATGAAACCTTGCTTGATGTAATGTCATGCCACCAAGATGATGTGGTAAAATTTTTGGCAGGTTTGACGAAAGTTTGGACAAACACCCCTCACAAACCGAAGCAACTCACTAGAAGGCTCGTGTTTCCGAGAGGGAACAATGCATGTTTGATGACGAACGGGAGATAGCTTCCCCTTACGGCCTTCAAATTATTTATACATTTAACGTGCACTTATACAATTTTCATGTGAAATTTTGGAAAATTTCAGGGGTCATTTGACCTTTTAAAGACATTTAATTGATTTTCTTGCCATTTAATGTCTGTAATTCAAATTTGAACTACATGTGTGTGCAACAGCTAACCATAACGGTTTGAAAAATCTTATTTGTGTACTTGTGTGTGAGTTAATTAATTCAATGTGCAGTAAATTAGAAGGAATTTTCAAACATATTGGTCTCACAGCATGGACACATGCATTGAGTGCCATGGCATTTAAATTCCAAAAAATAAAAAAAATTGATCAGAAAAACATGAAACCTTGCTTGATGTACTATCATGCCACCAAGATGATGTGGTAAAAAATTGGCCTGTTTGACAAAAGTTTGGACACACACCCCTCACAAACCGGAGCAACTCACTAGAAGGCTCGTGGTTCTGAGAGGAAACAATGTAACTATATGACTCATGTTCGACCTTTCGGTCTCTAGTGTTCCGAGACCATGTCTGTACATGCTAGGCTCGACAAGTTCAACCCAAGTATTCTGCATGTGCAAAACTGGCTTACACCCGTTGTATGTGAACGTAGAGTCTATCACACCCGATCACCACGAGGTGCTTCGGAATGATGAACTTTAGCAACGGTGCATACTCGGGGAGAACACTTTTATCCTGAAATTAAGTGAATGGACCATCTTATAATGCTGCCGTCATTCTAAGCAAAATAAGACGCATAAAGGATAAACATCCACTAGTGCGCGTCGGTCCTAAACAAACGCTTTTAACCCCTTTCCGCGATGACATTTGGAACCGTTGCCAACTGAGTGTGGGCGAGAGGGGGGTCCTTCCTACACGACCCAGAAACAGTTGGGGATAGGGAGCCTTGATGCATATAGTTGTCCCTATACAACTGTTTCCGATATCTCAAATATCCCAAACGCTTCATCCTTGCTACTCATTTGTGCTCGCGTTGCTATCGCAGTCGGAGTTTTGTGGTTCTGCCTAAAACCAGGCAGATTCCAGGCACAAGAGTTTTCCATGTAGATTCTAGGCACGGGAGTTTTACGATGCCTGGCGCATCACAAATAGTTCATGATTATAAACCGTGTACGATAGGTAGACAATCACACACATTTGGTTTTCCTACACCGTATGTGATAGTGTGTGACATCACATACGCTTTGCAAACGGCAACTGTGTGCATGCTTGCACACGTTTCCTCTCTGTCAACCATCTCAGATTATGGTGTATATCGCAAACGTTTGTGTTTTACCAACCGTGTGTGCCGTAATGACCCGCACAATGTAATTTTGCCCTAATTTAATTTCTGCTATTTAAAATTGTACCTAATTTAAACTTTAAAGTAGGCTATAGCTTTATTCATATCATCATGTTCAAACAACCAATGCATTATTCGATTCACAGGTACATATGTTTAAGAATCACTACAAAAAAAGACACATCCGTGACATTTTGGGCGGAACGGATTTTTTCTGTCATAGATATGACACTTCTATGACGATAATTGTGACAAAACCCGGTATCATCATAGATGTGGTGGGCTCCTACTTCTATGACAAAAAATCATGACAGAAAATGGGCTTTTCGTCCTGGGCGGGCCGGAGACGCAACTGCATGACATTCTTTGGGCCGTCCATGACAGAAAAAACCATGGTAGAAGCAAGGGGGAGGAAGATTTCGGGGAGTTCCCGGTTACGGTGGGAGGTCGGGGCCAAGCGATGCGTGTTTCTCTCGTACACGTACGCGCGTGTGTGCGAGGCGTTGGCTCTAACTGAACCCGAGCGATTGCACTGCAGGCTACGCGTTACTGAACCCGAGCGATCAACCGATGGTTGTTAACTGAACACGATCGAGCAATTCCTTCACTACTGCTGCTAACTAAAGCCGACTGATTCGATGAACAGTGAGCGTTGCCGGAGGGGGGGAGGTTGGATGAACAGTGAGCAGTGGCATTGCCTATGGATGAACAGTAGACGGTGGAGGGGTGGTTGAACAGTAGCTGGTGGAGTAGCGCGCGGTGGAGGCTGGATGAACAGGAGCCCATGGAGGCTGGAGGAGGTCGGCGATAGCCCGTGGAGGCTGGAGGAGGTCGACGGTGGAGATGAACATTATCCCGTGGAGTCCTGTTTTGCAGTACGCCACACCCCTCCCGATGAACAGGACCCCCGTTTCGACTGTAGGAGTTCCATTTCGACCGTTTTGTGGTACGCCACACCCCTTCCCGATCAATAGGACCCCCGTTTCGACCATAGGAGGCCTGTTTCGTCCGTTTTACGGTATGCCACACCCCTCCTGATAAACAGGACCCCCGTTTTGACCGTAGGACGTCCGTTTCCTCCGTTTTGCGGTACGCCACACCCCTCCCGATCAACAGGACCCCGTTCTGAACATAGGAGGTCCGTTTCCTCCGTTTTGCGGTACGCCAGGCCTCGTTTCCATCGCCTGTTCCGTCCAAGCCCTCCCGATGAACACGACCACGCATTCCGATCCGACCCAGCCGGTTGGCTCCCATGCGTTCCGTTGCCTCCCGATGAACACGACGCATTCCGTTGCCTCCCCATGAACACGACGCATTCCGTTGCCTCCCCATGAACACGACGCATTCCGTTGCCTCCCCATGAACACGACGACGACGCTGTTTCTCCGTTCCGACCCAGCCATGTACACGAGCCATGGCCGTACGTATGCGCGAGTAGGCGTTCGAGACCCCGCCCGTATGTGCACATACGTGGCCGTATTTTCTTTCTTGCACGCTTGCCGCTGTACGTACGTGTACATGCAATGTGCGTGCCTCTACTACGACACGTGCATGCCTCTACATCCACCAGTATATATGTATGTACACGTTCGCGACCAGAATGACAACGCTACGTACGCTTCGACCAGGTGGGTCCCAACTGTCAGGCACTTCCTTGCGTGCGAAGATGTAGCTGGTGGGTCCCAACAGTCAGGGGGAAACATTTTTTCATGAAATACGGTGGCCCATCCGGTGGGTCCCCGCTGTCAGGTGGAGGAATAATTATTTTGGACGTAATAAGGAGGCACTTCCTTGCTGCGGCCATGGACCCAGCTGTCAGCCTCTCCACGTACAGTCCATGTCCGATGGAAGCCGTTCCTTGACCACGTTGACCACGCCGTGTCGAGAGCACCAGGGCGGTGGACGACGGCGAGGCCTAGGACGGGGACGACACGGAGCCGGGGAAGACACGACAGTGGATGCCCACGTGTAGAGGAGTACGAGGGTTCACTGGTTTGCTGTGGTGTGAGGCTGTCATCGCTACAGAATAACAGGGGGTGTGGGTGAGTAGAGGGATGGACTAGCCAGCGGTGGGGGTAGTAGGGGCGGTGAGGCCTCCGCTGCATCGCAGCCGGCCACGAGAGGCAGGAGCACGAGGCACGACCGGCGCTGGTTTGGGCGGCTGGAGCAAGAAGACCAAAGGTTGAAGAACCACTACGGACGTTGGATGGACATCGTACGGTCACTGGAGCTAGAATCGTGCATATTGACTAAGTTGACAAAGCCCTCCGTCCCCGTCAACTTAGTAGGCCTACAAGTCAGCCTGCCACTATACTGGGTCCCAGCTAACAGGGGGAGTATTCATTTTTGTGTTTCTAATAAGGAGGCACTTCCTTGTGTGCGAATATATAGCTAGTGGGTCCGAGCTGTCAACGGCGGTAACGTTTTTTTTGCGAAATACAGAGGCCCTTTCGGTGGGTCCCTGATGTCAGGTGGAGGAATCATTATTTTGAGCGTAATAAGGAGGCATTTCCTTCCGTGCGGCCATGGACCTAGCTGTCGGCCTCTCCACGTACAGTCCACTTCAGATGCATGTCGGTCGTTGACCACGTTGACCAGGCCGTGCTGAGAGCACCAGGGCGGTGGACGACGGTGAGGCCTAGGAAGGGAACGACACGGAGGTAGGGAAGACTCGGCAGTTGTTTCCCACGTGGAGGGGAGTACGACTGTACGAGGGTTTACTGGTTCGTCTACCATCACCGGAGAATAACAACAGGTGTGGGTGAGTAGAGGGATGGCTAGGCCAGCGATGGGAGTACGGTGGGGCGGCGAGGCCTGCGCGGCAGCAGAGCCGGCCGCGGGAAGGAGGGAGCAGGCAGTCCGCCGGTGCTTGTTTGAGCGGCTGGAGCAGGAAGAGCAGAGATTGAAGAAGCACGACGGCCGTTGGATGACCATCCAACAGTCACTGCTTGTGCATCAACCTTTTTTAGGAAAGCCTCAAATCTGTGGAAAATAGCATACATCCCATCTGCCATTATTTCTAATAATTTACAGCCCATTTGCTAATTATTAAGGTTTTTTTGGAGCCCATATTCTTTTTGTTAGCATTACAACCCATATTGTGGCCACGGTTAAAAAATTATACGAAATTTTGCATATTTCGGTGCGGTCCGAACTGTTTTTAATCCCGAAATTTCGACTCACATTCAAACTGATTTTAAAAATAAATGTATATGAATATAAAATCCAACAAATTCTCCACGCATAAAAATTAATGTAATTTAAAATCTCGAAATGAAAAAAAGATATTTTAAACTAATTGCCGGTTTGATGTGTTTTAAAAATGTACAACCCATTTCTCATTACTGATGGGCCATTTTCTCGGCTAGCCGAATGAAAGCTCTCGTCGTCTTGAAAGATTTGCAGCCCAACAGGCCTGACAAAGCGACTTACTTGGCAAATCACAAAAAATTGGGCTGTGGCCGTGGACCCAGCTGTCAGCTTCTCCACGTACAGTACTCTTCCGATGGAATGTCGTTGACCACGTTGACCACGCCGCGCCGAGAGCACCAAGGCGGTGGACGACGGCGAGGCCTAGGAAGGGGATGATGCAGAGCCGGGGAAGACGCGGCAGTGGATGCCCACACGGAGAGGAGTACGAGGGTTCACTGGTTCGGCTGTGGTGTGAGGCTGCCGTCGCCGCAGGGCCTGGCTAGCGGTGGGAGTAGTAGGGGCGATGAGGCCTCAATGGCAGCACAGCCGGCCACTAGAGGCAGGAGCAAGCGGTCTCCCTGGCGCTGGTTTGGGCGGCTGGTGCAAGAAGAGCAGCGATTCAAGAAGCCGCAGGAACGTTCAATTCAAATCCAACGGTTACTCCTGCTAGAATCGTTTCTTTACTAAGTTGACAAGCCGTGCGTACGCATCAACTTAGTAGACCCACAGGACAGCCTCCCAACTGATGCACCCCAGATGTCAGTGGGAGGAATCATTTTTTTGGCGTAATAAGGATGAAGTTGATTGCGTGCGGCCAGGCCAGCGGAGGGAGTAGGGTGGGCCGGGGAAGCCTGCGCGGCATCACAGCGGGCCACAAGAGGAGGGAGGAGGCAGTCCCGCCGGCGCTAGTTTAGGCGGCTGGAGCAGGAATATTAGAGATTGAATAAGCACATCGGCCGTTGGATGGACATCCAACAGTCACTGCTGCTAGAATCATGTGTTCACTGACAAAGCCTTGCGTAAACAAGTCAGCCTCGAAATCTGTGGCGTGTCCAGCCCATTTGCTATTATTTTTATAATTTTTACTCATTTTCTAATTCATATGGAATTTATTGCAGCCCGTTTTCCATTTTTAGAATTGCTGGCCATTTTCTGGTCAGTACTAGGGTCAAAAAATTAACTAAATATGTGGGAAATTTTGAAAATTCGCAAATTTTTGCTGGGGAACGAAATATTCTTAATCCAAAAATTAATAGCCATACTAAAACAAATTTAAAAATAAATTAGTACTATGTCATGTTAAATCCAATGAAATACGTATAAGATATCAGTGAAGAACAAAAACAAAAAAAGAAACTTATATCCCATTTGCTATAATTTTTTTTTGGAATTTTCAACCCCTTTTGATATTACTTTAGCCATACATTGACCATACTCTTAAGTCAGGCCGGAATGCATCCCTCCTCGTCTTGAAAGATTTGCAGCCCAGTAATTCGGAGAAAACAAATAGGCCTAGCTTGGGTATTCTTCAAAAAGAAATATTGGGCTACCTATTTTCCCAAAGAACTGGTGCATGAGCATTTAGCTTTATTTATTTATTCACTTATTTATGTTTACGGGACCATGAGCATGTACCTGGGCCGGATTCTTGTGAGAGCCTCCCTTCCAGTTAATTATGGGCTTCTCTATTGGGTCTTCATCAGTGGGCTGCGTGTTATCAACAAGTGGAAAATGTGTTCCGTACGAAAAATACTATGCGCTACGTACGGTACGGGGCACTAAAGGATCCAACCGTGCAACGACTTCCAAAACATTGTGTTTGTCATTCTAGCAACACATTTATTCAACCAAGAGACGAAATATACTACTGATTGTACATTGAAAACAGCAACAGCAGCAACCAGGGCTGGGGGTGCAACAGAAGCAGTCAGCAGGCCAGAAGAGTGAAGACGCAACTCTCTCTCCAAACCAAACATCAGCCATCGTTACAAAAGGGCTACCAAAAAAGAACAAGTGTATGCATCAAACTAAATAAAGATCCTACTACACCAAGTGTATGCATCTAACTAACTGGCTCAGTTAGACGTTACTATTTATTAAGCTGTGGAGATTGGCTGACGACTTGAACCAGATGGGTGCCTGATGGGGGAAACTCCAGCCAGCAGGTCGAAGTCTGGTACTTGCGACCCTCTCTCCTACTTTGGGCTGCAGAGCGTGGCGGCACATATCAGGGTATGGTGCATGCAGAGACGCATGGTACGCTGTGTACACACAGTTTTGCCTGATGAACGAAACTGCACTGCCATCATGATCCTTGCAGTCGGTTATCTCCTGGTTAATCGGATAATTTAGTCTGACAAACAAAGAGCGTGTACCAAGGCTACTTACCAGCCTCCAGTCAAAAAATCTTGAAGGCCCAGAGAAGCTGGGATCCTGCTCAAAGACCATGCAGTGACTGTGATTGTATTCCGCGAAACAACACGCCGGTACGTGCGAACGATCATCAATCTTTCGCTGTCGTCTGATCGAGCCAGGAACCACCTGCAACTGCCATGCCACTTTTCTTTGAAAGGTTCTGGGATTAGGAAGGGTAGGGACACTAGGCGGTCTACAACATCATATCAAGTTGGAGCGAAATAAAAAAGGGCTCTTGACTTAGTCAATCTTAAGAACAGCATGGTATGAGCATGAATATTTTTTCGGCAAATGTTGACAGTAATATAAGCAAGCCATCATGATATCATAGGAAAGTAACATACTGCTGTAACAGCCGTTTGTAGCGACGACTGGAGTAGGCCAGCAATACGTCCAGCCATAGAAGGAGTCGACAGCGTAAATAAGCCCTTGTGTTTAATGGCATCAGAAAACCATGGAGGATATATGATCCTGCGATGGACGTGCAGATTTATCCACTTACCGCAGTGACCTGTCAGATAGGCGAGACCACGGTTGAAGAACGCAATTAGCCTGAAGTCTTTATAATTCACAGATCTTGTGGGCACTTGGCAGATTACAACCTTGAGCAAATCAAACTTGGTATCATGTTGGCTACTATAAGATTCCGAGTATTCTGGGCCACGGTGCCAAAGCAGTGCAGTGTTAATGGAAGGAAGGGGGATCAATCGCCGGGTGTAGACCTCCACGAGCATCCAGCTGTCGTGACCGTCAACGAGCACCATCCAAGACGTGTTCATGCCGACCCAGTACATATCGTTAAAGTAGTTGAGGCTGACGGGGATCGGATCGCAGTCAAGGGGGTTGATGCTCGCCACCCTACGATCGTTATGCTACGTGACACGCCATTTATGAAGATCAGGCGGCATCAGCAAGCAAGGAGCTGGCTTAAAAATCTCCGGCCTGAGGGCTTTGAGTAAATAATACAGCCCCGACGAGCACACAGCGAGCGGCATGGTACTGAGATTGTCCACACGCGAAACAATGAGCTTGATTACCTTTGTGGGGAGCGAATTCCAGCCACTCTTTCGGCGGATGTTACTCGGTTCTGCCATTGTTAGTGCTTGGGTTTCGGACGAGGGGGAGGCTCCTTAGCGGGGATGGAAGATTGGACGAGATTATGTGAGGACAAAGATGGAGAAGCGAATATGTGCTGCGGGAAGTGGACAGGTGATGAGGACTACAACACGCCGCTTGACATACGAGACACATACCAGCAGCGTAGGGTCATGTCGATGCTAGAAAACTTGCTTGAGTGATCGCAATACTGGTACTCCCTACAGTGCTATGCCCTAACTTGCTTGAGTAGAGTAGTAGAGTAGGACTCTGCTCTACTACTAGCACCAGAGGAGTAGTATATTCTAATCTAAAATAGTTACAAACTTCAATGCTCGACCGAGGAACGACTACGCACCGTGCTCAAAGACCGTGTCTACGTGGTGTTTCGACATGGGAGACAACCTCAACGCCAACGGTGCTGCTCCCGTTGCACCGTATGTGTTTCTGTCCTTCCTGTTCGAAATCGTGGTAGAATTCATGATTTATTTTGTGCTTATTCGGATTAAATATCGTAGTAACTTGCTCATATATTCAACTGGCGCAACGTCCCCTACAGCCACTCCCGTTTCATGGACGGCCTGGTCGATGCCTCCAAGGAGCCCTTCGTCCACTGCTATGAGTGCCCGATGCCATTTTGTGGCTTGTCGGCGGACATGGTGCATCACCTCACGGATGCGTGCAACGGTCACTGCTGGCCCTTGGCGGAGAACATCAAGTACGAGACGTGCTACCCGTTCACCATGCCGGAGTCGCTGGAGGATCAACGCCGCCTGCTAGTCTCGGAGGAGGACGGCAGTGTCTTCCTCTTGATCATGGGCACCGGCGAGGCCCGCGCAGGCCGCCGCCCCGTCTCTGTAATGTGCATCAGGGGCGACGCCGCTGACGCTGACACTGACACGAGGCCGATGTACGGGTGCGTGGTCAGTGTTACTACCCCTCCGGGTTGCGTGGGCGGCGACACCAGCCTCATCGAACGGACTTGGACTCTGGGGAGCTGGGACTATCCCGCCAATGTGGACTTGGAAAACCCATGGCATCCTTTACCCGCCGACGCGGTGCACGGGGACTCCAAGGAGGTTCACCTGGACATACGCATTATCAAGTTAAATGTTGATCATTAGTCTTCGCTCAATGTAATCCACTGTCTAAGCATGTGGAGACTTCCGTGCATGATCTTTCTCTATTGGAGTATCGCGCATGAATAAAAGTGTATCCGTTTATGGTTTAGTCTAGAATCTTCCATGTATGAATTTTTACTACAGTACTGGTGAAAGACTTACGATGAACCATTTCTTACATCTCCTCTGCCCGCTTGCAAGTCATCCTGATTTAATCCCTCCGTCTAGGTGTATAAGGGCATGGTTAATATTACTTAATAGTATAGCCAACTGTTGACTATAAGAAAGTGCCATGTCATCTGTAGCCAACATGTATAACAATCGATACTCAAAAACTAATTCTTAAAGATCATTTCTTGCAAAGCACAATAAGTGTTATTTCTTCACAAGTTTTGGATGCAGGTTGAACAGTTGAACGTTTTTGTTTGCAAAAGATACCTTTTTATATATTTCACCCGGATGTTTGTGATCTCTAGAGATGAAATAATATCCGAAGAAACCTATCGATACCCGTTACACATGAGATGACCCCCACATCCTTTGTCAAAATAAACAACTAACCGATCAATGCATTTCACTCTTCGGTGCAACGCACGGGCACCTTACTACTATAGATTAGTACGACCAAAAATTGAACTAACATTATATATAGTACGACAAATGCTGATGTATGTCACCTAAAATTATATCATTCAAAACTATGTTCAAATACGAATCCAACGATATAGTTTTTGTTGACATGCACTAACATTTTGTCAGTTAAATTATTTAGTCAAATTCAATGGGGGACTAATAAACCATGACCGATGTAGTACAATTGTAGAGGGTGGCGCTGCACGGGAGTCTCACCTGTCACCCTGCTCGTGGCACGGCAGTAAAGCCGTCATATCACAAAACCCAACCACTCCCAATAATAAGTGGCCTGGTAAAATAAAAGGACAAGCAACCATCACATCCCTCCGTCTTTTTTGCATTTCATCTCTCTGCATTTACTTTCTCCGGTTCATCTCGCACACTCGATCCCTAGCTACTACTCCCAGGGCCAGTTCTTTTGGAGGCTTCCCCAGCTTTTCCCACAAGACTAGTCACAGTGGAGAGTAACAATAAGGCGCCTCACTCATTTATTTGGGCTTCTAAACTACTACTCCGTCCTGGTTTATTCCTCACCATTGTAATTTTTGCTAAATTTTGACCAAAGATTTAACTGGTTTATTCCTCACCATTGTGATCCCTCCGTCTAGGTGTGTAAGTCATCTTACGAAAGCCAAATAATCCCAAAACACTTAGGCACGGTGCATCCTCGTTTCTTGTTTCTTGACATATCAACCAATAAGAGATAAAGAGTGTGCATTCTTTTAATGACTTGAGATATCAAACACGACATGCAGTGGTTAGTTCATTGCAGGCAATACTATTAGTTAGCAAATAAACATTAACGTTTCTCGTTTTCTCCTCCTCCTTGGTTACGGTGCACAGCCTAGGATGACTTACTCACCTAGACGGATGGAGTAGTGCATGTGACATGCACTAACATTTCATTAGTTAAATTTATGATCAAAATTTGACAAAGATTACAATGGGGACCAATAAACCAGGACGGAGGTAGTAGTTATGGGATTACTAATCTAGAAGCCTAAAAGAACTGGCACCTGGTACTCCAACTAGTAGTAGTACTCAAGTTGGAATTCCAATTGCACGACACAACTTGTTAGGCAAAAAATTCGATACAGGGTGTAGGAAGCGGTTTGGGAATTTGCATGCCTTTCCAACCAGTGAGATACTCCGTACAAAGTTCGACAGAGAAATAACCACAGAAAAGGAAGATAAAAGTAAATAATCAAACGAGCATTTTTGCATTTGTTTTGCATTGAATCGTTTCACAAGCTTGACTAGTGCTGTTTTTCTACTTTTACAAAAACTGCATCGTAATGTTAAAACGTGCATTTGCACATACTTACATATGTAATAGTAGTACTCCCTCCGTCTAGCTGTATAAGTCTTCCCTCCTTCTTGGTCACGGTGCACAACCAAAGATGACTTATTGACCTGGACGGAGGGAGTAGCACAGTCTGCAAGCATATATCGAGAGAGACGTGTAGTGCAATAGTATATAGTAAAGTTTGTGCTATATGCACGCACTTGCAAAATGCGTACGAATACACAAGGTTTACAAACTTTCCCTTTTACATACTTAATTAAGGACGCTAAAAATTCCTGAACGTCTGGGATTTATCATTTGCGTCCCAAAACTAATGAGATCGCCTTACGAAACAAAAATTATACTCCTCCTAAAAGCCACGGCGCTTGCCGGAGTGCTTGCGATGCGCCACGAGTGCCCTGGTGCGCGGTCGTTTCCCAGCGTGCCGACACGACGCCTCTTCCTCATCCTCGCAACTCGTGAGGTGCTGATTGGTGGCTTGCCGGCGGGCGAGCGCGATCTCACCGGTGTGGTGATCCGGCGCCAACAGGTACTCCTCCTTGCTGGAAGCGTGCACCCGGTCCACGTACCGCCAAGCGTAGATGAGGCGCTTGGGCCCGACTGCACTCAGGGCGTCGGCACGGGCGTCCTCCGCCACCCTCACGGCCCTCGCACGAGCCTTCTGCCAAAGAGCCAATTGCCTGACTCTCCCGGACGCGACATAGGCCTCCCAGGAAGCTTGTTCCGCGGTGCGCTTCTCTTCCTCGGCCTTCTTCTCCGCCTCTATTTTGGGACGCTCTGCTGGAGGCAAAGCCTCCCACAAGGCGACATCCATTTGTTTCCAAAGCTCCTCAAGGCTGGGGGGCTCGGCGGGCAGCGCGGCATTCTCCTCGTAGCGGGGAGCCGACGCATCCTCCGGCGCGCATGCTGGCGAGATTGGGAACGCCGACGCGTCCACCTCGACGCGTCGCAGCGAGGAGCGGAACGCCGACGCGTCCTCCTCGACTAGTGGCGGCAGGGAACGAAACAGAGACGCGTCGCGGCGAGGAGCGGAACACCGACGCGTCCTCCTCGACTAGTGGCGGCGAGTAACGGAACGGCGACGCGTCACGTAGCGGCGAGGAGCGGAACACCGACGCGTCCTCCTCAACTAGTGGCGGCGAGGAACGGAACGGTGACGCATGACCGTCCACGCGGTGTAGCGAGGGGCTCCTAGGGCTTGGGAGGGGCGATGCCATGGTGGTCGATGTGAGAGGGAGGGGGCGGAGATAGCGATGAACGTGAACGTGAGGGGGAGGAGATAGCGATGTCGTGGGAGGCGCAGTATTTATAGCGAGCAATGGCACACCTATGTAAGATATGGACTGAGCTGCACTGACTTAACTGCATGTCCAGTTGCGTCACTGACATGTGGGCCAGACCCCTGTTGGGCCCATATGTCAGTGACCCAATGCACCTGCAGTTAAGTAACAGCTGTGTGGGCATATTTGTTGGAGTAAATTACGGGGGAGCGAAGGGGTGGAAATATTGCTGGTCACAACGGATTGGACGAGCGTGAGGGGAGGAGAGTCATGCATGCAGATTTTTTCACACGGGGTGGAGTGGTGGGACCGCCGGAGGAAGAAGGAGAGTTTGGCAGGCATATTGTTTCCACACATGGAGAGGAAAAGATTTGGAGATGAACGGGCTTCCTGCAGGTATGGGGAACAGTGCATAATAAGTCATCTTGCATACTGGGCTAGGTATAGTCTCAAGTCATTAAAAACATACACGCCCCACACATGTTCATATTTCAAGGTGCACTAAATTATTGCATGCGATGATTAAGGCTGGCCATAATGGTGGTATCTTAGCTGGTATCATGCACACGGGAATAGCAAACATGCTGATGTGGCAAAGAATTAAAGAAGAGAGGGGGTTAGAGTAACTAGTGTTCATGCATGCATTGGTAAACACATTTTTTGTGAAGAACGACAGCACTAGTTGAGTACTTTTGCAGACTTCAAAAACTATTCCACCGCCTCTACTATCTTGCTAAGAGTAGGTGAAAATTTTGAATCGAGCCCTTTAAACTAGAAGGGAGGTAGTGGTACTCTAATAGCTAACCTTGTTGTGATGACAAGATAGGACATGGCACGCACCTGGACAGAGGAACTAGTCTGCATTGTGCATTTAAGTTTTGTCTGAAGTCAATGTACCTCTACTTTCACCAGACTTATAGAAAAATGTGTCAACATTCACAATGTCAAATCAATATTTTTACACTCATTATAAAACGTAGTTCTTATACTCATTATAATCAGTATTGTAGATATTGATATTTTTAGTATAAATTTGGTCGTGGGATTTCATTGATGCCTGTCAAAGCGTGGAGGAAGCGGAGCTTAGGGCTTGCATTGCTGGTCTCTACATTGTTATTTCTCTTCATAATCCTGTAATTTTAGAGACTGATTGCGCTTTTGTGGTAGCGTCTCTTGCATCGGGGGACTATGACAGGTCTGCTATGAGTGACCTGAAGATGAAAGCGTTGAGCATCTCGAAGTTGATCAGCAATATTCAATTGTCAAAGATTAGCCGTTCGGCCAATAAGGTGGCACATTTAATCGCTAAGTATAGCTTTGACAATAGATTAGATGGTATTCTTGTAAATAACATACTTCCCTGTGTGGTGAATATTGTATCGAATGAGTGTACTGGTGTGGCTGGTTAATTAATATAAGGTGGTGTTCAAAAAAAGTATAAATTTGGTCAAACACTTTGCAAACGGTTAACCGGAGTAAAAAGGACCAGAGGGAGTATCATGCATGTGGAGTAGGCAAAAAAATTGCTTGTCTAAAAAAAGGCAAAAAAATTGCTCATTTATAGCCGGTCAAAGTCTCAAAGAGCGTGACCGCGCAAGGGAGGCGAAGGTCGTGGGAGGCGCGACGTTTGACGGAATTAAGTGAAGTTACATCCACACGCTGGCATGGCGTGCCAACAGGCAGAAGCTAGACCGTCCGGCCTACGATATGGGTCTAGTAGACATGACATCTAGTGGGTCCCGCATAGTTCTCGATAACTCTTTGGGGGCTTGCAGCCGTTTATCCACCGGGCAAGCCAGCAACACCACACCGTTCGCACGCCCTACTCGTCGCCGTCTTCTACCTTACAACAGTTCGCTCCCAGTCGTCCCGTCCTTTCACATTAGTTCGCTCCCAGTTTTTTTTGCGGGGTACAATAGTTCAACTTCTCCTAACCCTCCTCCAAAATCCATGGCCTCCCAAATCTCCATGGTTGCCGCTGAGTACCAGGTTAGAGCCATCACCGGCGATCAGTTCATCGTCATCTACACATGTGGATCCGAGACGGTGAAAGCATGGCTTGCTCGCTTCCTATGCATGTTCAACAGTTCAACGGATGAGTGGGTCGCTGGGCTAGATGTTGAGTACACCACAGTCCTAGGACGAGAGAAGGATCTAAAGGACGAAGAGAGGAAGAAGCCCGCCGTGATCCAGGTTTGCATACATAATGTTTGCTTGGTCTACCACATATGCCATGCCGACGTTGAGTGCCAGGATTTTAAGAACTTCCTCAAGGACAAAAGAGTGAAATTCGTTACTGTAGGCTTTAAGAATGACAGGGATGTCCTGCGTCGGATAGGTCTCATTGTAGGCCAGCCCTTCGATCTCCAGAAGGAAAGCCTGGTGTCCTCCTCTCAACCTTCAATGCTGACCCTGGCAGCAGCCATCATTGATCCTTCGTACGCTAAACTGAAGAAACCTCATCACGAGTTTCATCATGCATGGGAGTCGAAGACATTAGATGAAGATCACATCCTGTACGTAGCAATGGATGCTTTCTTGTTTAAATATCTACAAGGGTTGGATGAAGAAGCAGAGCCCAGTGTCCGGTTCAAGCAAAGAAGCGTCGGCGAAGAGGAAGAGGAAGAGGGACGAGGACGAAGTTGAGGA
Source organism: Triticum urartu (assembly GCF_003073215.2). Lineage (NCBI taxonomy): Eukaryota > Viridiplantae > Streptophyta > Magnoliopsida > Poales > Poaceae > Triticum > Triticum urartu. Next base: position 505,071,336 of record NC_053024.1, read on the forward strand.
CGTGGACTCGGACTCCGAGTAGGTGGCAGTGCCGTCGCTCATGCTGGTTCTACTGCAGTGTCAAGCGGACTAGTTGCTTAGTTTATTTTCAAGGGTGTGTTGTGCTGAGGCCCCAGCAGAACTATGTTTATGTTCTTTCTCGTTATTTAAACTCTTTAGTATGTATAGTAGTACTAGTACTATGTCTTACTACTGTTCTTCTTGCAGTTGGTACTACTGCTCGTATCTTCGTGTTCCTACTGTACTTAATACGTTCGTACTAGTAGTATAATTTGGGTCAGTCGATTTGTGAAAGAAGTTCGACGGAGCGAAGGAAGAAGATGGCAGAAGAGGTGGAAGAAGCCCTTCTAGCCATCCATGTTGCATCAAACGGCTCACAAGAGTCGACTGACCCAAATTGCTCCTTCAGATCGCAGGATCCACGTGGCATTCAAGGTCTCGAAGGCAGATTCCACGTCCGCAACCGGTTTGCGGGCTCGACGCGCGCGCGACCGGCTTCCACCGCGTCAGCCACCATGCGCGCCTCCTCCACGCGGGCGGAGACGACAATGACACGCTAGTTCCTCCTCGCCGGCATGCTGGAGCACGCGCTCGTCCTCCTCTTCGTACACTACCTGCATAGACGCGGCTCCACTAGCTGCTCGCGTGCTTGGCAGCGCGGCGACATCGCGAGGAGGGACTGCAGATGACGTGAGCGGGCGAGCCTTTGGCTTCATGGCACAGGAATGGCGGCGACACGGCGGTGATGGGCGAGAAATTGTTGGCCGGAGCAGGCAGGCGCCGGCATGCGCAACATCGGCGGCGGCATATTGATGAGTGTGCGTGTGGGAGCTCACTTTAGTTTTATATATAAGGTTGGTGAAACTTAAAAGAAAACCGTACTAGTACACGTAAACATTAGACTTAGGTAGCGCTTTTATTAGTTAGTACCACAGCCACGATACGGAATCCTGTGCAAGCGCGTGAACCGCGTCCGCGCGGTCGATCGAACGGTGCGTCACCATGTCACGCTCGAAGGACATCCACCGAACCATTTTGTGTGTGTGAAAACAATCCTCGAATATTACTCAACTTTTTTTTCCTATGAAAGTTCTTGACGCTGCAATATTTCCTTATATTTGAATTTAGCTCCAATTCGTGTTTATTTGGATTTGGATGTTTTAGGTGCGCCCTAGTTTTTTTAATACTGATTTTGTGTGTGTGACTGAGAGAGAACGTGTGTATGTGTCCATATGTGTGTTGTGGTGGAAGGGCAATGTGGAGACGGTGAGCGTGTGATACAGACATAGAGAGGTGTGAATGTCCAAATGATCATGCATGAGTGAGACATAGACAGATGCCGATACGTTGTGTATACATGAGAGAACGGTCTTCTAGTTTACTTGTGTGTGTGTGAGAGAGAGAGAGAGACTGAGAGAGAGGGAGAGAGAGAGACTGAGAGAGGAGCATCTGTAACACAACAACCATCTCTCTCGATTCGTCCGTCCCTCGCACGGTCACATGCAACACATGCATCAATGCGCACATTTTGACACCCTCACCCGGCCCTGCCCACCTCAAGGCCCGCACAATATCTTCGTGAATACCCATTTCTATCCTTAGGTTTGTTGTCTCTCAATATCTGACACACACACACGCAGCACAACACACACACACACACTCCCCCGAGAACACAATTCATCCCCATCCAAGGTTATACGGTGACCACTCTCGCTTGTGTTTCTTTGCACCCCAACATGCACAACACCTCAATCTTCAAAGAGGGCATCAAGCAGATCGAAGACGGCGACCACACCGCGCTAGAGAATGTGGTGTCATTTGGAAGCAGGGTGATGTGATGACGGCTGACTGACTCCTCCCCCACCCTCTCTCTCTCTTGCACAAAATTACCAATCCCTCTCCCCCCGCACAAAATTGTCAATCCCTCAACCCACGAGATCCTTCCCCTCTCGCCCATGTTTTCCCATCTCTCTCATCAAACATGTTGTCTCTTCTCCTTCCACATATACAGAATCCATATGCACACGCATCTCATGTATATTACATGTATCCATCTTTCTCATAGACCTAACTTCTTCCTCTCTCTTTCTCTCTCTATCTCTCTCTCTGGTTAGGTTTGTCTCCTACTCTCTCGTCCACATACATACAATCTTTCCCTCCCTATCTGCTCCATCTTCAAAATCTCTCTCTGCACGTTTCATTCACACATTGGGATATGTCAAAATGTTGCTTCTATAGTGGTTGATGTAGAGTTATGGTTGTTTTTGTTGCATCCTACAAAGTAATAACTATGAAATGCATTTAGATTCTCATTTGACTAGAATTATGTGAGTTTGAGCATGTTGTGAAGTACTATAGACCTTGTATACATCTTGGGATTGACAATGATTGTAACTATTGAATTGTATAGACCATTACATTCGAAGTCAATAGCCTAATATATTTATTTCACAATTTCAACAAATGATTAGTTCACTGCAAACTAAGAAAACAAATGTGTACTCCCTCCGTTTTTATTTCAGTCCGCGTATTAGCATTGGTCAAAGTCAAGTTTTGTAAACTCTCAGAAATCTTATAACAAAAAATATTAACATATACAATAACAAAATACCATTAGATTCATTATTCAATGTACTTTCACATCATACATATTTGTTATGGTAAGTGTTTATATTTTTCCATAAACTTGGTCAAACTTTAGGAAGTTTGACTTCGGTCAAACCTAATATGCAGAGTTTACTACTACTACTCGCTAGTTGCTTAGCCGAATCACTCAACACGCCACACAGGGAGTCCAGTGTCACAAAATTTTGAGGTCGGCGGGAAAATCTCCCGCGACCCTGATTCGAGCAGTGGGAAGTTACCATCATCGCCTTCGGAACTTCAGGTTCACCCTACCCAGCCAACCCCACCCCGGCACCCAGAGTAGTACACCTGAATACTCCCCATTTTCTATCCCCACCGCAAAATAGACTTCTCCACGGCACCGCAGCCTTTGTGCTCCTGCCCTTTACATCGGCGCACTCGTCCACCGCAGTGCATCTGCCTCATTGGCGACCTCGTAAGCCGAATTGGAGCCGGTCCACCGTTGTCTTCGTACATGGAGCCTCTTCCCCAGCATCGTCTTCCACGGTTTCGGATCTGCTTCTCGGAAGCCGACGCCAAGCGCAGAAGTACCACCGTCGTGGACAATGAACTGACTCTCGTTGCCGACCATGACTCACAGAGGCCGCCACGACCATCGTTCTCCTCCTCGATTGGTAATGTGTGTATTGAATCACTTAGCAATACATGTGCAGTTCCAATTTTGTTCATACCTACCCTTCAAATTTCCTGGGTGCTATTGTTCCCGTAAAAGTAATTGGTTATAGCCTCCATTGTCCAACAGAATATCAACTTGTAATTGTGCGTCGCTCCTGTATTGCGTTGTGCTTGGGTAGGTTTTTCATCTGCAACCAGTAGTGCGGCAAATGATGGAAAGGTTTTTAGAACTAGCAAGATGCCCATGCGTTGCACGCATCAAGATGCATTTGTATGAGTAGTTTATCTTGTGGGAGAAAAGGATGAATGAGGGAAGGCCTTATTTGCAAATCTGGAGAGGGGTATGGGTATCTTTTTGCAAAATCCCCATTTGTTTCCATCCTATCTGTCAGATATAAATCGGATGGCCTATATTGGAAGAAAAAATTATAGAGAAAAAAAGTATACAGTAAAGGAAGTAGAGATAAATATTAAATATTAAATAAATATAACAGTAGAGAAGAGAGTAGAGATAGCATGTTGAGATTTTTAAAGCGCCGCGCGTTGCGATTCTGTTGGAGATGCTCTAACATGGCAGACGAGTGCTTTAATATTGCCCACAAGATGCGCGAGTATTACTAGTAGTATATTTTTCTTGCCATGTTGAGATTTTAAAAGAACGAGTGCGAACATGCAGAGGAGCAATGAAGACCAAACACGGGATATTCGGGACATCTTCAAGGAGCGTGGCAAGTTAAAGAGGAGTTGCACCGAACCTGTAAAATGAGCTTTGGTAAGTAACACCCTTTCAATTACTTTCGTGTAGCCTCGTGTTCTTCGATGTGTATATGTTGTAGTTTCTGTTTCTCTTAAGCGTGGTGTTCTTCGATGTGTAATAAGAAGAGTCTCAATCGTCCTAATGCTTTCGTTTTTAGCTTGATGTAGGAAGTGGGTGTTCTCACCTTGTAGTCTATTTTTATTTTTTTCCTTTTGAATTCACTTCTTCGAGTTCTGTTTATCTGGCTTCTACTAAATGGATCTAGGTTGCTCTGAGTATTGATCTAAAAAAGAAGTAACTTCATGTCAGGATGCAGTTCCTGCGATGAGGGAAGTACAGTCAACCTCGAGATCATGTTTCCAAAATGAGGCTGGATTACACAAAAGGTGCCAGTTCCCTAATGATGCTGGATTAGACACAAGGTGCAAATTCCCAGATGATGCTGGATTACACACAAGCCAGGTGGAGTCGTCAGCTGTTCATGTCCTCGTGGCATTAGTAAAGGCTGAAAGAAAGCGTGTAGCAGCCCTTGAGAATGTAGCTGAGTTCCTGAAGAAGCGAAAAGAGCAATCAGATGCTCTCTTCACCCAAGCCATAGAAGAGATGGAAGAAGCCACAAATAAGCTAGCAGAGGCAGAGCAGGCTAGGCGTCTCCTGCTATCTAAAACTGTTGTCAATACAAAATTTCCTTCATAATAGCTAGGTTCAAATGTTTATCCAGTCAGCATGCCTGTTGTGATGTCCGTGCATCTACTGATGTGGCACAAAATGTTTTTTTGGGTCATGTAATAACAACAATTACTTTCCAAACAATAACAGACGAAGCATTGGACATGGTATAGTTCAATTGCAAGCCCGACATTCCAAGTTCAACTTCCACATCAAACTCATGTTCACAGATATCTGCACATTCATACGTAATGTCCAAAACCATGATTCACTTCAAAGCCAAAAAAATGTGAGGAGAGTTATAAATAAATAAAATCCTCTACTAGTTCCTACTACCAGTGCGAGCACAGCAAGTCAAGACCACACGTAAATTAATTATATTTTAGTCATTTTTGTGTTCTAAAATGCCTGGCGGCTCGCGGAAGGACGTGTTTCCGGCACACGCATGGATCCAATGAAGGCATGCGGGGCAGTCTTAAGCTGGTTGCACGCGGCGAGGAGGCGTGCTCAGTCGGGCCTGCAGCGAGTGCGGCCCTCTTGGCCGGCGCACCGGTTCAATGCCTGCGCTATGAGAGGTCGCGTCCGTGTCAGAGCAATCACTCCCTCCGGTCCTTTTTTGTTTGGGTATAACAAAATCTCGTTTTCCATTCACATTTTACAAGTAAAATTCGTGGACAAACTTTGACCCAAAGTACGATGGGGACTAGTAAACCAGAATGGAGGTAGTAGTTTTTTAATCAAAGAAGGATTTCCCCTTTCTGATTTTCATTACTGAAAACCAGCATCTAAATCTAAACCATAGTATTTGCCCTAGAACTACCAGGTTCAACATCTCGCAACATAAACCCATACAACCACCATCGCAAAAAAATCATACAACCATACGCCAAGGAGGTACGTAGTACTATGAATTCCATTTTCGCTCGATACCAATCGTTCTGAAAACTACTTACTACTTATAACGCGCCATTGAAAATCGGAACTCTTAACCCCGCTAAAAAACGATATTTTAAATGTGGCTACTCGATCTGTGGCAACTGGCGAGCCACCGCGCTACAAGTTGTTCACCTGTGGTCCCGACCATCAACTCCTACGGATCAAATCATCATGCGAGCTGACTATTCCTACGAAGGTGCTCCACCACGTACCCGGTACCCGCGAATGCAGCAATCGTGCACCTAGGGTTTTGGGGTTTATTTTTTAACGTTGCCTTTACGTAACACTCATGTGTGCGAGACAGCGAGAGGCCGACTGCGTGCGTGCGCCTCTTCTCTTCGTATATGTACTCCACGGTTTGTCTGGTGTCTAAAAAATTATAATAACTACTAGCAATGTGCCAATGCGTTGCCACACGATAAAAGTAGATTAATACATATTCACCGATTTGATAGAAAAAAAGTCTAGTTTTGAAATACGTATATCACTAAAAATATGTTATGTTTCACTCAAAATATATTCCTTTGGCGGTTTTGATGAGATAAGGGAGCAATGTTATTGGTTTCACTCTAATTTCTACTCTTACTAGCAAGATGCCCGTGCGTTGCACGGAACATCAAGATCTTGTGGGAAAAAAGTATGAATGAGGGAAGGCCTTATCTGCAAATGTGGTGAAGAGTGCGGGTAAATTCCCATATTTTCCTTCCTATCCGTCAGATATAAATCGGACGACTTACATTGCAGGATGGCAGGCCCACCATCATCACCAACTCTATTTTTTATCCCTGTCGGTGTTTTGGGAACGGGGGTCCCCAGACTTGCCTGCCTGCGGCCTGCGGCGTGGCTCAAAGGGGGGCCCAGCGCGGCCCATCTTCACCAACACAAACCCAAGACCCTCGCGAGGGGCCAAGCCTCGCGGGGCGGACGACGCGGAGCTTCCGCAGGCGTGGCCTCGTCAGGCTGGCTCACGAGGAGGCGGAGAGATCAAGGCGGGGTACCTCATGAGGTGCCTGTGACGCAAGCCATGACGACCGGGGGCGCCAGGCGGGTGCCAGCCCGCGCAGTGTCCTCCCTTCCTCTTTGGTGCAAAGGGGGCAAGCGCAGCCGCGGAGTACCGAGGCATCAGGCAAAGGTTGCCACTTCGGTGCAACGAGACCAAGACCAGGAGGACTACGAGATTGAGGTCACCGTGGAGCCCAAGACGGCGTCATCACCAGAGCTTTGCGCAGGCGAAGACTACTTTTGTTAGGATAGTTGATACTAGTTGTCCCCCTTCAAATTAGCCCGCCATTGTTGGCTCCCTTCCCGCTCGATATTTGGGAAGAGGACCAGGGCCTCTATAAATAGGACCAACCACCCACAGAGCAAAGGGGGCTGAGAGGTTAGAACGAAAGAGAGGGGGTTCGATCAGAAAGAGAGGGAGAGAAAGGCGACTGAACTCCTCCCAGCAGTTCATCGCCCCAGCCAAGAACAGACCCTCGCGAGGCTGTTCTTCCTTGTATTGTTCATCATCATCAGCCCAAGAGGCAATCCACCACACCACGCACTGGAGTAGGGTATTACACCACGACGGTGGCCCGAACCAGTATAAACCCTGCGTCTCTTGTGTTGTTCTTTCCTTAGTTTAGATCCTAGCAAGGCAGAGGAGTGCAGGTAGGCAGGAGGCGAAATCTCCGCGCGCACCCCAGTGTTCGAATCTCAAGGGTCTGCCGGAACCCGAAATCCGACATTTGGCGTGCCAGGTAGGGGTGCGCCGGGATTCGTCTTCCACCACCCCGTTCTCCTCCGACCATCACGCCCATGTCTGACGCTCGTCGGGCCCGCGCTGAGCGCCGGGCCGCGCTCGCTTCCCGCGTCGCCCAGACGGCCCCTGTCGGCGGGCATCCTCGCCGTTCCCCGTCACCTGCCATCAACGCCGCCACCGGCCCATCGGGGAACGAGCAGCAAGCATCGTCCCAGCATCCGTCCGTGCGGCAAGACGGCCGCACCGCAACTCCCTCGCTCACCCCAGCTGGTTCTTCATCCCGCGCGCTCCGTGCGCCCATGGAGGCTCGGGCTGCACTCATCGCGGCGAACGAGCTCATGCGCTACCGTCCGTCGACGACGTCTATGAAGAATGGCTCGACCGCGTCGCCGAGCTGGTCCGCGCCGCAGGGGGCTCTCCTGCGCCGTCCGTTCCGCTGCACCGCACCCCGCCCCGCGCGGGCAATGAAGCTCCGGCGGCGCCCCGGATGCCTCCTCCTTAGGAAGGCGCCATGGCTCCAAGGCGCGTGGCCCCTAGGCGGAACCTGCTCTGTCAGGCGCCAGCGCAGCAAGAGCAGAGCTGTCAAGAAGTCCCTCGCCCGCAGGAAGCTGCCCGGGCGCTCCCTGCTCCAGCACATCATGACCATGCTCCTGCTCCCGCGCGTTAAGACCCCGCACTGCTCCCAGCTACAGTGCGTGGGGACATGCAAGACCAAGTTCCCCATCATCCAAGGCCTCCCGTGGCCACAGCGGGCTGGCGCGCCTTCACCACCGAGCTACGCAACGTCACGTGGCCCGGCAAGTTCAAGGCAGACTTGCCTCCTCGCTACGACGGCACGGCTGACCCTGTGGAGTTCCTCGAGCTCTACGAGCTGGGCATCGAAGTTGCCAACAGAGACGAGAAGGTCATGGCGAACTGGTTCCCCATGGCACTGAAGGATGGGGCCCGCACCTGGCTCCTGAACCTGGCTCCAGGCACAATCTCCTCCTTGGACGAGATGCGCACCCGTTTCATCGCCACCTTCCAAGGCACTCGCGACCGGCCACCTGCCGTGAGCGACATGCGCCGCATCAAGCAACAGCCCGGGGAGACCCTGCAGAAGTACATCCAGCGCTTCAACAACGCGCGCCTCAAGATTCCCAAGGTGATTGAGGAGGCCATCATCTTGGCCTTTTCCGACGGCGTGCGCGACGTCAAGATGAAGGAGGAGCTGGCGATGCATGAAGACCTATGCACTTCCTTGGAACTGTTCAACCTGGCAACCAAGTTCGCCAGGGTCGAGGAAGGGCGTCTCTCCCTCCTCGAGCTGCCTGCCGCGGACCCAGAAGAGATGAAGCCCAAGGCCAAGGATGTGAAGCGCAAGGGGGCTGCCGTGCTCGTGGTAGAACCAGACACCAAGCGGGGCAGAGATCAGCCCGAACCTTCCAAGGGCAGCCGGTACTGTGTGTACCACGACCTCCACACCCACAACACCAACGAATGTCAAGAGCTCAGAGCCGTGCGAGAAGGAAGGATCGGCCGTCGCCCTGACCGCAGTGACCGGGGCTACGACCGAGGAGGAGGAAGGAACGCAGGGCGCTGGGAAGACTGTGGCCCGCGCCAAGGGTGGCGCGATCAACCTCGCGAGGATCGCTGGCAAGACCCGCCTCGCGAGGGAGGCTGGATGGATCAGCCTCGCGAGGGAGTCTGGAGGGATCAGCCTCGCGAGGATCGCCCGCAAGGCAACGCAGGCCTCCCACCGCTGCCGCCGCAGCCAAGGAGAAACGAGGACCGCCACCAGGACGAGGGGGCTGGGGGCTTCCAGGAGCCGCGCGCGATCGCCTGCATCCTGGGCGGGGCACAAACCCCAGCCTCTCAGCGCATCTTCAAGCAGTTCGCCCTCGAAGTGAACGCGGTCCTCCCCAGGCTCGAAGCCACGCGCCCTCTCAGGTGGTCGGCGTGCGCCATCACGTTCAGCTCAGCAGATCAGCTCAAGTGTGCGGCTACAGCCGGAGTTCTCCCGATGCTTTGTTCCCTAATCATTAGCAATGTGGTGGTCACCAAGACCCTCATCGATGGCGGGGCAGGGCTCAACGTCCTGTCCGTGGAAACATTCAACAACCTCCAAGTGCCCTACAGCCAGCTTCAGCCAACCAAGCCTTTCTCCGGTATCACCGACGGCTCCACGGTCCCGATTGGGCAGGTCCGCCTCCCTGTCACCTTCGGGGCACGCGACAACTACCGCACCAAGCTTATCGACTTCGACGTCGCTCACATTCGCCTGTCGTACAACGCCATCCTTGGGTACCCAGCGCTGGCCAACTTCATGGACGTAACTCACCACGGCTACAACGTCCTCAAGATGCCAGGAAGCGGCGGAGTCATCACAGTGCCATGTGAAGAGAAGGATGCGGTGTGTTCCCTAGAACGAGCCTTTCAGGCCGCGTCACTGGAAGACCCGGATCGTGGAAGCAGGAGGCCTCCCGAGACCGCCCCTAAGAAGAAGAAGACATCGTCCGGCCCGACCACTCAGGAGGCAGGCCCCTCTGGGCCCGCGCCAGCCCAGGGGGAACCTCCTTCCATTGCATAGGAAAGCGCGCCCGGCGCCCTCCTCAGGCAGGGCTCGGGGGCTCTCCCCTGGAGGGCCACCGACCTAGCCAGGGTCACGAGGGAGGCGCTTGGGCACCACATGGAGGCGTGTTTTGAAGCACGTTTCCCTCAATAAGGAGCAAGGCAAGGAGACCCAGAACCTCAGGAGTTCGTCAGCAAGGCCATTCCGGAACTACAGGAGTCAAGAGTCATGAAAGGCGGCCGCCGCCTACCAGCAGTGGCTCCCCATCCAGGCGAGGATGGTGGGCTGCGCGTCTGCATCGACATACCAGGGCTCAACCGAGTCGCCTCTCTGGAGCGCCTCTGGCCCTCGCGAGTGGGGCGCTGCGGAGGCCCACCCCACAGCTACGTTCGCATGCCTTACGGCTTGCCGAACGCGGCTGACACGTACCAGCGCCTCATGAGGGGCATCACGGGGGCACGAGAGGCCAGTCGTTCCGCAGCCCTGACAGGGATGGAGATGGCCCGTGAGGAGCCGCCAGCGCCTCCGGAGCCTCCTGAGGCCCCTGGGCCTGGGGCACGTCAGGATCGGCTCCCGCAGCCCACCGAGCCTGCTACACCAACGCTCCTTCATCCTCAACATCATCAGGTGACATCTTTCGGGTTTTATTTCCAGCTGGGAGCACTCCCCCCAGGGCTGCATTATTCCCAGGCCGCGTGGGTCCGTCCCTGCGGCGTGTATCCCTTTTTATTCCATGTTGTTAGCTTACCCTGTTGGGGGCGCCCCTCGGGCTGCATGATCTCCAAGCCGCTCGGGCCAGGCCCAGCGGCATGTATCCCATTTGCATTTATTTTCGATCATGCGTTAGACCCACCATGCTTGATTATTTGATGCCGGTCCACGGCACCTCTTCTTCTCCATGCCGACCACTTGCACGTTAAAGGGGGGGTACCTGAGCATCGCGACTCAGGGCTCTTACTGGATCTCCAGCCCTCACCCTCTGGCCTTGTCCATGGCATCGCGACCTGGCATACCAGCGACAGCTAAGACCAGCTCGAGGGCCGGGACCCGAGGACGTAGAGTGCCGACATCTAACCAAATTTGCAGGGACACATCACAAGATAAGGCCTAGTGCCAGGCACAACCTGCCTAGAGGTAGGGCCCCGTGAGTCCCGCGCTGGCTCACGGGTGCCCAGATACACCTCGCCAGGCCCTACCGTGCCAGCCACGTGTCAGGGCAGGGCTCCTCCCGGAGGGGGGCCCCCTCCCACGTACCAGTGGAAGCACCATGCTCCGCGCTGGCTGACGACACTGCCGAGGAGCGGCTATGCCCATACACATACGGTAGCGCTATGCTCCGCGCTGGTGACAAACAACTGAGGGTGGCCCGCAGGCCGCACCAACCTCAGGGAGCCCAGAGCTCAGTGTCTAGCCTCATCGTAACGCCTCCCCTCGGGAGTGCCGCGCGAGGGGGTTGGGCACGGGGGCTGTGCCTGGGTCACACCCAGACGCACGCCGCCCAGCCAGGTCCCCCCGGGCCTGGTTCGTCACGCGTCTCTACCCGAGCGGAGCAAAGGTACGAAGGCCGTTTGAGCGTCAAGGGGGACTCCTGAGCATCGCGACTCAAGAGCCTAACTGGTCACGTAGCCCCTCACTCCATGGCCCCGTCCTGGTTTCCGGTCGGGACCAACGCTGGGTGAGGTACGGCGCGGCTGGGCTCTGCAGACGTAGAACGGTAGATCCACCCGCATCACACCTCCCTACTTGCTGTTCGTGCGCCAAGGGGGACTCCTGAGCATTGCGACTCAGGAGCCTAACTTGTCACGTGGCCCCTCACTCCTTGGCCCCGTCCTGGTTTCCGGTCGGGACCAACGCTGGGTGAGGCATGCGCGGGGCCGGGCTCTGCCGGCGTAGAACATAAGCAAGTAGGAAGGAAAGGCACAAATTTCAAGAAGTTCAAAAGAAAATATTATAGTCCACACTGTTATCTCGATGCCAAACGCAAGTTTAAACGCCTCCCCGAGGCATGATACATGTGCAGGAATTAAAGGCAGGACAGGAGCCGCGACGGAGTCACTTGTCGGCGATGGAGCAGCGTGGATTGAGTATGCCTCACGGAGCGGTGGGGTCGGCAGCGCCTTGCTTCGGCTTGGTGCTGAAGGCCCGGAACTTCCCCAACAGGGCCTCTGCGCGACCCTTCACGGCCTCGGCAGCGGCAGCGGCACGCTCGCTACTCACTGGCTCTAGCAGGCTGTCGAGGTCGACACCGGGATCGCGAAGGTAGATGTGGGTGAGGACCCGCATCATTGCTGTAGAAGACAGGACATGCGCCTCGGCCTCGGCCGCGGGGCCAAGGCCAAGGGCGACATCTTCAAGAGCATGAACCAGGAAGGGAAGCAGCTTGGCGGGGCCGTCCTCGGTGCCAGCCAGTGGGCTCTCCAGGATGCTGTCGTAAAGCGTCCTCAGTGAGGAGCGAGCCCTCGCCTCCATCTCCGCGAAGGTCACGCGGTCCTCGGCAAGAACCAGGGCCTCGTCGTCCAGCTTGGCCTTCCTCACCCCCAACTCCTACTCCAGCGCGCCTAGGCGGGCGCGGCGTTTCTTGAGCTTGACCTCCTTCTCCTTGAGACCCGCCTCGCGAGCCTTCATGCCTTCTTCCTGCTCTTGGCGAAGGCGAACCTCGTTCGCGAGCTGGTCCCGCAAATCTTGCAGTTCGCCCTCCAGCGCCTTGCAACGTCCACGGACGTTGACCACCTCCCCCAGGGCTGCGTCCCGAGCAGCCTTCGCCTCAAGGACAGCCTGCTTCTCCTCGTCGCATGCCGTCGAGGCCTGGACCAGCGCCGCTCGAATCGAAGCATCGGAGCGAACCCATCCTGAAGCCAGCTCCAGGCGCCTGGCCACCAAGCGGGGGTCAGTGCCAAGAAGATCCTCACGCAGTCGGTCCAGCTCAGCAACAGCACGATCCAGAACAACAGAAGGAGTCGGAGAGACAACAGCTGGTGGAGTAGGAGGAGAAGACGGTAGCGCGGCCACAGCATCCTGAGGCGGAGTCTGCCACGCCCTGACAGCTGAAGTGGCGGCGGCAGGCAAGAGCACCTCGGGAGCCACTTGGGCCGTGAGGGCTGAGCTCGCCCCAGCCGGCTCAGCCAGGCCTCGCGAGGACGACCGGGCAGGAGAAGCATGTGCGTCGCGGTCACCCTCCTTCGCAGGCAGAGACGCTGCCATGGGTGGAACCTCGGGAGCCCCCTTCGGCTTCTTTGTTGCGGGCGCCAGCCTATCCAAGAAATGCGGACGTCAAGCCTCAGAAGCAGAGCAAGAAATAAAGACAAGAATCGAATACTTACGGGTCGTCGCCAGTGAGCTCAAGCGGCCTCCAGCCAAATTTGAAGCCTGAAAGATGGCTGGAAGGGTCAACCTCGGGAAGCTTGGAGGCGGAAGGTGCGTCTGCGGTCCGCCCCAGGGCCAGGCAGACCTGCGGGAGATCAGCCCGGTCCTGTCCTTCTTCGGGATCGGGGGCGAGCTCCCGCCGTCCTGCTCGTCGTTGTCCTTGTCGTCGTCTTCGTCGTCATCCTCGCCGTCATCGCTCGGAGAGATGCGGAGAACGTGGGACCTGCGCCGGGGGAGGGGAGCCCTCGACTCTCCGTCAGTCGCCTCGGAGTCAGGCCCTTTTCCCCGCTCCCCTCCTTCCTCCTCTTCGCTGGAGTCGTCGGAGGGCACGTCCACCGGTTCCTCACGAGTTTCCATGGGCATGGGCCCATCCCCGTTGAAGACGGGCATGGACTCCACTACCTGCTCCCAGTCGTCGCGGAGGAACAAGGGCGTGGGAGCGCCCGCCAACCTCGCCACATCGCCCCCGACCAGAGATTGGAGGACAGCAGCCAGATCTCCGTCGGCTAAGGCCGTGGGGCTCGGGCGGGGCCTCCACATCGGATGTGAGTACTGCCGAAGCGGAGCCAGCTGGTGCTCCAGGAATTCCCTCAGCAGTGACGCGCCGGTCAGCTTCGCCGCCGCCATGTTGGCCGGCCTCAGATCCGCGTCCATCTTCTCCAACATCAGCTTCGCGCGGGGGTCCGTGAGCTCCGCTCGACCCCAATCGCTAGAGCTCGTGGGCTGCTCCGTGGGCAAGATCAGCCGAGGGTGGATGTGCCCAGCATCCACCAAGACCCACTTGCTCCTGAAGCCCTCAATCCTTTTCCCGGGGTTCGAAATGGCAATGGCACCACCGTACGCGACGAAGCTCACGCACATGGAAGCAGTACCACGAGAGGTCCGGAGGTAGAAGTAGTGGCGCAGCAAGGCCACAGAGGGCTGCACCCCTACGTGAGCCTCGCAGTAATAGGCGAAGATTGCCAGGAGAAGGACGGAGTTGGGGTGGGGATGCAGGGCTTGTAGCTTATAGTGGCGGCGGACAGAGAAGAAGAACTTGGAGAAGGGAGGCACTAGGCCAGCAGCAATGGCACTTAAGAAGAGCGGATAGAAGGTGCTCCCTTGACCCTCAGGGGTGGCGAAGCCGGCTTTAAACACCTTCGCCCCGTTGATGCCCCGCGCCGTCACCATCCGGCGCAACCGGGCGAGGCTCGCCTCCGACACGTTCGGCGGGTCCAGGGCAGACGAGTACCAAGCCACGGCCAGGGGCTGACGAGGCGCCATGGCTTCCTAGGGCACACGGTCGGAGTGGATCTGGAAATTTTGGAGGAAGGAAGGAGAGGTGCAAGAAAGGGGATCTGAGCAGCAACCGGGGAAAGCAAGAAGCAAAGCCTACGTGGATGCCGCTCCTTTATCAACTCGCGCGGTTGCTAGGGCGCCCACGTCCAATCAACCGCCACGCGGCGCCCAAGGCCGCAGGCTGTTAGGGCCCGCGACGCTTCTCTCTTGCCCTTCCGCCTCCCTGCACGGCCAAGTCCGTGCGCGCCTTGGGCCCGGGGGCTACTGTCGGTGTTTTGGGAACGGGGGTCCCCAGACTTGCCTGCCTGCGGCCTACGGCATGGCTCAAAGGGGGGCCCAGCGCGGCCCATCTTCACCAACACAAACCCAAGACCCTCGCGAGGGGCTAAGCCTCGCAGGGCGGACGACGCGGAGCTTCCTCAGGCGCGGCCTCGTCAGGCTGGCTCATGAGGAGGTGGAGAGATCAAGGCGGGGTACCTCACGAGGTGCCCTTGACGCAAGCCATGACGACCGGGCGCGCCAGGCGGGTGCCAGCCCGCGCAGTGTCCTCCCTTCCTCTTTGGTGCAAAGGGGGCAAGCACAGCCGCGGAGTACCGAGGCATCAGGCAAAGGTTGCCATTTCGGTGCAACGAGACCAAGACCAGGAGGACTACGAGACGGAGGTCACCGTGGAGCCCAAGACGGCGTCATCACCAGAGCTTTGCGCAGGCGAAGACTACTTTTGTCAGGATAGTTGATACTAGCTGTCCCCCTTCAAATTAGCCCGCCATTGTTGGCTCCCTTCCCGCTCGATATTTGGGAAGAGGACCAGGGCCTCTATAAATAGGACCAGCCACCCACAGAGCAAAGGGGGCTGAGAGGTTAGAAGGAAAGAGAGGGGGTTCGATCAGAAAGAGAGAGAGAGAGAGAGAGAGAGAGAGAGAGAGAGAGAGAGAAAGGCGACTGAACTCCTCCCAGCAGTTCACCGCCCCAGCCAAGAACAGACCCTCGCGAGGCTGTTCTTCCTTGTATTGTTCATCATCATCAGCCCAAGAGGCAATCCACCACACCATGCACTGGAGTAGGGTATTACACCACAACGGTGGCCCAAACCAGTATAAACCCTGCGTCTCTTGTGTTGTTCTTTCCTTAGTTTAGATCCTAGCAAGGTGGAGGAGTGCAGGTAGGCAGGAGGCGAAATCTCCGCGCGCACCCCAGTGTTCGAACCTCAAGGGTCTGCCAGAACCCGAAATCCAACAATCCCTACTCTTATAAAAAGCATTGTCGGTGATGATCGTGTGCCTGCCATGCTGCAATATAGGTCGTCCGATCTATATCTGACGAATAGGAAGGGAACTATGGCAATTTTGCAAAAAGATACCCACACCCCTCTCCACATTTGCAAAAAGGCCTTCCCTCATTCATCCTTTTCCCCCACAAGATAAAATACTCATACAAATGCATCTTGATGTTCCGTGCAACGCATGGGCATCTTGCTAGTTGTTGCAAAAAGCCCTTGTGTGTGTGAGAGAGAGGAAGAGTGGAGGAGCATGCATGCGAGATAGATGGGCGTGAAAGGAGTGAACAAAAAAGGGATTCAAATATTTGAATTCGAGATGATGATACATGTAATCCATACTCGAACCAAAATTGATCTATCAAACATGCATAGTCATATGAATTCAAGCACATCTATGTTATTTAATATGTAGATATTACTGATCCATACATTTTAGTAGAACATAATTTGGTTAAAAAATTTCGAATTCAACCTTAAGATTTCGAGATCATTGTATTTGTAAATCATATTATACATATAAAGGAGCAGAATTCTTTGTCGTGCTTTTGAAAGTATATATAAAAAATGATGTATATAGAATGTAATTCCAATTGAAAATGGATCCCTCCCGAAAAAAATAGAATACAAACGGGAGTCGAATTGAGTTGGCATGGTAAACATGCATTCTGCAAAATTTGAACGAAGCGGGGAAAGTCGCAGTAACCGCCTGAAACCAAAATCTGTGAGATGGAAATCAC
This sequence comes from Triticum urartu, assembly GCF_003073215.2. NCBI lineage: Eukaryota > Viridiplantae > Streptophyta > Magnoliopsida > Poales > Poaceae > Triticum > Triticum urartu. The sequence goes on from NC_053024.1 coordinate 505,087,911, forward strand.
TACTGCCTATCCCTGCCACGCAAAGCCTATCTGCTGGATTTCTATAGGTTTCTATAGGGGTAGGTTTGTAATTTCACCCAAACGTGACGTAACCGCCTCTCACCCAGATTCATACACGGCGGGCGCCAAAACACAGTGTGTCCTCGGCCGAAATCGACTCCCTCCCCGATTCATATTCATACACGGTGGGTGAAAAAAACAAACTCTCGTCGGCAAATATTCGGTGTATGTAAGATTACCGTCCTATCCCCAACCGACTAATGTTGCTGTGATGTCGTAGAAATTTGAAACGGGGGCTAAGTTTGTAAATTTCCTCGCATTTGAGACAAGCGCGCCCTGAGTACATGGTTCCCCTTCCTCTCTACCTCCCTTTTCCCCATTCGTACTCCGTGGGCACCAAAACACTCTCTCCACCCCACCCTCCTCCGTCTACCGCCGTCCGCCACCCCATCCACCGCTGTCCTCCTCCACCATGTTGAAGCTGATACCCCGATGCCGCCGTCCATTAGAAGAGATCGACCTCTCTCATCCTCGGCTTCGGACCGGGATCCTTGCATCCAGTCCTCTCGCTTCATCCCCGCCGTCGTCCACCTTGCCGGCGCCGCTCCTACGACCGTCTCGTCCACCGCACCCCGCCGCCACCGTCTACCCTCCTAGATCTTCTTCCACGCCGTCGACAGCCATCGGTACCGCAACACCGTCAAATTCTCAGAAAATGCGTACACGGCGCCGCACCAGAGGCGGTACTCTTTCGTATCTGCTCAACTTATTTATCGCAGCAAGAAAATAGATCGCCAGTGCTTTACTCTGATTTCTTGTCTTGGTTGCGAAGTTGCCTTTGTCCGGTTTGCACCTTCAGATCCGCCATGGCACGCTCAACACTATACTCCCAATGCTTATGGTTTTCCCCTTTTATATTCCACACTAGTTAAATCACAGTAGACTAAATTTTAAAATTGGGTCAGTCAATTTTTCAGAGCTCGCCGGAGTTTGCTGGTGTGGTCAAAGGGGCTCGGGTGGTTGTGGGGCCTCGCTGAACGAAGAAAACTCGATGCGGGTGGGGGTTGGGGCGGGGGTGGGGGTGGCGGAGGAACACAGGCGGTGGGGTCCGGTGGTCCGGCCAGCGGCCCGTGCGGTGTTCTGTATGGGAAGAATCAGAGACGAGGAAGAAGAAGGGTTAGGAGACGTAGGATCTTCATCCAACCGCCTGAAATGGTCGAGAGACAGCTGGGAGTTGCATTCTTAATGCGCTCTGGTTCATCATGTGTGGGCACTGCGCAACCAACATTTTATTATCCAAAATCCGCTTGCTCTTCTTTACCATGTTCCTCTTCCGTTCTTCTTTAATATGTACTCTCTCCGTTCCTAAATACAAGTCTTTGTATATATTCCACCATGGACTACATATGGAGCAAAATGAGTGAATCTACACTCTAAAATGTATCTGGATACATCTGTATGTGATCCATAGTGGAAATCTCCACCAAGACTTATATTTTGGAACGGAGGGAGTATGATAGTAGTACAGTATGTTCCTTGTACTGAAGATGAGCAGGGACATTTGCAGTGTAGAGGTCTATACGGTCGGTTGTGATGGACACTTTGAGCCTCTTTTATTCGTAGGATCTTGTAAACATAGGAATAGGATTTGTAGTGGCCTGCCCACTCGAATCCTATAAGAATAGCAAGGAGATGCGGGGAGCTGTGTCGCCTTTGAGAGTTACACTGATATTAACAGTACCGCACCTTCACTTAAAGAGAGCTGGTATCCGAAGTCTTTCTAGCCGTACCGGCAATACTAGCACATATATTCCAGCAAGTTCCACTTTGCTGATTTTACTCTGATGCTTAAGGTTTTCCCGTTATATCTACACTATGATCTGTGTAGCTGCTTTGTGTCGCACTAGCAGCAGTACACTCTTGAAGCTAAACACTGCAATGACTTACAAAATTGGCACCAAGGCATTGAGTGCTATTCTGGATGCAATGAAACTCATACGCTCCCCACCTGTTGATTCTTGTTCAGAATATGATCCTAATGACTATTCTAACCTCGAGGAGTCAAAGGCAGATGGCCTATCCTGTTCACCCATCAAGGTGCCTATTCTAATTTGGCAATGTTTTATTGATTGCGGGTATCTTGCATATGTTGTCTTGCATTTCTTCTACTTTGTTGCACTGCCATCTGCTTAGTTTACTCATCATATATGTCGAGATGCCATGCCCATCCATTATCAATACATATTCCATCTGTCATCATACCATGTTTTTCCACTCAAATGCTGGTCTTGTGCATCAGACATCAAAAAGGAAGACGGTGATTGCCGAACCTGAAGGAGCACCAGCAAAGTCCTTGAAAAACGTGGTGGTGCCGGAGAAATCAGACAGCACCCCACTTATATTGGTTGTACAACCAGTGACACAAAACGTAGGACCGACTCCAGCAGACTGTACCCATACTTCACTGGCCACACCACTAGCCCCACCACACAGGACCTGCACTCCAGCAAAAGGTATACCAATTTCATTTGCCATAGCACCAGCTGTACCACAGAAAAATCCCACTCCAGCAAAAAGTACAGCAAGTCCACCGGCCGAAGACCTATCCCAACTGCAGAGACGGCCAATTCCTACAGATTGGAACTACGTGCATATATTCCCATCATGGGAACATTATTGTGAAGACAAACACCATTTTCACATCTTCCTGTCCAACTTACGTGTAAGTGCTATTATTCATGGTTATTATTTTCCTATTTTCTGCTGATTGAACACATTACTGATTTACATTACATTGTTGTAACTAGGCGAGGGTCAATCTGGATAGTCATGACGAGCAAAGCTTGCTTGTGCTTTTCAAGGAAGCATTGCAGCAGTATCGGTGTTACCTGAGGAAATCACACTGATGGCAAGTCTATAAACGAATTTCCGGTGAAGTCTCCTGTGCTAAATTTAGAAGACATTGAATGGAAACACCTTGTTATGCACTGGTCTCGTTCCCAGGATGAGGTACTGTCTATGAAATCACATGACAATTTGAACTTCTACTTTTCCACATGTGCCTTGTGGATCTTTTTTGCAGGAAATCAGCTCGAAGAAGAATTCTGGTTTGACAAGAACGACAGGATATCGCAAATATGCTGCCCGCTGCTTTGCTCTTGTTAGTACCTGTTGTCCTGTATCACTGTACTTGCATACATACCTGGTTCATTATGTGACAGCAGTATGCATGATAGCTTGCTTATCAATTGTTCGCTCCAAATTATCTGATCTGTATGAATGGTTACATTAGTGTAGAATATATCCAATGCCAATGTTTTTTTAGGTCTGCATTGTTCTTGTAAGTACATGCTGTCCTTTATCAGTGTACTTATAATGACATGTAGTTGTTCATGTACCATCACTCTACATCTTATTTTCCTTTGCCCTCCATTTTCTGCACATCAGATCTATATTTACTCTTACCATAAGGTTGGTACTGAAGAAGTTTAGCTGTGCATTGCTCTTGGCTGTACCTTTTGCCTGTACCGCCGCACTTACATTTATAGCTACTTGGTTATGTAGCATCACTGTTCATCTTATCTTAAATATTCTCCATTTTTTCATATATTATCACATCTATATTTACTCTTAACAGAATGTAGAATAAAGGCAATGCTTTTGAAGAAGATTCTGTGGTAAACTTCTTGAATTGCCCCCCCCCCCACCATCAGCATGGACAAGGCCTTTATAGAGCCTGTCTTCACCAATAATGTAAGTTTGTCCATCTCAAGCCTTCAAACTTTGTTGTATATATTTGGTTAGGCATGACTGCAACAGCTGTTTATTTTTGGTGTTTGCATCAAATTTCTTGTTTAAAGTTTATTATGTAGTTCATAAACAAAAGTTTGTCCTTTCTCAATTTAAGTTTTCAGTTGAACAACCAGGTTCCTTCTTCATACCATGTAAATTAAACTATACAGAGCAAGTGATCTTCTTTTGCACTGCATGTATGCTTCTGTTCTTCATCCGTAATCCAGTGGTGTGGTGAACCTACCCACTACAGCACAATGTCATATTCTGCAATGTCTTAACTATGAACAATGTCATATCATTCTACTATTATTTAAACCGTCTCTTTATTTGCCAATCTGAAATGGTACAAATTGACAGCACACTAACCATTGATACTTATGAGTTCTTGATATGTAATCCAGTGGTGTCGTGAAGCTGCAAACTCCTTCACAATGTCATTTCCTGCCATGTCTTAACCTGAATAATACCATATTGTGTTAATGCAATTTTAAACTGTGTCACTTTATTCGTCAGTAAGAAATGTGATGAATTGTCAGCACTGATACTTTTATGTGCAAAACATGTCATCTGTCTGCTTGTTTATCTTTCAGAGTGATGAAGATATAAGTGTTGAACAAGCACAGTCTCATCATCTTGCTCAGCTGCTTGTGCTGCAGCTCCCCAGCAGGTCTAACCTTTCTTGAACTCTATTGAAGTGCTGTCGGTTTTATATATTATTTTGTCAGCGTGTTCATTTGCACTGGTGGCGATCTTTGATGCCCAGTGTATGTAATCTGATGTCTGCTTGTGTTTATTATCATAGTGGCGAACTTTGATGCCCAGTGGATGTAATATGCCATAATTTCTTTATTTTATAGTCTAAGTTTTTTCTTATTCACAATGCTGAAATTATTTTACTGTATATATATCATGTCTGCGCAGTAAACCGGCCAAACCGTAAATTTATAGTACATAATCGGGCCGTCATGCAATCATGATGTAGGTTGGGCCTGAAACGTGCCGAACAGCTCACGGGCCGGCAGCAGCCCGAAATGAACCCCAGTCCATGATTATGTGAATCAAATCATGGGCTTTTAATAGGCCAAAATTGTCTCGGTCCTTGTTTGGCCCAATCAGATATCGGCTGCGAGCAGGCCGGATGCAAACCGGGCCGTAGTTAGGCCCAACTATATGACGGGCTTTTAACAGGCCGAAATTAATATACGGTCGAAATGTTAAATGGGCCCTTAACAGGACAAAACTAATACCAGGCCGAATTACTAAGTGGGCCTTTAGCAAGTGGACCCAAAAGCATAGTGTCCAGTTGGCGGGCCGAATCTGATATGGGCCATAATTGAGCCCAAAGCCTCTTAAAGGGCTGGACCTGATCTGGGCCATAATTTGGCCCAGAACGTGGTAGGCTTTTAATGGGCCGGATCTCATATGGGCCACTATTAGGACCGAAGCATGGCAGGCCATTAATGGACCAGATCAAATATGGGCCGGCATTTGGCCCAAAACATGGTAGCCAGTTAATGGGCCAGCCTACTAGGGTCCTCAAAATCTTGTGGTCCTATAGCTGGGCCGGCCCATTAATATCGGCGAAATCTCGTGGGCCTTTAGCTGGGACACCCATTATGATCCGCAAGAATCTTGTGCGCCTTTACCTGGGCTGGCCCATTATGGCACACAAAAATCTTGTGGGCCTTTACCTGGGCCGGCCCATTATGGCCCGCAAAATCTTGTGGGCCTTTAGGTAGGCCAGCCCATTATGGTCCGCAAAATCTCATGGGCCTTTAGCTGGGCCGGCCCATTATGGTCCGCAAAATCTTGTGGGCCTTCAATTGGGCCGGCCCATTTAAACTTGATGGACCGGTCCACGTGTCAACATATCATAGGCGCGTCTCGCCCATTGGATGAGTGACACCTATGCCAACGCAGACCTGACACGTGTCTCCTCCAGCTAATGATGATTTTACACGTGGAAAATCCCCATTGGTCAGGGCTGTTAATGGGTTATCGGATCCAAAACCCGACCTGATAGCTTAACGACGTTCCGTTACAGTGAATGCCACGTGTTGGTCACCCTTGACGAAAGCACTTCTGTGACGCACGATTTATCGTCATGGAAGTGGACACTTCCGTGATGATAATTTTGGTAATTTCATGGAACACTTCTACGACAACACAGGTATGACTATCTTGATTCTGTCATAAAATCGTCATGGATGTACATGCATGACAGAAAACGCGACCTACTGTGACAAACACGTATCATCACGGAAGTGTATTTTTTTGTAGTGAATTACATAAGCACCAATTAAATAATGATGTACCATGGTTCTATACTTGTACTATTACAAATGGTAAAGAAAGAGGCGACAGACATTCCAGTTGCAGAACAAGGTGAAGCGGAATGGCCCTATTGTGCTCTCCTGGATGCAGACGGCATGCAGAACTCTAGTCCAACCCCTTGTGATGGCCGGCCGCCAATCATGTATTTTGAGAGGTAATATTGAGTAAACTGCTTCAGGATCCACTTCAAAATAAAAAAGCTTCAGATATTGTCATCTAACACAACTCATTACGGGCGGTAAAAAGAAGGCTACAGGGTTCTTACTTACCACCCCGCAGTTCACTGTTGTCTTGCATAAAGTGTAAACACATAGTTCAATCGACATATTTTGACCCATTTTAATAACAATCTTTATCAGTTTCCTCACTTGATGCTGGTTCATGAATATCTCATCCCCCATACGTAGAAAGGGTCGAAGTGTGGATCTTTGGTAATGATATATGTACCTAAAAGCACCAAGTTAATATTAGAAGCTAAACAACAATTGAAAAATGATGTAGTACAACACTCCATCCATCCCATTATATAAGATTTTTTTACATGTATATCTAGACATTATCAGAACATTAAGGTAACACCCTTCCTTGTTGCTATGTAGCCTAGGATTGCATATTTAGTCATTCAGTACAATGCATGTCACTAAACAACAATTGAAAAATGAAAAGGCATGTTAACTGTAATATCCTTAACGGCAACCAAATATCATAATTGAGAGTGGTATTGTTGAAACTGTTATTGATGGAATTGAACTGCACAACAAATAGTTGCACATATAGAGCATCACATTGTGAAGAATTGAAATAAACAAGTCATAAGGACATCTCTAGGTGATCCTTAAAAAGTTAAAGGACTAAAACCCTTAGTGGATCTATATACATTCCAACAATTTTTGGCCTTTTCTAGTCGATCCCCTAAACTTAAGGTTGTAAACTTCAATTTGATCAAGTTCAAAGGAGGTTCAACCGAAAGAAGCATGCATTCAAACATAAACATAGATAGTTTTGCATAACCGAACGTAAAACATAAATTTAAACTGAGCTAAACTACTTTCGGTCGAAGTAGAGGTCGAGTGAATCCTTCCTCGTCATGTACGGTGTGCCGCGAGCCGGGTCCGGGCCAGTACCATCATCGGGGTCATTGGGGAAGGCACTCCTCCACTCGTCGATGTCGATCTCCTCGTCCTCGGGGCCCACCTCGACGCCCTCCGCGCCACCGTCGCTGCCGCCGCCTTTGACCTCGTCATCAGAGGAGAGCGCGATAACCTCGCCGCCTTCGACCTCGTCATCGGAGGAGAGGGCGATAACCTCGCCGCCCTCCGTGCCGACAAAGATTGCCTACTCCCCCTCCACAAGCTCCGGGTGCTGCCGACGGAGCTCTTGCTTGTAGGCCTCGTCGGCGGCCTCGGCCTTGAGGCGCTCCCACGCCTCGCAGTCCTCCCACGCCATAGCCGAGCTCACCACCCCTGGCTCCGGTGGAACGAGGTCGACCGGACGTGTGCTGAAGGGAAAATTGATCCTAGCAGCCGCGCCGTGGTAGTGGACCTGCCAATGGTCGTACTACATGGCCGCGAGCTCGGCCGTGTGGAAGCTATCGAGCCACCGGCGAGTGTGCGTCTCTTGATCTATAATCTCGGTGACCCACGTCCCCCACCGCCGCTGCCGGACCCCGAGGTAGGACTTTGTCGGCTGCCGGGTTCGGGGGAGGGCGGGGATGTCCTCGAACTGGCGTAGGGGCACGGTGGTGGGCAGATTAGGGGACAGACGATGGCGGATCGGGCAGGCGGAGGACGATGGGGACACCTCGGCGGCCACCTCGCTGGCGTCGGGTGAAAAGGCTGTGATAAACCTCTTTTTGGCCATTGGTTCCTCGAGCTCCCCGGCACACAGGCAGATGTTGAGGATGGAGGCGCCGGCGATGGCGGCGACCTACCAATGGTTTCGAGGGTTGTGTGTGTTTGTCTGAGCGGAGGTTGTGTTTGAGGAAATAATGTAGCAACTGAAAATTTTACTAGGTGGGAGTAACAAGGCAGGTGAGGGAGTCCTGGATTAGGGGGTGTTCGGATAGCCGAACTATACCTTCAGCCGGACTCCTGGACTATGAAGATACAAGATTGAAGACTCCGTCCTGTGTCCGGAAGGGACTTTCCTTGGCGTGGAAGGCAAGCTTGGCGATACGGATGTTCAGATCTCCTACCATTGTAACCGACTCTATGTAACCCTAACCCTCTCTGGTGTCTATATAAACCGGAGGGTTTTAGTCCGTAGGACAACATACACATCAACAATCATACCATAGGCTAGCTTCTAGGGTTTAGCCTCTCTGATCTCGTGGTAGATCTACTCTTGTACTACCCATATCATCAATATTAATCAAGCAGGACGTAGGGTTTTACCTCCATCGAGAGGGCCCGAACCTGGGTAAAACTTCGTGTCCCTTGCCTCCTGTTACCATCCGGCCTAGACGCACAGTTCGGGACCCCCTACCCGAGATTCGCCGGTTTTGACACTGACATTGGTGCTTTCATTGAGAGTTCCTCTGTGCCGTCGCTGTCAGGCCCAATGGCTCCTACGATCATCAATGGCGATGCAGTCCAGGGTGAGACCTTCCTCCCCGGACAGATCTTCGTCTTTGGCGGCTTCGCACTGCGGGCCAATTCACTTGGCCATCTGGAGCAGATCGAAAGCTACGCCCCTGGCCGTCAGGTTAGATTCGGATGTTTAAACTACACGACTAACATCCGCGGGGACTTGATCTTCGACGGATTCGAACCACTGCCGAGCGCGCCGCACTGTCATGACAAGCATGATCTAACTCTGCCGCCGAACGGTGCCCTGCAGGCCGCACCCGCACCGGCTCCGACCCTTAGTTCGGAGTCAACTGCGCCGATCGAGGATGGGCGGTTGGACGCCACCTCGGGGGCTGCGATCCAAACGGTGATTGAGCCGAACACCAGCCCCGTACTCTGCGAGGCTCGTGACTCAAAGGAGCCGGACTCCTCTTCGGACTCCGAACCCTCCGCGCCCCTACCAGTCGAATCCGATTGGGCGCCGATCATGGAGTTCACTGCCGCAGACATCTTTCAGCACTCGCCTTTCGGCAATATCCTGAAGTCACTGAAGTCTCTCTCTTTATCAGGAGAGACCTGGCCGGACTACGGTCAGCAAGGTTGGGGTACGGACGATGAAGAAATTCAAAACCCACCCACCACCCACTTTGTAGCCACTGTCGACGACTTAACCGACATGCTCGACTTCGACTCCGAAGACATCGACGGTATGGACGCCAATGAAGGAGATGACGAAGAACCAGCGCCTACTAGGCCCTGGAAAGCCACCTCGTCATATGACATATACATGGTGGACACCCCAAAAGAGGGAGAGGGTGATGGAACAGTGGAGGATGACCCCTCCAAGAAACAGCCCAAGCGCCGGTGTCAGCGGCGCCGCTCAAAATCCCGCCAACACAAAAACGGTGATTCCAGCACGGGAGATAATAATACTCCGGAGAGTGCCGAAGAAAACCCCCTCCAGCAAGGTTTTGCACAGGAGGATGGAGAAACCAGCCCTCATGAGAGAGCGACAGACAGAGAGGTCGAGGACGATAATTATATGCCTCCCTCCGAAGACGAGGCAAGCCTCGACGACGACGAATTCGTCGTGCCAGAGGATCCCGTTGAGCAAAAGCGTTTCCAACGCAAGCTTATGGCCACGGCAAGAAGCCTCAAGAAGAAATAGCAACAGCTCAGAGCTGATCAAGATTTGCTGGTTGACAGATGGACTGAAGTCCTTGCGGCCGAAGAGCATAAACTCGAATGCCCCTCCATGAGTTACCCAAAGCGCAAGTTGCTACCACGATTAGAGGAGGAAGCAGTTGATGTGGCCGAACGGCCACCTTGTGGCCACAACAGAGAGGCCTCCCGGCCCACCACTCAAGCCGCACCCCGTACCAAGGCACGGGAATATGCGCCGGACTTACGAGACATGTTGGAGGACAAGGCAAGGCAAACACGATCGGTCTACGGATCGCGTGGGCACCCCACGGCTCAAGACGGTAACCGTCACGCCGGCCACAAATTCGGCAGGGCCGAACACAGTAGACAAAGCTCATTGGAGCTACGTCATGACATCGCCCAGTACAGAGGCGCCGCACACCCACTGTGCTTTACAGACGAAATAATGGATCATCAAATCCCCGAGGGTTTCAAACCCATAAATATCAAATCATATGATGGCACAACAGACCCTGCGGTATGGATCGAGGATTATCTCCTTCATATCCACATGGCCCATGGCGACAATTTTCACGCCATCAAATACCTCCCACTCAAGCTTAAAGGACCAGCTCGGCATTGGCTCAACAACTTGCCAATAGGATCAATCAGTTGTTGGGAGGACCTGGAAGCCGCATTCCTCGACAATTTCCAGGGCACTTATGTGCGACCCCCAGACGCCGATGACCTAAGTCACGTAATCCAGCAGCCAGAGGAATCGGCCAGACAATTCTAGACACGGTTCCTAACAAAGAAAACTCAAATAGCCTTCAAGCACAATATCCGTGACGAGTGGATGGCCCGGCACCTCGGACAGGAAAAGCCGGAATCTATGGCAGCACTCACGACACTCATGACCCGCTTTTGCGCGGGAGAAGACAGCTGGCTCGCTCGTAGCAACAATATGACCAAGAACCCTGGTAGTTCGGACACCAGGGACATTAGTGGCAGGTCGCGTCGCAACAAGCAGAAGCGCCGCATTAACGGCGACAATGCTGAGGATATGGCAGTTAATGCCGGATTGAGAGGCTCTAAATCCGGTCAGCGGAAGGAGCCATTCAAAAGGAATCCAAGGGGCCCGTCCAGCTTGGACTGAATACTCGACCGCTTGTGCCAAATACATGGCACCCCCGAAAAGCCGGCCAATCACACCAACAGGGATTGTTGGGTGTTCAAGCAGGCAGGCAAGCTAAGCGCCGACAATGAAGACAAGGGGCTGCATAGCAATGACGACGAGGAGCCCCGGCCGCCGAACAACAATGGACAGAAGGGTTTTCCCCCACAAGTGCGGACGGTGAACATGATTTACGCCACCCACGTCCCGAAAAGGGAGCGGAAGCGCGCGTTAAGGGACGTATACGCGGTAGAGCTAGTCGCCCCAAAGTTCAACCCATGGTCCTCCTGCCCGATCACCTTTGATCGAAGAGACCATCCCACTAGCATCCGTCATGGCGGATTTGCCGCATTGGTTCTAGACCCAATTATTGACGGATTTCATCTCACTAGAGTCCTCATGGACGGCGGTAGCAGCCTGAACCTGCTTTACCAGGATACAGTGCAAAAAATGGGCATTGATCCCTCGAGGATTAAGCCCACCAATACGACCTTTAAAGGCGTAATACCAGGTGTAGAGGCCAACTGTACAGGCTCAGTCACACTTGAAGTGGTCTTCGGATCCCCGGATAATTTCCGAAGCGAGGAATTGATCTTCGACATAGTCCCATTCCGCACTGACTATCATGCACTGCTCCGACGAACCGCATTCGCCAAATTCAATGCGGTACCGCACTATGCATACCTTAAGCTCAAGATGCCAGGCCCTCGTGGAGTAATTATGGTCAATGGAAACACCGAACGCTCCCTCTGAACGGAGGAGTACACGGCGGCCCTTGCAGCGGAAGTACAAAGCAGCCTCTCCAGGCAGTTCTCTAGTCCGGCCATTAAACGTCCGGACACCGTCAAGCGCGCCCGGAGTAACCTACAACAAGACCGCCTGGCATGTTCCGAGAAGGCGTAGCAATGTGGCCCCAACCCCAACCCTCGCAAAAAGGCGATGCCGGTACTTCGTGTCCATAACTACGCTCTGGAAATACCATGGGCATAGGGGCAGGGGCACCATCACGGCACGCCCAAAACACGGCTTAAACCGCACTAGGGGCTGCCGATTTTTTACTTTTCTCTTACTTCCAGGACTCTACTCTTCGTAAGGCCTGTTCGGCAGTTCAATTGCCGCACAAACGATGCAAGGACAAGGGAAGCACACAAGCCATGCCGCATCACGGAAATCCCAGGTGGTCTCTATCACGAGCAGTATACCTGTTTCGCATACTATTTCGCAGCTTGCCCCTGGAGCAGACATGTTAAATAGTCCAACTTTTTCGTTTATCGCATTACTTGTATCGTTCTGCTTTGATCGCAGCTATTTTTAATAAACAATGCATAGCTTTTGTCTATTTTTTTGCATTATCTTTTTATAAATAAATGTTCCTTAACGACATGTTGCACCCGTACAACTTGGTACGGCCAAAATATGTCAGGGGCTTTTAGCACCCCTCAATATGGTGTGAGAAGTCCGAACACTTTCACAAGTGCGGCACCCCAAACTTATAGCACTATATGCATCGGCTCTGAATCATGTCTTGGGTCAATAGTTGGGTTTGCCCGGCTCCTATGTTTTGGTGCCTTACGTTCCGCTATATCGGCTAAGGTAGCACTAGGAGAACCACTGCGATTGTGCCCCAGTTGAGCTGGGCCGAGCACCTCAGTGGAGAAAGCTAAAACTGACTGTCATGATGAAGCGAGAGCTGGTCGATGTTCGAGAGGTTTTTTCGAGTCCCTAAAGACTTATGCCGCTTAGGGCGAGGAGTCGGCTCTGTCCGGCCAAGGCGCGGATAGCTCCCCGAACTCGGTCTTCCGAATACTAGGGGCTTCGCCAAAATTTAAAATTATAGAATTCTATGGCTAAGTGAGAGTGTTCACGCATTATAGTCCGATTGCCTCGTTCGTTGGGCTGAGCGCCTCCCTCGAAGGACCCAAATATGGGAAAAAGAGCACCCAGGTTTATCCCTGAACACCCCAGCACTAGCGGCAAGGAGGCAGAAGCCGACGACTCGCCATCTCTCAGTATTGATAAACAACCGCACAAAAGGTAATATTTTAAATTCAAGCAGCATTGCTCAGCGCACATGAACAAGTTTTCAGCGCATAGGACAAAATGAGTGAGTTTTACTTGAAAATTACATCCATAGTACATTCATCCACCATAAGGCGGGCACCCTTCAGAACATCCTTATAATAATTCTCGGGCTTGCGATGCTGTTTCCCCGGCGGTGGCCCGTCCTTCACAAGCTTCTCAGCATCCAGCTTGCCCCAGTGCACCTTAGCATGGGCAAGGGCCCTACGGGCACCGTCAATGCAGACGGAGCACTTGATGACTTCGAGCCCTGGACAGGCCTCCACCAGCCGCCGCACCAGCCCGAAATAGCTCCTAGGCTGAGCCTCTCCAGGCCACAGCCGAACTATGAGGCCCTTCATGGCCTGTTCGATCAGTTGCTTCAGCTGGTCGCTCAGGGGCACGGGGTGTCCGGCCTCAGCGTACTGAGACCGGAACACCTTCTCTGTCGAGCTCCCCTCCTCGGCTCAATAGGATGCGGCAGCATCAGACACACTCCGGGGAAGATCTACGAACGCGCCTGGAGAACTCCGGATTCGGGTAAGTAACAAGTAACTCACGCTTATGTGTTTGCTTTGCATAAAGAATGCCTTACCCGCCGCTATCTTCTTCACCTCATCCAACTCCTGGAGGGTCTTCTGGGATTCGGCCTTGGCAGACTTGGCACTTTCAATAGCCGCTGCGACCTCGGACGCTCGCGTCCTTGAGTCACGCTCCAAACTCTCATGTTTTTCCATGAGAGCCAGGAGCTCTTGCTGCACCTTGCCAACCTCGGCCTCATACTTCTCCCGCTCGGTGCGCTCCGTGGTCGCCGTCTTCTCGGCCTCGAGTAGCGCTTGCTTAAGGGTCGCCACCTCAGACGTGGCCCCTACAATAGCCACGATAATCCTGTCATTTTTTGTAATTGCACCTTTATATATATATATATTTAATTCCAACAAGGTATTTCTTACCTTCATTATCCTCGAGCTGCTTCTTGGCACGCCCGAGCTCTTGCTCGGACTGCTCGAGGTTCTGCTTTAGCACGTCCACTTCCGCAGTCAGTGCGGCGGACGCCCGCAGGGAAGCCTGCACACGCATATTGACTCCTTTTTGTTAGACTCCTGTGAATTTTCTTTGATCCTCTATTCGGCCTTTCTTCCCGAATGCCAAACAGAGCATCAGGGGCTACTGTCTATGCGGTAATATTATTTACGCATTCTTTACTTACCTCAAAGCCCGTTAAAAGGCTTCTACAAGCTTCACTCAGTCCGCTCTTGGCGGACTGAACCTTCTGGATCACCGCACTCATAATAGTGCGGTGCCCCTCGTCGATGGAGGCGCCTTGGAGCGCCTCCAACATATTGTCCAGCGCCTCTGGTTGGACGGAGGTCACCGGCACGGCGGGCTTGCTCCTCTTGGAAGGAGGTCCCCACCGGACTCTGGAACCTTTAAAGGTTCCGAAGCGGTGTCCGGCCTAGGGCCGGACTTGGAGCCCTGGGGGGTTTCATCCCCCTTACTCCTGGAGTCCGGGAGGTCGCCTCGCGGCGCCTCCAGGACCACCTCCTCCCGGATTGGAACCTGTTGGGACAACACTTCGGTGTCGTCCATACGGCGGGGAGAGGAAGCCGTCGGAAGTGAGTTCACGTCTGACGAGTCCAGTGGGCCGCTCGATGACGCGTCGAGCCGGTCTTTGGGTGGGCTGCATAAACACATTCGACATAAGGGAAAGCTGTGCAATAAACGAATACTATGAATTACTTTGGTATCCGGATACTTACGATTTCGCCAGGGGCTTGGCCCTAGGCACCTACTCCTCTCCGCCATCGTCGGTGTTGGTGGAGTAATCCGGAAAAAGGGTTTTCCCTTCTTGGAACCTTCGGCCTCCCCAGTTGGGGCGGCCTTCCTTTTCTCCCCTCCCCCTGCTGGAGGGGGAGGGGTCTCTTCTTCCTCCTCCTCATCTTCTTGGGAGGAGTGCGTCTTGGATTCGTCGGATGGTGAATCCGACACCTCCAGGCGCCGGGCACTCTTTCGAGTCCTCGCGGCCTTTTTTGCGGCCTTCTTCTCCGGCACCACATAGGGTGCCGGAGCCAGCAGCTTCACCAATTGAGCATCCGCTGGGCCTTCGGGCAAAGGCACCGCACAGTCGATCCATCTGGACTTCGCCTGCCAATCTTGTCGAAGGTAAGGGAGTTTAGATCCCGCACAGAGTTAAACTATGAAAAACTACTGCCCTGTAAAAGGTACAAAAAACTTACCGCGCTAGCATGACGCTGCCTCGCTGAATCCGCGATCCTCAGTAGCGGATGAGGGAGCCTCGGCGCCTTTGAAAAGCACCTTCCAGGCATCTTCGTACGTCGTGTCAAAGAGCCTGCTCAGAGTTCGGTGCTGTGCCGGATTGAACTCCCACAGATTGAAGGCCCATTGTTGACATGGGAGGCTCAGGCAGATGAGCATAACCTGGACTACGTTGACAAGCCTGAGCTGCTTGTTCGCCAGGGATTGGATGCATGTTTGCAGTCCGGTCACCTCCTTTTGGTTGCCCCACGACAGGCCCGTCTCTTTCCAGGACGTGAGCCGCGTTGGGGGTCCGGACCGGAACTCGAGGGCTGCGACCCACTTAGGGTCGTGCGGCTCGGTGATATAAAACCACCATGATTGCCACCCCTTCAGGGTCTCCACAAAGGAGCCCTCGAGCCACAGGGCATTGGCCATCTTGCCAACCATGGCACCGCCGCACTCCGCCTGGCCGCCGTGCACCACCTTTGGCTTGACGTTGAAATTCTTGAGCCATAGGCCAAAGTGGGGGCGGATGCGGAGGAACGCCTCGCAACGACGATAAACGCTGAGATGTTGAGGATGAAGTTCGGGGCCAGATCGTGGAAATACAGGCCGTAGTAGAACATGAGCCCCCAGACAAATGGATGCAGAGGGAAGCCCAGTCCGTGGAGGAAATGGAGGAGGAATACCACCCTCTCATGGGGCCTAGGGGTGGGGATGAGCTGCCACTTTTCGGGAAGCCGGTGCGCGATGTCGCTAGCTAGATATCCGGCCTTCCTCAGCTTTTTGATGTGTCCCTCCGTGACGGAGGAAACCATCCACTTGCCTCACGCCCCGGACATGACTGGAGAAGGTTGAGGTGGTAGTGCGGACTTGGGCGCTGGAGCTCAAGTGCGCAAGAATGGATATGCAAAGGAGGAAGAAGGCGTGGGTGAAAAGGTGGATCCTGCCCCTTATATGGGTGGACGCAACTACGTGTCCCCACCAGCCTGGTAAAACTTGCTTATCTCCAAGCGCCGTAATCAATGGCGCGGTTGGGTTACCCACGCCCGTATTGATGAGAATCCCGGAGTAAGGGGACACGATCTCTGCTTTAACAAGACGTGCCAAGGAAACCGCCTCGCATAACGCGCTAAGATGGGACAGTAAAACGGTTCGAATAAAAGCTTGGCCGTGGTGTGATGTCACACTACGGAGTACATCAGTAGATTAGATTTGTGTAAATATTATTCTCTCTATGGCAATATGTGGAAACTTATTTTGCAGAGCCAGACACTATCCTTGTGTTCAGAATGTTCTATGAAGTACTTGGAGGAGGAACCCGCCTTGCAATGTCGAAGACAATCTGCGCGCCAGACTATGAAGATACAAGATTGAAGACTCCGTCCCGTGTCTGGAAGGGACTTTCCTTGGCGTGGAAGGCAAGCTTGGAGATACAGATGTTCAGATCTCCTACCATTGTAACCGACTCTATGTAACCCTAACCCTCTCTGGTGTCTATATAAACCGGAGGGTTTTAGTCCGTAGGACAACATACACATCAACAATCATACCATAGGCTAGCTTCTAGGGTTTAGCCTCTCTGATCTCGTGGTAGATCTACTCTTGTACTACCCATATCATCAATATTAATCAAGCAGGATGTAGGGTTTTACCTCCATTGAGAGGGCCCGAACCTGGGTAAAACTTCGTGTCCCTTGCCTCCTGTTACCATCCAGCCTAGACGCACAGTTCGGGACCCCCTACCCGAGATCCGCCGGTTTTGACACCTACAGCAGGGCCACTGAAAATTTGGATCAATGGCGAGCAGATATTTTTGAGATTGCGAGGGATGCAGAGGCGGGAGTAAAATGTCGAGGCTCCTGAAAATTTGAATCAAGGGACTGAAGCAGAGCGGGAGTAACAGACATCACACACGGTCCACACATACTAATCGTGTGCTATCAAACATTAAAACCTTCCAGGCGGTAGATATTTTCGAGATTGCCAGGGATGCAGAGGCGGGAGTTTTTGGGGAGCGAGCTAGTGTGCTTCACACGCTGGTTGTGGACTGTAGCCTATGCACCTTCTCGCATAAGCCATAGGCGTACTATACACCGACGGTGCTCCAAGATATTTTGTGCTACATCTCACATGGTTGGTGATAATAAACTGTGTGTGGTCTACTTGATTTGAATTACAAAATGGGGTCACGGCGGCAATGGACGTTGTTTGAATTGCTAGACATTTTATCTGCAGTGAACATGCAACTATATGTGTGTCATAAGAGAATTGGAATTATTCAGGGTTCGTTTGGACATTTTATACATTAAACTGGTTTTCTAGCCATTTCAGGTGCACAATTCAAAATTATACTACATGCACATGCTCCGGTTCGTACAAATTGGTTGAAAAATCCAATATATGTCCTTCAGTGCATGCTTAGGTCCCATGCAAGAAATGGGAATGAATTTTTTGGGGTTCGTTTGGCCTTTTTATACATTAACTGGGTTTTCTCGGCATTTTATTTGCATAATTCAAATTTGAAATACAAGCACATGTTCCAATGCAATAAAGTTGGTTGAAAAATCACATGTGTGTCCTTTTTTATACATTAACTGGGTTTTCTAGGTCCCATGCAAGAGATGGGAATGAAATTCAAACACCATGGCACTATTGATTGTCGGCAAAACGTTGAGATGCCTGGTTTTTAAATTCTAGTAAATCCAAAACTCGTCTGCAATGCATGAAACTTGGCATGCTATCATGGAGTGGCATCAACATGCCGTGGTAAAAAAAATTGTGCCATTTGGGGCTGGTTCGGGTCTAAGCTTCTCACAAACCAGAGCTTCTCACAACAAGCATGATGGTTTCGATAGGGAACATACCACCTTCGGGGACGGGGCGATATCCATTGCCTCTTATTGCTTTCAAATTTTTTCTTCTGTCAAGATAGAACAACAGGAGTGTTGTGTTTAATCTTGGGATTTTTCATGGTTCGTTTGGCCTTTTTATACATTAACTGGGTTTTCTAGGCATTTTATGTGCATAATTCAAATTTGAACTACAAGCACATGCTCCAATGCACCAACATTGGTTGAAAATCACATGTGTGTCCTTGGGTGAATTTCTAGGTCCCATGCAAGAGATGGGAATGAAATTCAAACACCAGGGCACTGATTGCCGGCAAAATGTTGAGATGCCTAGTTTTAAAATTCTAGTAAATCCAGAACTCGTCTGAAATTCATGAAACTTGGCACGCTATCATGGAGCGGCATCAACATGCCGTGGTAAAAATTTTGTCCCATTTGGGGCAGGTTCAGGTATAAGCTTCTCACAACAAGCATGATAGTTTCGATAGGGAACATCCCACCTTTGGGGCTGAAATGATATCCATTGCCTCTTATTGCTTTCAAAAAATTTCTAGTGTCAACATAGAACAACAGGAGTGTTGTGTTTAATCTTGGAATTTTTCGGGGTTTGTTTGGCCTTTTTTTACATTAACTGGGTTTTCTAGGTATTTTATGTGCATAATTCAAATTCAAACTACAAGCACATGCTCCAGTGCACCAAAGTTGGTTGAAAAATCACATGTGTGTCCTTGGGTGAATTTCTAAGTCCCATGCAAGAGATAGGAATGAAATTCAAACACCAGGGCACTGTTGATTGCCGGTAAAACGTTGAGATGCCTGGCTTTTAAATTCTAGTAAATCCAAAACTCGTATGAAAGTCATGAAACTTGTCATGCTATCATGGAGCGGCATCAACATGCCATGTTAAAAATTTTATCCCATTTGGGGCAGGTTCGGGTATATGCTTCTCACAAACTAGAGCTTCTCACAACAAGCATGATGGTTTCGTTAGGGAAAGTCCCACCTTTGGGGACGAAACTATATCCATTGCCTCTTATTTATTTCAAAAAATTTCTCGTGTTAACATAGAACAATGATGTCTACTACACAACCTTCTTCTTGTAGACATTGTTGGGCCTCCAAGAGCAGAGGTTTGTAGGATAGTGGCAAATTTCCCTCAAGTGGATGACCTAAGGTTTATCAATTCATGGGAGGCATAGGATGAAGATGGTCTCTCTAAAACAACGCTGCAACCAAATAACAAAGAGTCTCTTGTGTCCCCAACACACCCAATACAATGGTAAATTGTATAGGTACACTAGTTCGGCGAAGAGATGGTGATACAAGTGCAATATGGATAGTAGATAACGGTTTTTGTAATCTAAAACTATAAAAAAAGCAAGGTAACTAATGATAAAAGTGAGCACAAACGGTATTGAAATGCTAGGAAACAAGGCCTAGGGTTCATACTTTCACTAGTGCAAGTTCTCTCAACAATAATAACATAATTGGATCATATAACTATCCCACAACATGCAACAAAGAGTCCCTCCAAAGTCACTAATAGCGGAGAACAAACGAAGAGATTATGGTAGGGTACGAAACCACCTCAAAGTTATGCTTTTTGATCGATCTATTCAAGAGTCCGTAGTTAAATAACACGAAGCTATTCATTCCGTTCAATCTATCCTAGAGTTCGTACTAGAATAACACCTTAAGACACAAATCAACCAAAACCCTAATGTTACCTAGATGCTCCAATGTCACCTCAAGTATCCGTGGGTATGATTATACGATATGCATCACACAATCTCAGATTCATCTATTCAACCAACACAAAGAACTTCAAAGAGTGCCCCAAAGTTTCTATTGAAGAGTCAACACGAAAACGTGTGCCAACCCCTATGCATAAGTTCATGAGGTCATGGAATTCGCAAGTTGATCACCAAAACATACATCAAGTGGATCATGTGATATCCCATTGTCACCACAGATAAGCACATGCAAGACATACATCAAGTGTTCTCAAATCCTTAAAGACTCAATCCAATAAGATAACATCAAAGGGAAAACTCAATCCATTACAAGAGAGTAGATGGGGAGAAACATCATAAGATCTAACTATAATAGCAAAGCTCGCGATACATCAAGATCGTAGCACCTCAATGAAGGAAATATGCCCTAGAGGCAATAATAAAGTTATTATATATTTCCTTATATCATGATAAATGTTTATTATTCATGCTAGAATTGTATTAACCAGAAACATAATACATGTGTGAATACATAGACAAACAGAGTGTCACTAGTATGCCTCTACTTGACTAGCTCGTTGATTAAAGATGGTTATGTTTCCTAACCATAGACATGAGTTGTCATTTGGTTAACGGGATCACATCATTAGAAGAATGATGTGATTGACTTGACCCATTCCGTTAGCATAACACTTGATCGTTTAATTTGTTGCTATTGCTTTCTTCATGACTTATACATGTTCCTATGACTATGAGATTATGCAATTCCCGTTTACTAGAGGAACACTTTGTGTGCCACCAAACGTCACAACTTAACTGGGTGATTATAAACGTGCTCTACAGGTGTCTCCGAAGGTACTTGTTGGGTTGGCGTATTTCGAGATTAGGATTTGTCACTTCGATTGTCGGAGAGGTATCTCTGGGACCTCTCGGTAATGCACATCACCTAAAGCCTTGCAAGCATTGCAACTAATGAGTTAGTTGCGAGATGATGTATTACGGAACGAGTAAAGAGACTTGCCGGTAATGAGATTGAACTGGGTATTGAGATACCGACGATCGAATCTCGAGCAAGTAACATACCAATGACAAAGGGAACAACGTATGTTGTTATGCGGTCTGACCGATAAAGATCTTCGTAGAATATGTGGGAGCCAATATGAGCATCCAGGTTCCGCTATTGGTTATTGACCGGAGACGTGTCTCAGTCATGTCTACATTGCTCTCGAACCTGTAGGGTCCGCACGCTTAAGGTTTTGATGACAGTTATATTATGAGTTTATGAGTTTTGATGTACAGAAGTAGTTCGGAGTCCTGGATCAGATCGGGGACATGACGAGGAGTCTCGAAATGGTCGAGACGTAAAGATCGATATATTGGACGACTATATTCGGACATCGGAAAGGTTCCGAGTGATTCGGGTATTTTTCGGAGTACCGGAGAGTTACGGGAATACGTATTGGGCCTTATTGGGCCATACGGGAAAGAAGGAAAAGGGCCTCAAGGGTGGCCGCATCCCTCCCCTTGGTCTGGTCCGAATTGGACTAGGGAAGGGGGCCGCCCCTTCCTTCCTTCTCCTTTTCCCTTCCCTTTCCTTCCCTCCTACTCCTACTACTTGGTAGGGCTCCTAGTTCTACTAGGAAAGGGGGAATCCTACTCCCGGTGGGAGTAGGACTCCCCTAGGGAGCGCCATAGAGAGGGCCGGCCCCTCCCCTCCTCCACTCCTTTATATACGTGGATAGGGGGCACCCCATAGACACACAAGTTGATCTTTGTGATCGTTCTCTTAGCCGTGTGCGGTGCCCCCCTCCACCATAATCCTCGATAATATTGTAGCGGTGCTTAGGCGAAGCCCTGCGACGGTAGAACATCAAGATCGTCACCACGCCGTCGTGCTGACGGAACTCTTCCCCGACACTTTGCTGGATCAGAGTCCGGGGATCGTCATTGAGCTGAACGTGTGCTAGAACTCGGAGGTGACGTAGTTTCGGTGCTTGATCGGTCGGGCCGTGAAGACGTACGAGTACATCAACCGCGTTGTGCTAACGCTTCCGCTTCCGGTCTACGAGGGTACGTAGACAATACTCTCCCCTCTCGTTGCTATGCATCATCATGATCTTGCGTGTGCGTAGGAATTTTTTTGAAATTACTACGTTACCTAACAGTGGCATCCGAGCCTAGGTTTTATGTCTTGATGTTATATGCACGAGTAGAACACAAGTGAGTTGTGGGTGATATAAGTCATACTGCTTACCAGCATGTCACACTTTGGTTCGGCGGTATTGTTGGATGAAGCGGCCCGGACTGACATTACGCGTATGCTTACGCGAGACTGGTTTTACGGCCGTGCTATGCACACAGGTGACTAGCGGGTGTCAGTTTCTCCAACTTTAGTTGAACCAAGTGTGGCTACGCCCGGTCCTTGAGAAGGTTAAAACAGCACCAACTTGACAAACTATCGTTGTGGTTTTGATGCGTAGGTAAGAACGGTTCTTGTGAAGCCCGTAGCAGCCACGTAAAACTTGCAACAACAAAGTAAAGGACGTCTAACTTGTTTTTGTAGGGCATGTTGTGATGTGATATGGTCAAGACGTGAGAAGATAAAAGTTGTTGTATAAGATGATCATGTTTTGTTGAAGTTATCGGCAACTGGCAGAAGCCTTATGGTTGTCTCTTTATTGCATAAGATGCAAGCGCCAAATAATTGCTTTACTTTATCGCTATGCGATAGCAATAGTTGCAAGAGCAATAGTTGGCGAGACGACCATGTGACGACACATTGATATAGATCAAGATGATGGAGATCATGGTGTCATGCCGGTGACGATGGATATCATGACGATGTTTTGGAGATGGAGATCAAAGGCACAAGATGATGATGGCCATATCATGTCACATATTTTGACTGCATGTGATGTTTATCTTTTATGCATCTTATTTTGCTTAGTTCGACGGTAGCTTTATAAGATGATCTCTCACTAAATTTCAAGATAAAAAGTGTTCTCCCTGAGTATGCACCATTGCCAAAGTTCGTCGTGCCCAGACACCACGTGATGATCGGGTGTGATAAGCTCTACGTCCATCTACAATGGGTGCAAGCCAGTTTTGCACACGCAGAATACTCAGGTTAAACTTGATGAGCCTAGCATATGCAGATATGGCCTCGGAACACTGAGACCGAAAGGTCGAGCGTGAATCATATAGTAGATATGATCAACCTAATGATGTTCACCATTGAAAGCTACTCCATTTCATGTGATGATCGGTTATGGTTTAGTAGATTTGGATCACGTGATCACTTAGATGATCAAAGGGATGTCTATCTAAGTGGGAGTTCTTAAGTAATATGATTAATTGAACTTTAATTTATCATGAACTTAGTCCTGGTAGTATTAGCATATCTATGTTGTAGATCAATAGCTCGCGTTTAGCTCCCCTGTTTTATTTTTGATATGTTCCTAGAGAAAACTAAGTTGAAAGATGTTAGTAGCAATGATGCGGATTGGATCCATGATCTGAGGTTTATCCTCATTGCTGCATAGAAGAATTATGTCTTTGATGCACCGCTAGGTGACAAACCTATTGCAGGAGCAGATGCAGATGTTATGAACATTTGGCTAGCTCAATATGATGACTACTTGATAGTTTAGTGCACCATGCTTAAATGGCTTAGAATCGGGACTTCAAAGACGTTTTGAACGTCATGGACCATATGAGATGTCCCAAGAGTTGAAGTTAATATTTCAAGCAAATACCCCAGTTGAGAGATATGAAGTCTCCAACAAGTTCTATAGCTAAAAGATGGAGGAGAATAGCTCAAGCAGTGAGCACGTGCTCAGATTGTCTGGGTACTACAATCGCTTGAATCAAGTGGGAGTTAATCTTCCAGATAAAATAGTGATTGACAGAATTCTCTAGTCACCATCACCAAGTTAGTAGAACTTCGTGATGAACTATAATTGCAAGGGATAACGGAAATGATTCCAAGCTCTTCGTGATGCTGAAATCAATGAAGGTAGAAATCAAGAAAAGCATCAAGTGTTGATGGTAAACAAAACCACTAGTTTCAAGCAAAGGGACAAAGGGAACAAAGGGGAACTTCAAGAAGAACGGCAAGCAAGTTGCTGCTCAAGTGAAAAACCCAAGTCTGGACCTATGCCTGAAACTAAGTGCTTCTACTGCAAAGGGACTGGTCACTGGAAGCGGAACTACCCCAAGTAATTGGCGGATAAGAAGGATGGCAAAGTGAACATAGGTATATTTGATATACATGTTATTGATGTGTACTTTACTAGTGTTTATAGCAACCCCTCAGTATTTGATACTAGTTCAGTTGCTAAGAGTGGTAACTCAAAACGGGAGTTGCAGAATGAACAGAGACTAGTTAAGGGTGAAGTGACGATGTGTGTTGGAAGTGGTTCCAAGATTGATATGATCATCATCGCACACTCCCTATACTTTCGAGATTAGTGTTGAACCTAAATAAGTGTTATTTGGTGTTTGCGTTGAGCATAAATATGATTGGATCATGTTTATTGCAATACGGTTATTCATGTAAGTTATAGAATAATTGTTGTTTCGTTTACATGAATAAAACCTTCTATGGTCATAAACCCAATGAAAATGGTTTGTTGGATCTCGATCATGGTGATACACATATTCATAATATTGAAGCCAAAAGATGCAAAGTTAATAATGATAGTGCAACTTATTTGTGGCACTGCCGTTTAGGTCATATTGGTGTAAAGCGCATGAAGAAAATCCATGCTGATGGGTTTTTGGAATCACTTGATTATGAATCAGTTGATGCTTGCGAATCATGCCTCATGGGCAAGATGACTAAGACTCCGTTCTCCGGAACAATGGAGCGAGCAACAGATTTGTTGGAAATCATACATACTGATGTATGTGGTCCGATGAATATTGAGGCTCATGGCAGGTATCATTATTTTCTGATCTTCACAGATGATTTGAGCAGATATGAGTATATCTACTTGATGAAACACAAGTCTGAAATATTTGAAAAGTTCAAAGAATTTCAGAGTGAAGTGGAGAATCATCGTAAAAAAATAAAAGTTTCTACGATATGATCGCAGAAGTAAAATATTTGAGTTACGAGTTTGGCCTTTAGTTAAAACAATGTGAAAGAGTTTCACTACTCACGCCACCTGGAACACCACAGTGTAATGGTGTGTCCGAACATCATAACCGTACTTTATTAGATATGGTGCGATCTATGATGTCTCTTATCGATCTACCACTATTGTTTTGGGGTTATGCATTAGAGATAGCTGCATTCACGTTAAATAGGGCACCATCTAAATCCGTTGAGACGACACCGTATGAACTATGGTTTGGCAAGAAACCTAAGCTGTCATTTCTTAAAGTGCGTCTTCATAGGATACCCAAAAGAAAATGTTGGGTACACCTTCTATCACAGATCCGAAGGCAAGATATTCATTGCCGAGAATGGATCCTTTCTAGAGAAGGAGTTTCTCTCGAAAGAAGTGAGTGGGAGGAAAGTAGAACTTGATGAGGTAACTATACATGCTCCCTTATTGGAAAGTAGTTCATCACAGAAATCTGTTCCTGTGACTACTACACCAATTAGTGAGGAAGCTAATGATGATGATCATGTAACTTCAGATCAAGTTACTACCGAACCTCGTAGGTAAACCAGAGTGAGATCCGCACCAGAGTGGTACGGTAATGCTATTCTGGAGGTCATGTTACTTGACCATGACGAGCCTACGAACTATGAGGAAGTGATGATGAGCCCAGATTCCGTGAAATGGCTTGAGGCCATGAAATCTGAGATGAGATCCATGTATGAGAAAAAAGTATGGACTTTGATTGACTTGCCCATTGATCGGCGAGCCATTGAGATTAAATGGATCTTCAAGAGGAAGACGGACGCTGATAGTAGTGTTACTATCTACAAAGCTAGAATTGTCGCAAAAAGGTTTTCGACAAGTTCAAGGTGTTGACTACGATGAGAGTTTCTCACTCGTATCTATGCTTAAGTGTGTCCGAATCATGTTAGCAATTGCCGCATTTTATGAAATCTGGCAAATGGATAAACAAAACTGCATTCCTTAATGGATTTATTAAAGAAGAGTTGTATATGATGCAACCAGAAGGTTTTGTCAATCCTAAAGGTACTAACAAAATATGCAAGCTCCAGCGATCCATCTATGGACTAGTGCAAACAGCTCGGAGTTGGAATATACGCTTTGATAAGTTGATCAAGCATATAGTTTTATACATACTTGCGGTGAAGCCTGTATTTACAAGAAAGTGAGTGGGAGCATTACAGCATTTCTGATAAGTATATGTGAAAGACATATTGTTGATCGGAGATAATGTAGAATTATTCTGCAAAGCATAAAGGAATATTTGAAAGGAGTTTTTCAAAGAAAGACCTCGGTGAAGCTGCTTACCTATTGAGCATCAAGATCTATAGAGATAGATCAAGATGCTTGATAAGTTTTTTCAATGAGTACATACCTTGAAAAGATTTTGAAGTAGTTCAAAATAGAACAGTCAAAGAAGAAGTTCTTTCCGGTGTTACAAGGTGTGAAGTTGAGTAAGACTCAAAACCCGACCACAGCTTAAGGTTTCGATGACAGTTATATTATGTGTTTTGATGTACCGAAGGAGTTCGGAGTCCCGGATGAGATCGGGGACATGACGAGGAGTCTCGAAATGGTCGAGACGTAAAGATCGATATATTGGACGACTATATTCGGACATCCGAAAGGTTCCGAGTTATTCGGGTATTTTTCGGAGTACCAGAGAGTTACGGGAATACGTATTGGGCCTTATTGGGCCATACGTGAAAGAAGGAAAAGGGCCTCAAGGGTGGCCGCACCCCTCCCCTTGGTCTGGTCCGAATTGGACTAGGGAAGGGGGGCGCCCCTTCCTTCCTTCTCCTTTTCCCTTCCCTTTCCTTCCCTCCTACTCCTACTACTTGGAAGGGCTCCTAGTTCTACTAGGAAAGGGGGAATTCCACTCCCGGTGGGAGTAGGACTCCCCTAGGGCGCGCCATAGAGAGGGCCGGCCCCTCCCCTCCTCCACTCCTTTATATACGTGGCCAGGGGCACCCCATAGACACACAAGTTGATCTTCATGATCGTTCGCTTAGCCGTGTGCGGTGCCCCCCTCCACCATAATCCTCGATAATATTGTAGCGGCGCTTAGGCGAAGCCCTGCGATGGTAGAACATCAAGATCGTCACCACGCCGTCGTGCTGACAGAACTCTTCCCCGACACTTTGCTAGATCGGAGTCAAGGGATCGTCATCGAGTTGAACGTGTGCTAGAACTCGGAGGTGTCGTAGTTTCGGTGCTTGATCGGTCGGGCCGTGAAGACGTACGACTACATCAACCGCGTTGTGCTAACGCTTCCGCTTCCGGTCTACGAGGGTACGTAGACAACACTCTCCCCTCTCGTTGCTATGCATCATCATGATCTTGCGTGTGCGTAGGAATTTTTTTGAAATTACTACGTTACCTAACACTCAAGAACACGAGAGAGAGAGAGATCAAACACATAGCTACTGGTACATACCCTCAGCCCCAAGGGTGAACTACACCCTCCTCGTCATGGAGAGCGCCTGGATGATGAAGATGGCCACCGGTGAGGGATCCCCCTCCGGCAGGGTGCAGGAACGGGTCTAGATTGGATTTCGGTGGCTACAGAGGCTTGTGGCGGCGGAACTCCCGATCTATTTTGTTCCCCGATGTTTTTAGGGTATATGGACATATATAGGCGAAAGAAGTCGGTCAGGGGAGCCACGAGGGGCCCACGAGGGTGGGGGCGTGCCCAGGGGGGTAGGGCACGCCTCCCTACCTTGTGGCTTCCTCGAAGCTTACCTGACGTGTACTCAAAGTCTCCTGGATGGCTTCCATTCCAAAAATAACTCTCCCGAAGGTTTCATTCCGTTTGGAGTCCGTTTGATATTCCTTTTGTTCGAAACACTGAAATAGGCAAGAAAACAACAATATGGGCTGGGCCTCCGGTTAATAGGTTAGTCCCAAAAATAATATATAAGTGTTTAGTAAAGCCCATAAACATCGAAGACAGATAATATAATAGCATGAATACTTCATAAATTATAGATACGTTGGAGACGTATCAAACAACAGGAGTGTTGTGTCAATTTTTGGGATTTTTCGGGGTTCGTTTGGACATTTTTATGAATTAACTGAGTTTTAATGCATTTATGTGCATAATTCAAATTTGAACTACATGCACCTGCTCGAGTGCATATAAATTGGGTGAAAAATCAAATCTGTGTCCTTGGGTGCGTGGTTAGGTCCCATGCAAGAAATGGGAATGAATTTCAAACACCAGGGCACCATTGATTGCCGGCAAAACATTGAGATGCCTGGTTTTTAAATTCTAGTGAATCCAAAGCTCGTCTGAAATTCATGAAACTTGGCATGCTATCATGGAATGGCACCCGACATGTTGTGGCATTTTCTGTGTCCATTTTGGGAGAAGGCACACTCGAATAATGACAGCCAACAAAGGCATTTTGAAAAAATAGCTGCCACTTTAATAACCTTATCATACTCTTCTATAGAAAATCACTAAAATTATTAATCAACATTGCATACTAAATGCCTCCGCATATTTAATAGTCCTATCCTCAAGTAGAATCATTAAACAAGCAAACATATGCAAACAATGCAAACATAACAGCAATCTACCTAAATAGGACAATCTATGAAGAATGCAGCAAGATCCATACTTCACTAGATCAAAAATTATGAAAGAAAATTCCCACTGTAGTAAATTTATCAAAGCTTATTATGCAAAAGGTTTCAACATTTTATCACATTCTGACTTTTCTAGGAAATTTTTGCAAGAGTGGTAAACTTTCTGTTTTCAAACAGCAACATGTAGACTTGTAAAATAGGCATAGTAAAGGCCATCAATGCCACTTCTATTGAAATAAAAGATGCAAAAAAAATTTATAAATAACAGAAAGCAAATCCTAACAAAATAAATTGACGCTCCAAGCAAAACACATATCATGTGGTGAATAAAAATATAGCTCCAATTAAAGTTACCGATGAACAAAGACGAAAGATGGGATGCCTTCCGGGGCATCCCCAAGCTTAGGCTATTGGTTGTCCTTGAATATTACCTTGGGGTGCCTTGGGCATCCCCAAGCTTAGGCTATTGCCACTCCTTATTCCATAGTCCATCGAATCTTTACCCAAAACTTGAAAACTTCACAACACAAAACTTAACAGAAAACTCATGAGCTCCGTTAGTAAAAGAAAACAAACCACCACTTCAAGGTACTCTAATGAACTCATTCTTTATTTATATTTATGTTAAACCTAATGTATTCCAACTTTTATATGGTTCATAAACTCTATTACTAGCCATAGATTCATCAAAATAAGCAAACAACACACGAAAAACAGAATCTGTCAAAAACAGAATAGTCTTAGTAATCTGTAGGTTTCGAATACTTCTGGAACCCCAAAAATTCTAAAATAAATTGCTGGACGTGAGGAATTTATCTATTAATTTCCTGCAAAATAAGTTAACAAAATAGCGCTCTCCATTGAAAATGGCAGCAAATCTCGTGAGAGCTAAAGTTTCTGTTTTTTACAGTAGGATCACAAAGACTTTCCCCAAGTCTTCCCAAAGGTTCTACTTGGCACAAACCCTAATTAAAAGCATAAAACCACATATAAACAGAGTCTAGATGAATTATTCATTACTAAACAGGAGCAAAAATCAAAGAACAAAAATAAAATTGGGTTGCCTCCCCACAAGCGCTATCGTTTAACGCCCCTAGCTATGCATGATGATTTCTATGATGCTCACATAAAAGATAAGAATTGAAACATAAAGAGAGCATCATGAAGAATATGAATAGAACATTTAATTCTAATACACTTCCTATGCATAGGGATTTTCTGAGCAAACAATTTATGGGAACAATAATCAACTAGCATAGGAAGGCAAAACAAGCATAACTAACTTTAAGCACATAGAGAGGAAACTTGATATTATTGCAATTCCTACAAGCATATGTTCCACCCTCATAATAATTTTCAGTAGCATCATGAATGAATTCAAGAATATAACTATCACATAAAGCATTCTTTTCATTATCTACAAGCATATAAATTTTATTACTCTCCACATAAACAAAATTCTTCTCGTTCGGAATAGTGGGAGTATCATAAGAAACTCGAATACTATAAATTGTTTCCACATTAAAGGAGTAATGTTCAAAAAAAGGGTAATCATAATCATGACAAGTTTTATAAATATAATCATCACTACTTTTTATAGCATAAGTATCATCACAATAATCATCATAAGTAGCAACTTTGTTCTTATCATAATCGATTGAAACCTCTTACAAGATAGTGGAATCATTACTAAATAAAGTCATGACCTCTCCAAATCCACTTTCATAATTATCACAATAAGATTCAACACCCTTCAAAATAGTGGGATCATTACTTCCTGAAGTTGACACACTTCCAAACCCACTTTCATCAATATAATCATCATAAGTAGGGGCATGCTATCATCATAACAAATTTGCATATCAAAACTTGGGAGGCTAAAAATATCATCTTCATTAAACATAGCATCATCAAGCTTGGGACAAACATTAAGTGTAGCAAATATATTCTCAAACATGTCATTCTCATCAAAATAGCATCCCCAAGCTTGGGCCTTTTCATATCATAAGCATAATCACTCTCATCATTAATAGAATGGATAGCACCAATGGTATAGCAATTATCATCATCACAATGAGCAATAGGAGAAACATCATTTGGGAGGGATACCTTTCTACCTTTGCTTCTCCGTCTTTTCTTTTTCTTCTTCACATCATGTGTGGGTTTAAGCCTCTTTTTTGAGCTCCTTATTAATGAGATTGGTTGAATAGAAGGCTCCTCCTCATTACCTGATTCATCATAAGAAATAATAGGAGGATATTTGGAAGTCTGTTCCCTTTTGTTAGTATTCTCTTCATCTTCTATTTGTTTTCTCGTATTTATGTAATTGGCAAGATAAGGATTTTCAATGCAATTCACCGCACAATACATAAAAAGTTCTTCTAGATCAAAATCAAGAACTTTATCAAGGACAAATTCTGGAAGATCCTTAGTTATACGTTTCATTTCTTCATAACCCAAAAGCAAACTAAGTTCATTATGATATGCAAGGGAAATCAAATCATCACAATTCTTGGACACGATTTGATCACGAAACAATTTGCATTGGAGACTTAAATGACCATGTTCATTGCAAAGTTCACAAGTATGGCTAAGAAAGATTAAATTTTCAACACAAACATCTAGCCTTTCTTGCAACCACATAGTTTCCTAATACTTATGCCTCTTGCAAAATCTATCTTCCCTATTTGGTGTGTACTTGCAAACTCTATGCACTCCACAAAAATTGACATGTTTATAAAAGACATTTTCATTATGACTTGTGCAATCATCATTAGTACTATGGATATTCAAGGAGTTCATACTAACAACATGCAATCATGCTTATCATTAAAGATTTGGTGCCAAACATTTTATAGACTTCTTCTTCTAGCACTTGAGCACAATTTTCCTTTCCATCATTCTCATGAAAAATATTAAAAAGATGAAGCGTATGAGGCAAACTCAATTCCATTTTTTTGTAATTTTATTTTCTAAACTAAACTAGTGATAAAACAAGAAACTAAAAGATTCGATTGCAAGATCTAAAGATATACCTTCAAGCTCTCACCTCCCCGGCAACGGCGCCAGAAAAGAGCTTGATGTCTACTACACAACCTTCTTCTTGTAGACGTTGTTGGGCCTCCAAGTGCAGAGGTTTGTAGGACAGTAGCAAATTTCCCTCAAGTGGATGACCTAAGGTTTATCAATCCATGGGAGGCGTAGGATAAAGAAGGTCTCTCTCAAAAAACCCTGCAACCAAATAACAAAGAGTCTCTTGTGTCCCCAACACACCCAATACAATGGTAAATTGTATAGGTGCACTAGTTCGGCGAAGAGATGGTGATACAAGTGCAATATGGATAGTACATAATGGTTTTTGTAATATGAAAAAATAAAAACAGCAAGGTAACTAATGATAAAAGTGAGCACAAACGGTATTGCAATGCTAGGAAACAAGGCCTAGGGTTCATACTATCACTAGTGCAAGTTCTCTCAACAATAATAACATAATTGGATCATAAAACTATCCCTCAACATGCAAGAAAGAGTCACTCCAAAGTCACTAATAGCGGAGAACACACGAAGAGATTATGGTAGGGTATAAAACCACCTCAAAGTTTTCCTTTCTGATCGATCTATTCAAGAGTCCGTAGTAAAATAACACGAAGCTATTCTTTCCATTCAATCTATCCTAGAGTCCGTACTAGAATAACACCTTAAGACAAAAATCAACCAAAACCCTAATGTCACCTAGATACTCCAATGTCACCTCAAGTATCCGTGGGTATGATTATACAATATGCATCACACAATCTCAGATTCATCTATTCAACCAACACAACGAACTTCAAAGAGTGCCCCAAAGTTTCTACCGGAGAGTCAAGATGAAAATGTGTGCTAACCCCTATGCATAAGTTCACGAGGTCACGGAACTCGCAAGTTGATCACCAAAACATACATCAAGTTGATCACGTGATATCCCATTGCCACGACATATAAGCACATGCAAGACATAGATCAAGTGTTCTCAAATCCTTAAAGACTCAATCCGATAAGATAACTTCAAAGGGAAAACTCAATCCATTACAAGAGAGTAGAGGGGGAGAAACACCATATGATGCAACTATAATAGCAAAGCTCGTGATACATCAAGATCGTACCACCTCAAGAACACACACAGAGAGAGAGATCAAACACATAGCCACTGGTACATACCCTCGTCCCCTCCCTCCTCGTCATGGAGAGTGCCTGGATGATGAATATGGACACCGGTGAGGGATCCCCCTCCGGCAGGGTGCAAGAACGGGTCTAGATTGGTTTTCGGTGGCTACAGAGGCTTGCGGCGGCGGAACTCCCGATCTATTCTGTTCCCCGATGTTTTTAGGGTATATGGACATATATAGGTGAAAGAAGTCGGTCAGGTGAGCCACGAGGGGCCCACGACGGTGGGGGCACGCCCAGGGGGGTAGGGCGCGCCTCCCTGCCTTGTGGCTTCCTCGAAGCTTCCCTTGGCGTCTACTCCAAGTCTCCTGGAGGTCTTCCGTTCCAAAAATAACTCTCCCGAAGGTTTCATTCCGTTTGGACTCCATTTGATATTCCTTTTCTTCAAAACACTGAAATAGGCAAGATAACAACAATTTGGGCTGGGCCTCCGGTTAATAGGTTAGTCCCATAAATAATATAAAAGTCTTTAGTAAAGCCCATAAACATCCAAAATAGATAATATAATAGCATGAATACTTCACAAATTATAGATATGTTGGAGACGTATAAAACAACATGAGTGTTGTGTCAATTTTTGGGATTTTTTGGTGTTCGTTTGGACATTTTTATGCACTAACATTTATGTGCATAATTCAAATTTGAACTAGATGCACATGCTCCAATGCATATAAATTGGTTGAAAAATCAAATATGTGTCCTTGGGTGCGTGCTTAGGTCCCATGCAAGAAATGGGAATGAATTTCAAACACCAGAGCACCGTTGATTGCTGACAAAACATTGAGATGCTTGGTTTTTAAATTCTAGTAAATCCAAAACTCGTCTGAAATTCATGAAACTTGGCATGCTACCATGGAATGGCACCCGACATGTTGTGGCATTTTTCGTGTCCATTTTGGGAGAAGGCGCTCTCGAATAATGACAGCCAACAAAGGCATTTTGAAAAAATAGCTGCAACTTTAATATCTCAAATGTTTGTATAATTCAAACCATGTGCGTTCTATTAACCATTCATGTGATGCCACGTGTCTCGGTATTAATGGCCGTCGGAGGTGCCGTGCGGACAACTGCTTGACCTTGACTGAACGGGAGGTGTGCGGGCGCAGTCCAGTGCGCAAGCTGGCCGAGAGGTGTGCAAGCTGAACTCCAATGCGCAGGCTCATCGGGAAGCGTGTGAGCTGTACGCTGTGCAGGCTCACTGGGAAAGGGGGACCTTTGACTTCCATGGCCACCCGCCTTCCTCTCCATTAATGGCGCCCGAGCCGCTATTTAATACGGCTGGCCTTACTGTTCACCTCCCATTCCCCTCCCTCCCGCAGACCTCCACCAACGCCATGGCGTAGAATGATCATCTGTCACTAGTCTTCAAGTTTGGTGAAGTCGACTCCGAGCCGGAGGAGATAGAAAATAAGGAGGAATGGGGCCTCATGGACATGGCCCGGAACGAGCTGGCCGCGGCGGTTGCTGCCCCCGCTCATGTTCCAGCTCCGATCCCCGTGCCCGTGCCAACGACCATCCCCGTAGCATTGACGGGCTGGTCGCCGAGCACTATCGTAGAGCTGGAAGCCGCGGGCATCAACGAGGTCTCCGCAGATCCGCGTGAGCTCGTGTACATGCCAGCACCCGTGCCCGTGTGCGCCCCTTCACCCACCGTGGCGCCGGCCCCTGTGCGTTTGGCTGCACACGCTGCGCCCGTGCCCCTGTCCGTGCATGCCCTTCCACCCACCGCGGCGCCGGTCCCCGTGCATTTGGCTGCACCCGTCGTGCCCGTGCGCGTGCCTCCCTCAGCGGCATGGGATGCTGCCGTCGACCGCTACCTCTCAGCGGCAATAGTTGCCTTCCTCTCGCGCCCCGCCCGTCGACCGCGCGACGACATGATGTTTGATTTACAAGTGAAGAACATTTTGTGCTGCCTTGAAGACTTCAACAACGGCATCCGGGAGGACGTGAACGACAACGACGGCGCGGCACGCTGCCTCCGCCACCGCCGAAAATAGTTTTTTTGGGGTTTAATAATGTATCTTGAATTCTCGATCATATGAATATAAATTCACAGTGTGACTGAATGAAAGATATGGTTTAAACGAACTTGCATTTTTCTCTCTTAATGTACATACTTTTTCTTTTGAAAAAAAAACGTCAATGGTTTTTAAATATAAAACACTCATCGCAAACGATGTAGTTAGAACACCCGTATGCAAACCACCAGCTTCCCCAGGAAGCCAAGGGAAAATGTGCCGAGCAGGATTTCTGCATCCCTTCAATGCAAACGGTTGTTTTGCATGACCCGTGTGCAAGCATGTACAAACAATTGGGTAAGATTTGCATATAGGTGATTTTGGGTATGTTGCCATTTGTCAAACTAGAAAGATCGACATTTGTTTATCTAGTAACATTGCCATTTTTCAACATTGTAACACTGCGAATTGTCAAAATATGCAGCTACAAATCACTAGCACTATCTAATTTTTGCAACTAAAATCACTAGCACTTTTCGTACGGACACCACTAGCAGATGCAAATGTACCATTGATTGCATACAACAAGTCATCAACCCACAAAGACAACGAGGATAGACGTTGGATTATAGATCATTTCCAACAAAACATTCTACTAAAGTTTTTCTCACACATGAAATAACAAAGCGATGAAATGAACTTCAGCTCAACCACTCGTCGGTGTTGGAAACACTTGCTTTGAACCAGAAGTGACTCTCTAGGAAGGGCCAGCTACTGTTAATCTTGAGACCAACGCATCAATGATCATCGAGGCTGAAGCGGCCTATGTCAGGACCCATATTGGGATGGTAGGGAAGCATAGAAATGTCCGAGGTATAGATACAATTGCTTCTCATAAATGGTAGTAACATTGTGTCAATAGCAGCTGGATCGCCTTCCACCATCATTGGATAATTTTGTCCAAGGAGGAGCGAGTTCCCTCCAAGTCTTGGCGCTAGTACACTAGTATCCATCCTGAATACCCTGCAATGGATGTTGGAATAGGTCCGGAGAGTGTGACCATGCGAGACAACACCTGCTTCCTTAGTAACAATAGCAGTCCTGTATACAGACAAGAAGAGGAGATCCATCGGAATAAGTTGCCAGGCGCCACTGAGTATATGGGTCCTGCTCCTCCTCATCACTACAAAAAAAGACACATCCGTGACATTTTGGGCCGAACGAAATTTTTTTCTGTCATACATATGACACTTCTATGACGATAATTTTGACAAAACCCGGTATCATCATAGATGTGGTGGGCTCCTACTTCTATGACAAAAAATCATGACAGAAAATGGGCTTTTCGTCCTGGGCGGGCCGGAGACGCAGCTGCATGACATTCTTTGGGCCGTCCATGATGGAAAAAACCATGGTAGAAGCGAGCGCGAGGAAAATTTCAGGGAGTTCCCATTATGGTGGGAGGTCGGGGGCCGAGCGATGCGCGTTTCTCTCGTACATGTACGCGCGTGTGTGCGAGGCGTTGGCTCTAACTGAACCCGAGCGAGGCGTTGGGCTCTAACTGAACCTGAGCGATTGCACTGCAGGCTACGCGTTACTGAACCCGAGCGATCGATCGATGGCTGTTAACTCAACCCGATCGAGCGATTCCTTCGTTACTGCTGCTAAGTGAAGCCGATCGATGCTGCCTCTGGGATGAACAGTGAGCGTTGCAGGGGGGAGGGGGTTGGATGAACAGTGAGCGGTGGCATTGTCTCTGGATGAACAGGACCCCATGGTGTGGAGGGCTGGATGAATAGTAGACGGTGTAGGGGTGCCCGTGGAGGGGTGGTTGAACAGGACCCCATGGTGTGGAGGGCTGGATGAACAGTAGACGGTGGAGGGGTGCCTGTGGAGGGGTGGTTGAATAGTAGCCGGTTGAGTAGCGCGCGGTGGAGGCTGGATGAACAGGAGCCCGTGGAGGCTGGAGGAGGTCGACGGTAGCCCGTGGAGGCTGGAGGAGGTCGACGGTGGAGATGAACAATATCCCGTGGAGTCCCGTTTTGCAGTACGCCACACCCCTCCCAATGAACAGGACCCCCGTTTCGACCATAGGAGGTCCATTTCGTCCGTTTTACGGTACGCCGCACCCCTCCCGATCAACAGGACCGCCGTTTCGACCGTAGGAGGTCTATTTCCTCCGTTTTCCGGTATGCCACACCCCTCCCGATCAACAGGACCCCCATTTCGACCGTAGGAGGTCTATTTCCTCCGTTCTCCCATACGCCAGGCCTCGTTCCCATCACATGTTCCATCCAAGCCCTCCCGATGAACACGACCACGCATTCCATTCCGACCCAGCCGTTTGGCTCCCACGCGTTCCGTTGCCTCCCGATGAACACGACGCATTCTGTTGCCTCCCCATGAACACGACGCATTCCGTTGCCTCCCCATGAACGTGACGCATTCCGTTGCCTCCCCATGAACACGACGACGACGATATTTCTCTGTTCCGACCCAGCCATGTACACGAGCCCTGGCCGTATGTATGCGCGAGTAGGCGTTCGAGACCCCGCCCATATGTACACATACGTGGCCGTATTTTCTTTCTTGCACCCTGGCCGATGTACGGACGTGTACATGCTACATGTGCGCCTCTACTACGACATGTGCGCGCCTCTACTACGACCAGAATGTACGTACACATTCGCGACCAGAATGACAATGCTACGTACGCTTCAACCACGTGGGTCCCAACTGTCAGGCACTTCCTTGCGGGCGAAGATGTAACTGGTGGGTCCCAGCAGTCAGGGGGGGGCGAATCGTTTTGTTTTTTTTGCCCGGACGCACTTCCTTGCGTGCGAAGGTGTCGCTAGTGGGTCCCAGCAGTCAAGGGGGAAACATTTTTTCGTGAAATACGGTGGCCCGTCCGGTGGGTCCCCACTATCCTGAGGCACTTCCTTGCTGCAGGCGTGGACCCAGCTGTCAGCCTCTCCACATATAGTCCACGTCCGATGGGAGTCGTTCCTTAACCACGTTGACCACGCCGCGCCGAGAGTACCAGGGCGGTGGATGACGACGAGACCTAGGAAGGGGATGACGCGGAGCCAAAAAAGACGCGACAGTGGATGCCCACGCGTAGAGGAGTACGAGGGTTCACTGGTTCGCTGCGGTGTCAGGCTGCCATCGCCGCATAATAACAGGGTGTGTGTGAGTAGAGGGATGGCCTGGCCAGCGGTGGGAGTAGTAGGCGGCGGTGAGGCCTCCGTCGCATTGCAGCCGACCACGGGAGGCAGGAGCACGAGGCACGACCGGCGCTGGTTTGGGCGGCTAGAGCAAGA
The DNA here is from genome assembly GCF_003073215.2 of Triticum urartu. Taxonomy (NCBI): domain Eukaryota; kingdom Viridiplantae; phylum Streptophyta; class Magnoliopsida; order Poales; family Poaceae; genus Triticum; species Triticum urartu. Next base: position 505,126,030 of record NC_053024.1, read on the forward strand.
AGACCAAAGGTTGAAGAAGCACTACGGCCGTTGGATGGACAGCGTACGGTCACTTGAGCTAGGATCATGCATATTGACTAAGTTGACAAAGCCCTCCGTCCCCGTCAACTTAGTAGGCCCACAAGTCAGCCTGCCACTATAGTGGGTCCCAGCTAGCAGGGGGAGTATTCATTTTTTGTGCGTAATAAGGAGGCACTTCCTTGCGTGCAAAGATATCACTGGTGGGTCTGAGCTGTCAGCGGCATTAACGTTTTTTTCGTGAAATACAGAGGCCCTTTCAGTGGCTCCCTGATGTCAGGTGGAGGAATCATTATTTTGCGTGTAATAAGGAGGCATTTCCTTGCGTGCGGTTGTGGACCCAGCTGTCGGCCTCTCCACGTACAGTCCACTTCAGATGCATGTCGGTCGTTGACCACGTTGACTAGCCGCGCCGAGAGCACCAAGGCGGTGGACGGCGGCGAGGCCTAGGAAGGGAATGGCACGGAGGCAACAAAGACTCGGCAGTTGTTTCCCACGCGGAGGGGAGTACGACTGTACGAGGGTTTACTGGTTCGTCTGCCATCGCCGGAGAATAACAACAGGTTTGGGTGAGTAGAGGGATGGCTAGGCCAGCGATGGTAGTATGGTGGGGCAGTGAGGCATGCACATAAGTAGAGCCGGCCGCGGGGAGGAGGGAGTAGGCAGTCCCGCCGGCGCTTGTTTGAGCGGCTGGAGCAGGAAGAGCAGAGATTAAAGAAGCACGACGGTCGTTGGATGGACATCGTACTGTCAATGGAGCTAGAATCGTTCATATTGACTAAGTTGACAAAGCCCACAAGCCAGCCTCCCACCATGGTGGGTCCCAGCTAGCTGGGGGAGTATTCATTTTTCTGTGCGTAATAAGGAGGCACTTCCGGTGGGTCCGAGCTGACAGCGGGGGGAACGTTGTTTTCACGAAATACGATGGTCGGTCCGGTGGGTCCCAGCAGTCAGGGGCAAACGTTTTTTTCACGAAATACGGTGGCCCGTCCGGTGAGTCCCAGCAGTCAGGGGGGGAAACGTTTTTCCGTGAAATACTGGTGGCCTGTCCGGTGGGTCCCTCCTGTCAGGTGGAGGAATAATTATTTTGTGCGTAATAAGGAGGCACTTCCTTGCGGCTGCCTGGACCCAGCTGTCAGCCTCTCCATGTACAGTACTCTTCCGATGGAAGTCGGTCGTTGACCACATTGACCATGCTGCGCCGAGAGCACCATGGTAGTGGACGACGGCGAGGCCTAGGAATGGGACGATGCGGAGCCGGGGAAGACGCGGCAGTGGATGCCCACGGGAAGAGGAGTACGAGGGTTCACTGGTTCGGCTGCGGTGTGAGGTTGCCGTCGCCGCAGAATAATAGGGGGAGTGGGTGAGTGGAGGGATGGCCTGCCAGCGGTGGGAGTAGTATGGGGACGGTGAAACCTCCGTGGCAGCACAGCCGGCCATGGGAGGCAGGAGCATGCGGCACGACCGGCGCTGCTTTGGGTGGCTGGGGCAAGAAGACCAGAGGTTGAAGAAGCACTACGGCCGTTGGATGGACATCGTTGACCACGCCGCGCTGAGAGCAGCAGGGAAGGTCGACGACGGCAAGGCCTACGAAGGGAATGACACGGAGCCAGGGAAGATACGGCAGTGGCTACCCACGCGGTGGAGAGTACGAGGGTTGACTGGTTCGGCTGCCGTCGCCGGAAAATAACAAGAGGTGTGGGTGAGTAGAGGGATAGACAGGCCAGGGATGCGAGTATGATGGGGCCATGAGGCCTGCCCGGCAGCACTGCCGGCCATGGGAGGTGGGAGCAGGCGGTTCCGACGGCGCTGGTTTGGGTGGCTGGGGGCAGGAAGATCAGAGACTGAAGTAGCACGATTGCCATTAGATTGACATCTAACGGTCTGACGCTGGTAGAGTCGATTGTTGACTAAGTTTCTTTTTTGAGAAACCTTGTGTACGCATGAACTTAGTAAGCCCACAAGTCAGCCTCCAAATCTGTGGCAGACAACATAAAGCCCATTTGCTATTTTTTATAATTTTCAGCCCATTTGCTAATTCTTAAATAATTTATTACAACCCATTTTCTGCCCAGGACCACAGTCAAAAAGTTCAACCTTATTTTGCATATTTCGGTGGAGTCCGAACTGTTGTAATCCCGAAATGATAAACATTTTTTAAGAACTTATTGATTTGCCAAAAAATCATTTTGTTTTTGTAAGCAAATAAGATGTGGGAAAATTGAGTTGGATTAAGGGAAAACCAGTGGTAAAAAATCAGTGTTGGGTGGGAATAAACAACAAAAATAAGGATGTAAATATGAAAAGGGAATTTTATGTGTTTTCAATATAATGATACGTGTATATGAACTAGTAAAACTATAGGTAGAGATTAGAAAACGGATGTAGGACATGCGTTTCGAGAGGAAAATAGAACTGGGCTGTGTGTTTGATTCAGTAAAAAAACTGCATGCGGATGTTGTAAGACAAAATATAACTAATGCTGGTGGGCCAGAGGCTAGTAGATACCTGCTGGATCTTTGTGCCCCGTTGTCGTTATGGGCTAGGCCTGTTAAAAACAAAACTAACCCTGGGTAGTCTACAGCCCAGTTGAAACTTGCTCGACCTGAAAAAACAATATACGTGCTCAATAAACGAGAGAATTCTGCAAGTACAGACTGATAACTGGGATGCAGCATGGATATTGTTTTTTTATCGTGATAATAAGTGCATGCACTTGTTTCGAAAAAATTGGAGAACTGGGAATTCGAACGGCGGGTGGTTATGCTGCCTGAGGGAGTCCTGGATTAGGGGGTCTCCGGACAGCCGGACTATATCCTTTGGCCGGACTGTTGGACTATGAAGATACGAGATAGAAGACTTCGTCCCGTGTCCGGATGGGACTCTCCATGGCGTGTAAGGCAAGCTGGATAATACGGATATGTATATCTCCTCCTTTGTAACCGACCTTGTGTAACCCTATCCCCCTCCGGTGTCTATATAAACCAGAGGGTTTTAGTCTGTAGGACAACATACAATCATACCATAGGCTAGCATCTAGGGTTTAGCCTCTCCGATCTCATGGTAGATCAACTCTTGTACTACTCATATTATCAAGAATAAATCAAGTAGGACGTAGGGTTTTACCTCCATCAAGAGGGCCCAAACCTGGGTAAAACATCGTGTCCCCTGCCTCCTGTTACCATCCGCCTCAGACGCACAGTTCGGGACCCCCTACCCGAGATCCGCCGGTTTTGACACCGACATTGGTTCTTTCATTGAGAGTTCCTCTTTGTCGTCATCATTAGGCTTGATGGCTCCTTCGATCATCAATAGCGATGCAGTCCAGGGTGAGACTTTTCTCCCCGGACAGATCTTTGTATTCGACGGCTTCGCACTGCGGGCCAACTCGCTTGGCCATCTGGAGCAGATCGAGAGTTATGCCCCTGGCCTCCAGGTCAGGTTTGGAAGCTTAAACTACACGGCCGACATCCGCGGAGACTTGATCTTCGACGGATTCAAGACCCTGCTGAGTGCGCCGCACGGTCACCATGAGCATGATTTAGCTCTACCATCAGACAGTGTTCATGAGATCACACCGGCAACCGCTCCGACCCTCAATTCTGAGCCAATTGCGCCATCCATGGACGAGTGGATAGACCCCACCACGGAGGTCGTATTCTCAGTGGCGATCGAGCCGAATATCGACCTTACCCTTCATGGGAGCTGTGACGCTGAACTACAGGATTCTTCCCCGGCCACGGACTCCGAACCGCCTGCGCCCGTGCCTATCGAATCCGACTGGGCGCCGATCATGGAGTTCACTTCCGCGGATATCTTTCAGCACTTTCCCTTCGGCGACATACTGAAATCATTAAGGTCTCTCTCCCTGTCAGGAGAGTCCGAGCCGAACTATGTTCGGCAGGATTGGGATGCGGATGACGAAGAAATTCGCTGCCCACCCACCACCCACTTAGTAGCCACTATCGATGATTTGACCGACATGCTCGACTTTGACTCCGAAGACATCGACGGTATGGACGACGATGTAGGAGACAAATAGGAACCACTGCCCATAGGGCACTGGACGCCCACTTCATCATATGATGTATACATGGTGGACACACCCATAGAAAACGACGACGAGGAATGGAAGGACGCAGCGAAGGGTTGTTCCCTCGAGAAGTAGTCAAAGCAGCGGTGTAAGCGCCGCTCCAAATCTCGCCTCGGCAGAAACAGCGATCATATAGACCCAGCGATAGAGCAGGGTGAACCATCGCCCGACCAGGGCAACACGGAGAATCAAACCGAACAACCCGACCCCGTCGAAGATAACAGTCCGGACGACATCACACCGGATAGGCACCCGGAGCAACAAAATTCCCATCAAAGGCTGGTTGCCACTGCGAGGAGTCTGAAAAAGCAGAAGCAAAGGCTCAGGGCTGCACAAGACACACTCAAAATCAGATGGAGTGAAGTACTCAACACTGCAGCGAAGTATGGCAGTAATCGCCACACCAAGAGCAGCTCGAAGGGAAAGTTGCTACCTGAATTCGATGAGGAGGCCTTAGATCCCCCACAACCAAAAATTAAAATGGACATCCGGTCGGATAGATGACCTCGTGGCCAACATACAGCGGCAAACGACGCCGCACATAAGCCAGTACGCGATCCACGCGAGGGCTCGCATCAAAAGGACGGTGCAACCAGATCCATATATGGGACACGCAAGCACGCTCCAGCATGCAATGCAACACAACAAACATACGAACACCACGGTACACCCAAATATAGGGGTGCCACACACCCCCTATGTTTCACCGATGAGGTGCTGGACCATGAATTTGCAGAGGGATTCAAACCCGTAAACATAGAGGCGTACGACGGAGCAACTGACCCTGGGGTCTGGATTGAGAACTACATCCTCCATATCCATATGGCTCAGGGAGACGATCTCCACGCCATCAAGTACTTACCCCTCAAGCTCAAAGGGCCAGCTCGGCACTGGCTTAAAAGCCTCCCCGAAAACTCCATTGGAAGCTGGGAAGAGCTCGAAGACGCCTTTCGGGAAAATTTTCAAGGGACCTATGTCCAACCACCGGATGCAGACAATTTAAGTCATATAACTCAACAGCCTGGAGAGTCAGCCCGAAAGCTTTGGAACAGGTTCCTCACTAAAAAGAACTAAATAGTCGACTGTCCGGACACCAAAGCCTTAGCAGCTTTCAAGCACAGTGTTCGAGACGAATGGCTTGCAAGACACCTCGTCCAAGAAAAGCCGAGAACAATGGCAGCATTAACAAGCCTCATGACCCGCTTTTGCACGGGTGAGGATAGCTGGTTAGCCCGATGCAGCACCAGTGACCCATGTACATCTGAAGTCAGGGACGGAAACAGGAAATCACGACGCAGCAAAAATAAGCGCCGGAATAAAGAAGACAGCCCGAAGAGCACGGCGGTAAACAGTGGATTCAGAAGCTCTCGGCCAGGTCAGCAAAAGCTGCCCTCCAAAGGCAACAGAGACGAACTGTCCAGCCTAAACAAGATTCTGGACCAAATATGTCAGATCCATAGCACCCCCGATAAACCTGCAAATCATACCCATAGAGAATGTTGGGTCTTCAAGTAGTCCGGAAAGCTCAATGCCGAACACAAGGGGCAGGATACACCAAGCGAAGACGAGGACGAGCCTCGCAAGCAAAGCACTGCGGAACAGAAGAAATTCCCAGCAGAAGTCAAAACAGTCAACGTGTTACATGTGATAAAAGGGAGAAACAAAGCGGCACCCCTAGAGAAACATGCCCCAGGGCCTATCACCGCGGAGTTCTGCCACTGGTCGTCCCAACCGATCACCTTCGACCACCGGGATTACTCGGCAAGTATCCGGCGTGCAGGATGGGCTGCTTTGTTATTAGATCCAGTAATTGACGGATACCACTTCACATGAGTCCTGATGGACGGTGGCAGCAGTTTAAACCTGATATATCAGGACACAGTCAGCAAAATGGGGATAGACCCAACAAAAATTAGCCACAGCAATACTACCTTTAAAGGAGTAACACCAGGCCCAGAGGCCCATTGCACGGGCTCCCTGCTACTAGAGGTTATATTCGGCTTCCCCGATAACTTCCGCAACGAAAATTTAACCTTCCCCATCGCTTCGTTCCAAAGTGGCTATCAAGCACTACTCGGACGCGAATCTTTCGCTCGCTTTAACGCAATACCGCATTACGCTTCCCTCATGCTTAAGATGCCTGGTCCATGTGGCATCATTACAGTAAATGGAAATATTGAGCGCTCCTTGTGCGCGGAAGACCGTGCGGCTGCCTTGGCAGCCACACACTAAACGGCCTCACCAACTAAAGCATCTGACGGGTTGTTAAGACCACGGACACGGTTGGACGAGTCCGGTACAGCTATATGTAATTGATACAGGTTTGATGGCTATACCCCTATTACAGTACAAGGGGCTCAACGCGTGCGCACAAGTGGCAATCGGGCTCAACTTTACTCATTTTGAACTATATATTGTTTATTTAGTATAACTTACCTTTTGCACGTCAACTTTTCAATTAAGTTTCTCTCTTTTTCAGATGACCTTCGTGCTACACCCGTCCAGAATATGGCACAATGGAGACACAGGCGCAGACGTGCAGCAGGGACCCGTTCCAAGGATTCTTTTTAGATAAAGACCCTGCAGAAACCTTTTTTACTGTCTCTTGTTGATACACATCCCTCGGATTCCCAGTACAATTGAGAAGGATGCTGACATATTGGCATGTGGCCACGTCAGAATATTGCACGTACCTGGACACCAGGGGCTTATTACAAAGGGCACCTTTTAGGCCTGGTTTACATCATGAAGACCGAATACCTTAGGGAGTGTTCGGCGTCGCGAGTTTGGCCGTATATGCATCAGCTCCAAATCATGACTTTGGTCAAATGTTGGGTTTGCCCGGCTCCTGTGTTTTGCTGCCTTACGTTCTTCTCTATTGGCTAAGGCGGCACCAGGAGAACTACTGCGATTGTGCCCTGGTTCATCCGGACGAGCACCTCAGTAGAGAAAGCCGAAAACTGACTGTCATGATATATCGTGAGACTGGTCAACCACTCGATGACCTAGCAGAATCTTCGGGATTCCTCCGCTTTAACGAAGGGCCGTTTCCCGGCCAGGCATGTACGCACCCCGAATTCAGATGAGTGAGGAGCCACCAGGGGCTATATAGTAGCCCCACTGTCAAACTCCTCTGGCTAAGTGAAAGTGTCAAAGCATTATAGTCCGGTTGCCTAGTTCGCTGCGCTATCACCTCCTTAATGGACCAAGACGTTGGATCAAGTGTGAACATGCATCTTCTGCGAACACCCCCGCATTATATGCGTGGGGGCTGAAGCCGACGACTGCAATCTTTCAGGTTATATACATATATACATAAACGGCCGCACATGAGGCATCATAGCACTTTTGGGCAAAAGTATAAATGTGCGGTACTTCCAAAAATGCACATCATTTCACGTACCTCAAAACCCGTCAGTAGACTCATAAAGGCTTCATGTAGCCCGCTTTCTGTGGACAAAATCCTTTCAATCGCCGTACCCATCAATGTGCGGTGCTCTTCTGAGATATCCGCTTTCTCCAGCAGATCCCTCCGTACATCCGACCACACACCAGACAGTGCCGGAATCTTTTGATTGCTCTCTTCGAGAGACGGATACTGAGGACTTCGGGTGGCCATAGGATTACCTTCTGGCCTTGCCGGATCAGGAGAAGCCCTCCGCGATGACACCTCAGGGTCGCCCACTTCGTAAGGCGGTGTGGCAGGGGGAGGCATTTCGCTCTCCATCATCTCCGGAAGAAGATCCCCCGAAGACGAGCTCAGCTGAGAAGGGCTAAGATCCGAACTACAAGATGAATGCTTCAATTATTTTCCTCAGAAATAGAGCAAGATATTTTCGTTATTGAATAACCTTTTACTTACAGCTCGATAGAGGGTTGATCCCCACACGGACATTGTGCGGCAAGAGTACCCTCCGAGGCAGGTCCCTCTGGCAGAGATTTCTTCTCCCATTTGGAAACCTTAGTTTCAAGATCTTCAAAGGTAGACCTCTTCCTTCCCCGGGGAGAGAGAATGTCAGATTCTTTCCCTTGGTTATCCTCCCTCGCGGAGGCGCTCATTCCCTCGGTTGGAATAGGTAGCGATGGAAGCCCGCTTTCGCCCTCTTTATTCCCCCCTTCATCTTCCTTTGAGGACACCAGGCAAGGTGCTGGCTCGAGCATCTTTTCCAGCACCGGATTGTCCAAGCCTTTAGGAAGGGGGCCCAAACACCGCATCATCTTCGCCTTTGTTATCCAGTCCTAGTCAAAGAGCGATTCTTCAGAATGATGTCATGATAAATAAAAGGGCAGTGTGTTCGGCCATGGGATTACTTACTTGGGCAGCGGTGCGGTTGCTGCTCAGGCCCACGTCCTCGGTAGTGTTCGGACACTCTATTTGGGGTCCGAAGAACGATTTGTACATCTCCTTGTGTGTCATTCCGAGGAAATTCTGAATAGTGCGCGGTCCTTCCGGGTTGAACTCCCACATGCGGAGGGGCCGGCGTTTGCAAGGCTGGACTCGACGGACCAGCATAACTTGCATTACTATAACCAGACTGAAATCTCCCTCAAAGAGATCTCGGATACGGCTCTGCAATATTGGCACGTCCTTGGCTGGACCCTAGCTCAGCCCCCTGCTGATCCATGACATCAGTTGTGGTGGAGGTCCCGAGCGAAAGGTGGGGGTAGCTACCCACTTGGCACTTCGGGGAGCTGTGACATAAAACCACTCCCATTGCCACAATCCGGACACCTCTAGAAAGGAACCCTTTGGCCATGGAGCGTCAGCAATTTTGCTTATAAGAGCACCTTCGCACGCTGCGTACTGCCCCTCGACCATCTTTGGCTTCACATCGAAGGTCTTGAGCCACAGGCCGAAGTGAGGGGTAATGCGGAGGAAGGCCTCACACACGACAACAAATGACGAGACGTGAAGAAGGGAATCTGGGGCCAGATCGTGAAAATCCAGCCCGTAATAGAACATAAGACCCCTAACAAAGGGATCTAGAGCGAGGCCTAGTCCTCGAAGGAAGTGGGAGACGAACACAACGCTCTTGTTGGGTTCGGGAGTAGGGACGACCTGCCCTCGGGAGGGCAGCCTAAGCTAAATTTCAGCGGTCAAATATCTGGCCTCCCTCAACTTCTTGATATCCTCCTCCGTGACGGGGGAAGGCATCCACCGGCCTTGAAGGCTGGATCCGGACATGATTGAAGGTCCGAAGCACCTGACCTGGGCTTTGGGTGTTAAAACTCGAGGCGGGGGAAGGATTCGATTAAGCACGGGAGGGAAAAAAGTAAAAGCCTTGTCCCTTTATAAAGAGGGTGAATATCAAGCGTCCTCCTCGTGGCCGTTTGGGACTTGCCTAAGATCTAGGAGTCCTAGGCACAGTTGGGTTACCCACGTCCGTATTAATGAGAATCCCGTAATAAAGGGAACATGATCTCTGCTTTGACAAGTCGTGTCAAGAAACCGCCTCGCGTTATGTGCGGGGCTGGTTAAAGAAAAATGGTTCGAATAATTACCAGGCCATGGCGTGCTGTCATGCTGCCAAAACGTGTCAGTAGATTAGATTTGTGGAAATATTATTCTCTCTACGGTGGTATATGGAACTTATTTTGCAGGGTCGGACACTATCCTTGTATTCGAACTCTTCCGTGGCGTATTCGGAGGAGGAACCCGCCTTGCAATGCCGAAGACAACACTGCGTGCCGGACTCATCATCATTGAAGCCTCGTTCAGGGGCTACTGAGGGAGTCCTGGATTAGGGGGTCTCCGGACAGCCGGACTGTATCCTTTGGGCGGACTGTTGGACTATGAAGATACGAGATTGAAGACTTTGTCCCATGTCCAGATGGGACTCTCCTTGGCGTGGAAGGCAAGCTAGGCAATACGGATATGTATATCTCCTCCTTTGTAACCGACCTTGTGTAACCCTAGCCCCCTCCAGTGTCGATATAAACCGGAGGGTTTTAGTTCGTAGGACAACATACAATCATAGCATAGGCTAGCTTCTAGGGTTTAGCCTCTCCGATCTCATGGTAGATCAACTCTTCTACTACTCATATTATCAAGAATAAATCAAGCAGGACGTAGGGTTTTACCTCCATCAAGAGGGCCCGAACCTGGGTAAAACATCGTGTCCCCTGCCTCCTGTTACCATCCTCCTCAGACGCACAGTTCGGGACCCCCTACCCGAGATCCACCGGTTTTGACACAGACACTGCCCATCAAATAAAAATCAGGTGCCTGAAATTCGTTTTGAAACAAATGATTCAGCTTTATATCCACATCGACCCTCGGCATGATGGTTGGAAGCAAATGCAAGTTCATACCAAAAGATCGTTAAGAACAATACCAACTTGCGGACGACAAGGTAGTACAACTACCAATACCAAACCAACTTATAATCTATTTACTTCTGGACCTAGTGTTTGTCTGGTAGAAAATCTTGCAGAGGACCAGCTCCCGCTCCTTCTCTTGCTCCAGGTCCCCGAGGTGGTACTGGTGCATCACCCAGTTGGTCCTCTGGTGGTCGAAGTTCTTGTTGGTGTGCAGCGCCATAACCTTTTTTGCTGCCCGTCTGCCGGCTGTTGACCATCACCGGCAAGGTATTGCCAGTCTTGTGCCACATCACATGCATGCCGCACTCCGATTGTATCTTGCGACACGTGCCCCTTTTGAACGCCCTGGAATTGTGCTGGAATAAATGCTTCCTTAGGTCACTCAGTGTGATACCTTCAGTATTGTGGAATACAGGTTTTAGTGCACCTAGTTGGCATTTTCATAACATCTTTGGCATGTTGCAGTCACTTGTTTCACTTTTTATTAACTGTAAAATTGTAATTGCTTCACCAGGTCTGCGTCCAAAAATAAAAATAGAGCTATAAACAAAGGAATATGTTTGTGCAAGTAGACGGCCGATCGTGTCTTACCTGGAAGTTTCTCAGGTTGGGTGTAGCATATGCCGTGCTCGCTCTGTCAGCACTCACTTTGGCCTCCGGGTGCTTGATCAGCTCCTGATCCGTGGGATCGAACTTGATGCCAGCCGGCAGCACCGGCCAATCCTTCTTTGACTTGCATCGGTAATTCCAGTTATATGGTACTCAATGTATGCTCAATCGACTGTTTTAAGTGAATGATGAAAGATTTCGACAGATAAGTGGTACTCCAAATCTGAAGTCCAGAATACCCGAACACGCCACTGGGATTCTTGTGTCACCTCACACACAGCGTGTTGTCACGTCAATTAAATGTGTGGACATGATGAATAATTTGACCGACGTTTACTAGTACTGCTACTGTACTACTTACTAGTCGTATTTAGTGTCACAATTTATACATAGGTTTAACTAACAAGTATGCACTTGAAGCCTAACTGTTATATATAGGGTGGGCCTATGCTAATAACACCTCTTAAGACCTTTTGCTAACAACACTTCCTCTTATTCTGATAACCCCTCTCTCCGCACCGCCCTGCGAACCGAACCACCACACTACCACTAACCAAACCGCAACAAAGCCCACCCCCAGCTCCTGCACGACACCCACCTCCCTCTTCCCCCGATCAAAACCCCCACCTCCCTCCACCTTCTACCGGCGGCGCCGCCGCCAGAGCATAACCTCACCTTCTTCCACATTTCCCTTGCCTCGCCCCCACCTTCCTCCACCGCGCCCACCCCGGCGAGCCCCACCGCGCCACGGCTCCACCACCCCCAATCTTCTACCCCTTCCAACCCCGCGCCGCCGGATCCCCGCCCTACCGCGCCTCGCGCCTCCCCGACTGCTGCCTCACCGTCCCGACCCGCCGCTGGATCGGGCTCGCGCCGCCTCGCCGCCTCCCTCCTCCTGGTTCCCCTCATCGGCGCGCAACGATGGTTGCCGGACCTAGGAACCTCCATCTTCCATAGTGCTGCCCTGCATCACCAACCCCCAAGTTGTTCGGCGCTAGATCGGTGTTCGCAGCATTCCATCATCCACCGTCGGCGCCGCCCCCCTGCAGCCTTCTCCCATGGCGCCCACCCTCCCGACCGGCCAGTGCTATGTTGGATGGCCGGTGATGCCCTCCCTTCCCTCCTGACCGGCCGGTGCTGCGCTGGATTGACGGATCCCGCGTTGCTATGGCCGGCGGCACCCTCCCTTCCCTCCCTCCCCTTGTCTCCCCTACCCAGCGACAAACTTGATGGCGGCCTCCCCAACTACCTCGTCACCGGCCAAGGCTCCCTCCCTAGATCCGGTGAGCCTGATATGGCTCTCTCCTCCCCAGCTCATGTGCCAACGGCGACATCCAGCGGGTCAGGGTCGACCTCATCCTTCTGGTCAGTCCCCGGTGACCACAACTATACAGTCCACAAAAACTGCGGCGGTGCAGTTGACCTCAGCGCCCGATGCAGCTCATCAGTGGCGCATGTGTAGTTCGTCATCCCCCCTGATGCATGTTATTTTTCAGTTTTTTATGTGATGTTGGTCCCCGAGTCTGTAGTGCAGTACGGCTTGCATGTAGCACATAACACCTCTCCTCCTGGCTACATCTACCTCGGTTTCGAGATGCCTCACCTGGCGCCTCCACCTAGTGTTTGTTGAGTTTTGTTTCCACCTGATGGCCACAAGTGCAGGTTCTCTTGGTTGCAGCTCAGTTGGGTCATCGATGAAGTATGGAGGCACATGAGAGGGTGACGGGTAAAAAAATGAGAAGTTTAGAACCATTAGCAACCATAGAAATCTTCAGTTTTGCAACGAAGTGTGTATTGTACAGTATAAAAAATGGGTGTATTGTTTTGGTGCAATTCATTTTGATTTACATTTTGGAAAAATGGATATACATTATGCGGTACAGTTAACTAGTGGGGTACTCAAGTTTCATTTTTCTAGTTGATGAGTGCATTATGCAGTGCAGTTAACATCTCAAAAGAAGCTCACTTTGTTCTCTGATGGTGTGGGCACTTTGCAGATTACAACTTTCTGCATACAGAGGTCGAGCCAAAAGCATGACGCGTCTCGTGCGTAGTAGGTAGGAGTGTCCGGCGGGCCGCGAGGCTCGATGGCGGCGGTATCCAATGATGGAAGGGTGATCTCTCGCTGGGTGTAGATATCCATGAGACGCCACGGACTACCGGTGTGGTGGATGAGGATGATCCAGTTGGCCATCATGCCCGCCCAGTAGTGGCCGCGCATGAAGGATAGGTGGACGGGTAGTGGTAGCATGTCGAGGGGCACCACGGCAACCTCCATAGGATCGTCAAGTCGGTGTCTGGGCCACCTGCGAGGATCGGGCATCAGCAAGCAGGGTGTCTTGAAAAGAGCCGGCTGGTTGTAGACGAGTAGACGGTACAAAGACACCGAGCATGCGGCCAGACGGACGGTGCTGAGTAGGTTCATGCAACTACAGATCTGTCCAAGAGAACATCGGGAAGGGAATTCCAATCGCGGCTCTGCATGTCAGTCGGTTCTGCCATTGGGGTTTTCGGTGCCTGCGAGCCAGCGGGGAAGTGGATTCGGGCGGGTGAGCGAAGAAGCTTCTCCTTGTGTGGACGAGCAGTGAGTGGGGGGATATGGTAAGCGCGAGCTACCAAGGAAGATGGCGTGGGCGGGCGAGCAGTGAGCGGGGGTAAATGGTGTGCGGCCGACGATGGGGAAGAGAGGAGGAAGAAGAAGAGAGGAGGAAGAAGAAGAGATGGCAGTACTGGGTAAGGCCGATTTAGTAACACCAACACGCTGGTTCAGCTTATTAATTACGTGTCCCATCTGCTACAGCGTGTATTGTCACTTCACTACGAAGACTAGTTGAATAGTTCTCTCTGACTGAGATGGGGAATAATGGATCGCGAGGACTTCCTTTCTACAGTATCCCTATGCCTCTACACTCACTTCACTCATTTTGCTCCGTACCTAGTCACTTCTTGAAATCCGTAGAAAGACAAATACTCTGTATTTGGGAACAAAGGGAGGCTTTTACTCCATACTATTTGGGAACAGAGGGAGTATCACCATATGGAGGGAACAGAGGAAGCTTGAAATATGAACATGTCAATGGGAGGGAGTAAGCCCCATGCATGCATGCATGCAACATGGAACACTAACACGTACACATGGACGCACGCAACACTCACGCACCCATGCGGCACACAGCACACGACGCAACACACACGCTCACGCTCAAGTGCTCAACCTACTCCCTACGTCCGTGAAAGACTGTACATTTAGAGATTTACACATTGACCAGGGCATAATTAACGCCCAAAAGTAGCAGACTTATGTGTGCATGCGACCATTGAGATAAGAAGATTAAATGAAGGTCGTTGCATGCTGTAATTAAGGATAGACATGTAGCCTATACCTACAACACAAGTTGGTGCATTAGTAAATCAATGTCGATTTATATTAAAGGCTAAATGCATTGGAAGTGTAGATGTACATCATGTACCACACTCTTTGTTTTATAGCCGATGTACACTCTTTGTTGGAAGACCGAGGGAGGACACGTGCATGCACTCACATACACAGCCAGGGTGGTTCGCGCGCAAGGGTTGGACTCTTGTCGCGCCTGCGTAATGTTTTGTTTAACTGATTTCTTTGCTCTGCCAACTGACAGGTGGGACCCAGAAACCAGGTGACAATTTAACCAGTCAACAAAGTGCCACGTCGACTATGTGGCCGGTCAGTAGGGTGCAATACGGTGCTCTAGGATGAGCTAGTGATCATATAATCGACGCAGAACTATATATAGTGACCATAAAGAGCGTATTGTTACATACGTTGACCGCCAGTGTATTTTTCTCGTTTCAAATTAAGCCATATTAATCGGAAAGGACGCAGTATGGACTACTACTACTAGTACTAGTACTGCTTTGATGTGTCCCGTCAACTCGCCGAACGAGGAGAAGCTTGCTTACTACGCCTCTCCCTCGCCCACGCGCGCGGTGGTTCACAGGACGAGGAGAGGGTTATGACTATAGCGCCCTCTCCCTCTCCCTCTCCCTCTCCCTCACCCTCTCCCTCGCGGTGGACGTGCAGCAGTTCAATCGGTGTCAGATTGCCAGAAGCATATTGTACTGTAGTATCATCATTGTTGGACCTTCCGAAGAGGCGAAGAGCCAAGTGCAAGGTTCACACGAGTACGAACTGTTGAACCCCCCGAAGAGGCAAACAGCCAAGCACAAGGTTTTATAGGAGTTGTCGTCCTAGTAGGGGTGTACTACAACTATAGCGAACGATGCCACTGTATGATGCCGCCACGTCACGTATATCCAAAGTTGTGCCACCTTTTTTTTCTCAAAGAGCGTGTTGGAGCCCATGCAACAACCACACAAGTTGCATGTACAAATAACACATTTACTAGTAATAAATTCTAAAGGACAAATGCCAGTATGCCACACAAGTTCATCTCCAATTTATGTGATAAATTTGTGCACGACTAGTCTACATATATTCACCGCGCTACCATTCACAATTACCGTACTCCACTTACACGTTATAGATGGGCTAGATGTCCTCCTCCAGGTTCCAGTCCCAGGTGTTCTTCATGGATGGCACGATCCATAGCGGTGGGCAACGGGAATCATTGTCGCAGCTTTCTAGTCCGGTTCCACACGATGGAGACTCATCCAAGCTGAAGCGGCATAAATCAGGGATAGCATGTCCCAGCATGTCGTTCATCCGGTGGTGCGCACTGAAGAAACAACCATGCTTCATGAACGGAGGGCCTTCCGTGTCGTGCACGGAAGGTGGCATCTGCTTCACAATGGGGTAGTTGTCCCCGATGAAAAGCGAGTACTCTCCAAGAGTGTTCCTCGGCACCCACGTAGCATCATGGGGGTCGAACTCGGCGCCGTTCATCTGGCACTAGGTAGTAGTTTTTGGCGTGGATTAAGAAATTTTGGGTATGTTTTTTCCATTTTTTGTACACGCCAACTAGTGTCAAAAACGTCTTGCATTATGTGACGGAGGAGTACGTACTCGTACTATAGCAGTACTAGTACTACTTTTCTCAACTAGTAGTGCGATGTGCTGTACTTCTAGTCTAGTCTAGTATAGTGCACCAGTTTTGAACTCTTGAATCTCAGGGCCAAGGAGCTACAGTTGGAAGTGGAGGGTACTAATGTTCTCTAGAACCATCGTTGTACTATCAATGCAGGGGAAGTACACCTGCGTAGTGGCCTAGTGGGTACTCTCGGTGCTCTATTCAGCCGCTCCTCTCACGTAGCTGGCCTACTCAGCCGCTCCTCTCACGCACACACTAGCAGCCTGTTTATCAGCGACAGTTACTGCGGGGGCAGAACATTTGAGTTATTTGATACAACGAGACTAGGCTTTCCGCTTCCATTTCTGGAGGTGTAATGGATCTCGTCGAACTTTGTTAGTAGTTCCTTCTTTATGAATGAGATGAAGCAAAGATTTTGCCTCCGTTTCAAAAAAACACGTCAAGAGGAATTTCTTTTATAGAAGAGCTGATAATGGAGTGAAGTCCATGCGTGCAATGCCACAAGCTACAGAGTAGTAGTAGAGCACATTACGTACATGTAGGATCGAAAGTATGTCTAGAGGGGGGGTGATTAGACTACTTGACCAAATAAAAATCTATCCTTTTCCCAATTTTAGCCTTTGGTAGATTTTAGCTATCTTAGCACAAGTCAAGCAATCTTAACACAATTCAAGCAAGCATGCAAAGAGTCTATGAGCAGCGGAAAATAAAGCATGCAACTTGCAAGAATGTAAATGGAAGGGTTTGGAGAATTCAAACGCAATTGGAGACTTGGATGTTTTTGTCGTGGTTCCGATAGGTGGTGCTATCGTACATCCACGTTGATGGAGACTTCAACCCACGAAGGGTCCACGAAGAAGCAACCTTGTCTATCCCATCATGGCCATCGCCCACGAAGGACTTGCCTCACAAGCGGTAGATCTTCACGAAGTAGGCGATCTCCTTGCCCTTACAAACTCCTTGGTTCAACTCCACAATCTTTGTCGGAGGATCCCAAGTGACACCTAGCCAATCTAGGAGACACCACTCTCCAAGAAGTAACAAATGGTGTGTTGATGATGAACTCCTTGCTCTTGTGCTTCAAATGATAGTATCCCCAACACTCAACTCTCTCTCACAGGATTTGGATTTGGTGGAAAATAGATTTGAGTGGAAAGCAACTTGGGGAAGGCTAGAGATCAAGATTCATATGGTGGGAATGGAATATCTTGGCCTCAACACATGACTAGGTGGTTCTTTCTCAGAAAATGTGTATTGGAAGTGTAGGTATGTTCTGATGGCTCTCTCCCCGAATGAAGAGTGGGTGGAGGGGTATATATAGCCTCCACACAAAATCTAACCGTTACACACAGTTTACCAATCTCGGTGAGACCGAATGGAGAAACTCGGTCAGACCGATTCAGCAAACCTAGTGACCATTAGGATTTTCGGTGGGACTGAGATGCAACTCGGTAGGACCGATATGGTCAGGGTTTGGGCATAACGTAATCTCAGTGTGACCGATTACACAAACTCGGTGGGATTTTGGTAATAAGCTAACCAGAGAGTTGGTCAGGTAAACTCGGTGGGACCGATCGCTCATTTCGGTGGGACCGAAATGTTACAAAAGAGAAACAGAGAGTTTACATTGCAATCTCGGTGGGACCGATCGCTCATCTTGGTAGGACCGAAACGTTACAAAGGGAAACAGAGAGATTACAACCCCATCTCGGTGTGGCCGACATCCCTATCGGTGAGACCGATTTGCCTAGGGTTTGTGGCAGTGGCTATGACATTTGAAACTCGGTGGCGCCAGATAGAGAGAATCAGTGGGACCGAGTTTGACTTCTTGGTTTAGGTCATATGTGGACGGGGAAAGTAGTTGAGGGTTTTGGAGCATATCACTATGCACTATGAAGCAAGAACCTCATTAAACAACACCTCATCCCTCCTTGATAGTATTGGCTTTTCCTATAGACTCAATGTGATCTTGGATGGCATCGTTTACGCAGTCGCCATATATATATAGGGTGATGAATAGTTATTCTTCACCCCCCTCTATTTTACCATCAATGCCCCGTAATTTTACGTTCCATAAGTTTTATCTTATTTCCGACGTAAAAAGATACCGTAAGAAAATATATAATCATTGTAGAAAATATTTTATGTTATGTAAAATTACAAACGTAAAAACATAGTGTAAAATACATATAAACTACAAATTTTACGTAGTGAATCAATAGGAATGCAACTATTTAAATTGCAAATGTAATTTAATTATGAAATAATCGTAAGATTACCTCGGGCGAAAAATAACTTATTTTGCACCTTGGGTGATGAATAATAACACTATATATATGGCTTCTACACAGCATCTCCATCATCATTATCAGTACATCCTACGCAGGTGAGTTAGGATGCACTTGATCCCAGGAAGGTATCTATCCTTCAAACCAGAGGAGTGCTTCAAACTAACAACAGTACATAATATCCAACAAAAGAGGGTCGTGCTACAGCAGCAGAATACATGGCCCAGTCTAGATATCAGCACGAATCAAGTTGTGCATATTTGCTGTTGGCATGAACCACATCGCAGCATGTCGGGTTTGCAAAAGTCATCCATCGCATGGAAGCTTGATTCCTTTCACACACTGAAGATTATCTGGCAACAAGCTGTGTTGACGAATCTCTGGATATGGTGATTCATGAAACCCATGGTATGATGTGTAAACACAGCCCACCTCGCGAATGGAAGTTGCATAGCACAGTAATCATCGCCGGTGATATGATCGATGATTGGTTGGATGATCGGATAATTGAGCCCGAGGAACAAGGAGTGGTTACCGAGGCTGTAAACCCGCCTCCAGTTGAATACGCATGGCCCAACGGAGCTGGGATCTTTCTCGAACACGAAGCAGCCATATCCATCAATGTCACGAACGCCCCACGCATTGTACTGCATGTGGTTTGATGTAATGGTTTGGTCAATTTGGTATGTGCGAATGAGCATCAAATGACCGCCGTCAGCTAAACGAGCGATAAACCACCACCCATCGGCTGGTATGATTCCAGGTCCTGGAATCATGAAGGCCAGCGCATTTGTGTCTGCTGCGACAATTCAAATTGGAGACCAAAAGGACAAAAATAAACAATCATGTTCATAGTATGTGTGGAATTAAGATTATTATAACAGTGACACATATCATAGACAGAGAATTGCAATGCCGTGGTCATAATCATACCCCAAGTTCAAAGAATAAGCCTATGGCTTTCATATTCTAGCAATATGTCATGGTTCAAACATCATGTAACTATGAGAGGAAAACAGCTATGACAGCGCCTACTCATATTCTACCATAGCACTTACTACTACTGTTCTCATATCAACTCTAAGCAATAACATGTGTTGTTATAAAAATCTTGTAAACGAGAGTAACATATAGCAATCATGATGTTATGCTCATAATATGTATTCTAACAATCATTAGATGCCAATTGTTCTCATATCAACTCTAACAATAACATGTGTGGTCATACAAAGGTAGGAAATGAGAGGAACATATAGAAATGATGTGGTTATAGACATGCTATGCATTCTAAATTTGTAACAAATGAACATGCAGTCGTATTCATAAGGTAAAGATGAGATGAGATAGAACAATTACACGATGATAGATTCCACCAGTATAGGCAGCCAATCTGTGCGTCGACCGCGTAAACGATGCGATCGTGCACTATAGCATCAGACAGAAATGTTGCCTCAACAGGATTGATGATGATCCATAAACATGTATGGCGACCGAATTCCAGATAGACTAATCCCATGTTGAACAAGGCAATGAGCTTGTAGTCCATGTAGTCTTCTGATGGTGTGGGCACTTCGCAGATTACAACTTTCTGCATACAGAGGTTGAGCCAAAAGCTTGACGCGTCTCGTGCGTAGTAGGCAGGAGTGTCCGGCGGGCCGCGAGGCTCGATGGCGGCGGTATCCTACGATGGAAGGGTGATCTCTCGCTGGGTGTAGATATCCATGAGACGCCACGGACTACCGGTGTGGTGGATGAGGAAGATCCATTTGGCCTTCATGCCCGCCCAGTAGTGGCGGCGCATGAAGGACAGGTGGACGGGTAATGGCAGCATGTCAAGGGGCACCACGACAACCTCCGTAGGATCGTCAAGTCGGTGTCTGGGCCACCTGCGAGGATCGGGCATCAGCAAGCAAGGTGTCTTGAAAAGAGCCGGCCGGTTGTAGACGAGTAGATGGTACAAAGGCACTGAGCATGCGGCCAGACGGACGGTGCTGAGTAGGTCCATACAACTACAGATTTGTCCAAGAGAACATCGGGGAGGGAATTTCAATCGCGGCTCTGCGTGTCAGTCGGTTCTGCCATTGGGGTTTTCGATGCCTGCGAGCCAGCGGGGAAGTGGATTCGGGTGGGCGAGCGAAGAAGCTTCTCCTCGTGTGGCCGAGCAGTGAGCGGGGGGATATGGTATGCGCGAGCTACCAAGGAAGATGGCGCGGGCGGGCGAGCAGTGAGCGGGGGTAAATGGTGTGCGGCCGACGATGGGGAAAAGAGGAGGAAGAAGAAGAGAGGAGGAAGAAGAAGAGATGGCAGTACTGGGTAAGGCCGATTTAGTAACACCAACACGCTGGTTCAGCTTATTAATTACGTGTCCCATCTGCTGCAGCGTGTATTGTCACTTCAAGGCAAAGACTAGTTGAATAGTTCTCTTTGACTGAGATGGGGAATAATGGATCGCGAGGACTTCCTTTCTACAGTATCCCTATGCCTCTACGCTCACTTCACTCATTTTGCTCCGTACCTAGTCACTTCTTGAAATCTGTAGAAAGACAAATACTCTCTATTTGGGAACAAAGGGAGGCTTTTAATCCGTACTATTTGGGAACAGAGGGAGTATCACCATATGGAGGGAACAGAGGAAGCTTGAAATATGAACATGTCAATGGGAGGGACTAAGCCCCATGCATTGCAATCTCGGTGGGACCGATCGCTCATCTCGGTAGGACTGAAACGTTACGAAGGGAAACAGAGAGATTACAACCCCATCTTGGTGTGGCCGAGATCCCTATCGGTGAGACCGATTTGCCTAGGGTTTGTGGCAGTGGCTATGACATTTGAAACTCGGTGGCGCCGGATAGAGAGAATCAGTGGGGCCGAGTTTGACTTTTGGTTTGGGTCATATGTGGATGTGGGAAGGTAGTTGAGGGTTTTGGAGCATATCACTAAGCACTATGAAGCAAGAACCTCATTAAACAACACCTCATCCCTCCTTGATAGTATTGGCTTTTCCTATAGACTCAATGTGATCTTGGATCACTAAAATATAAAATGTAGAGTCTTGAGCTTTGAGCTTGAGCCAATCTTTTTGTCCTTAATATTTTGAGAGGTCCACTTTCCTCATCCATGCCATGCCATTGATTGAGCTTTTCCTGAAATATTAATCTTGGAATAGCATTAGCTCAATGAGCTATATGTTGTTAGGAATTACCAAAACCACCTAGGGATAGTTGCACTTTTAGTACAGAGCCATATTGCACAATTCCCAATGCCGCGCCAGGCTTTTCCGGCTCCTCGGGCTTAATTGGGAGGCGCTAGTTTAAATATGCTACTAGCTGATGAGGAAGCTGCAAGAGAGGTGCGGCTAGGGTGAGCACGCGAGGTGCGGCTAGCTGGGAAGGAAAACCCGTTGACGTGGCTAGGCTGTCCAGTGCACCCAGATTGTGGGGCCGCACGTCCGTTTGACTTCAAAACTCAAACTACCCATGTAAAATATTGGCTCGCAGCGAAGTGTAGTAGTACTATTTTTTTTAAAAGGCCGCCGTGCGTTCGGCCGGGATCGAACCCACAAAACGAGGTATACACTCCCGCGACCACTAGTAGTACTCATTGGAGTACAACGCAACCTAGAATCGCCTTTTGTCGCTAGTAGTACGTACATTGTTCCTTACAAGAAACCCTAAGAGCATGGTTAATAGTATAGCCAACTGCTGGCTATAAGCCAGTGCCATGTCATCTATAGCCCATCTTATAGCCAACATGTACAATAATAGATCAAAAGAGTGTACTACTTTTTTATTATGTGCCCCACTTCTCATTCTCACAAAGTGCCTAGGAGCACGTGCTAGAGCTGGCTCTTCACGAAGAGCCCGCTTACCTTCTCTCTCCTCTTCTCTTTCCTCCAACTAAACATAAATATACTAGTTTATTTCTTATAGCCCGCTGACTCAGCTCTATTGTACTTGCTCTAATAATGCAAGAAACCACTAAAATGCCAAGAAACTACTACCACTTGCATACGTGGCAGACTTAAGATAAGTGTCGGTGTCAAAACCAGCGGATCTCGGGTAGGGGGTCCCGAACTATGCGTCAAGGTCGGATGGTAACAGGAGACAAGGGACACGATGTTTTTTACCCAGGTTTGGGCCCTCTCGATGGAGGTAATACCCTACTCCTGCTTGATTAATATTGATGATATGGGTAGTACAAGAGTAGATCTACCACGAGATCAAGGAGGCTAAACCCTAGAAGCTAGCCTATGGTATGATTGTTGTGTATGGATTCGATTGCCTACGGACTACAACCCTCCGGTTTATATAGACACCGGATAGGGTTAGGGTTACACAGAGTCGGTTACAATGGTAGGAGATCTTGAATATCCGCATCACCAAGCTTG
The DNA here is from genome assembly GCF_003073215.2 of Triticum urartu. Lineage (NCBI taxonomy): Eukaryota > Viridiplantae > Streptophyta > Magnoliopsida > Poales > Poaceae > Triticum > Triticum urartu. The sequence continues at coordinate 505,148,773 of NC_053024.1, forward strand.
CCTTCCACGCCAAGGAAAGTCCCATCCGGACACGGGACGAAGTCTTCAATCTTGTATCTTCATAGTCCAGGAGTTCGGCTGAAGGTATAGTCCGGCTACCCGAATGCCCCCTAATCCAGGACTCCCTCAGTAGCCCCTGAACCAGGCTTCAATGATGACGAGTCCAGCGCGCAAATTGTCTTCGGCATTGCAAGGCGGGTTCCTCCTCCAAGTCCTTCATAGAAGATTGTAGACACCAAGAGTAGTGTCCGGTTCTGCAAAATAAGCTTCCACATATTGCCATAGAAAGAATAATATTAACACAAATCAAATCTGCTGACGTATTCCGCAGTGCGTCATCACACTACAGCCAAGTCCTTTACTCGAATCGTTTTCACTTTTCCACCTCAGCGTGTTTTGCGAGGCGGTTTCCTTGGCACGTCTTGTCAAAGCAGAGATCGTGTGCCCCCCTTTTACGGGATTCTCATCAATACGGACGTGGGTAACCCAATCATGCCCGTTAGCATGTTTTCTCGATTAAAAGCGAGTCCTAAATGGTTACGGGGAGGGCTCCTGGTATTCAACCTCTTATAAAGAGACCAAGGCCTTACTCCTTTTTCCAATCTCAAACGAGTTCGCCCGTCGCCTCGAGTTCCAACACCCTAGGCTCCAGATTCCAGGCGCTTTGGACCTTCGACAATGTCCGGTTCCGACCTTCAAGGCCGATGGATGCCCTCCTCCATCACGGAAGAGGACGTGCTAAAGTTGAGAGAGGCTAAGTTCTTGACCGCCGAAATTTCGCATAGGTTGCCTGCTCAAAGGCAGGCTATTCCCAGTCCCTTGCCCGGTGAGAGCGTAGTGTTCATGTCTCACTTCCTTCGGGGGTTAGGCTTCCCGATGGATCCCTTCCTGAGGGGGCTGCTGTTTTATTACGGGCTGGAATGTCATGACTTAGCTCCAGAGTCCATCCTCCACATTTCCTCATTCATCGTTGTGTGCGAAGCGTTCCTCCGTGTCACTCCTCACTTCGGATTATGGCTCAAGACTTTTGGAGTGGAGCCGAAGATGATCGAGGGACGGCACGCAGAGTGCGGAGGCGCTGTCATAAGTAAGAATGTTGATGCTCCATGGCCCGAGGGCTCCTTTCAAGAGGAGCTCGGCTTGTGGCAACGAGAATGGTTCTATATCATCGCTCCCAGGAGCGCCAAGTGGGTGGCGCCTTCTGCCTTTTGCTCGGGTCCCCCATCACGGCTAGTGTCATGGGTCAACAAAGGATTAGATTGGGGGTTATCCAAAGACGTGCCCTTGTTGCAGGGCTGCATCAGGGATCTCTTAGAAAGAGACATCAACCTGGTCAAGGTGATGCAGGTCATGCTGATTCGCCGAACAATGCCCGGCAAACATCGCTCCCTTCGTCTGTGGGAGTTTAATCCAAAGGGACCATGAGCTCTCCATCATTTTATGGGCGCAATGCCCGTGGATATGTATAAACTGTTCTTCGGATCACAAATGATGTGTCCGGATTTGACCGAGGACGCAAGCCTAAGCTGCAATCGCTCGGATACCGAAGTAAGTAACCTTGTGCCCGGACCTACTATCCATATAATCGTCATAAACTTGCCCCAAAAAGAGTTGTCCTTTTAAACAGGAGTGGATAGCGAAGGCAAAGCTGATCAGGTGTCAGGCTCCCCTTCCCGAAACCAGGCTGGATCCCGTGCTTGTCAGGATGTTGAAGATAATGCCTTTGGAGGGAAGTAAGGGGAAGGACAAGGGAACTATGGCCTCCTCGAAGGAGGCTGCTCCGAAGGGAGGAACCGACAATTCCTCTCCCAAGCGGAAGAAGAGGGCCGCCTCTGACGACCCGGAGACCATGGCCCCGAAGCGGGGGAGAAAATCCTCGTCAGAGGGTCCGACGCTGGGGAGTTCCTCGGCCGAACTACGCCCTCAAAGGGATTAGCCCTCCAGCGAGCCGTAAGTAGAGAGAGATTTTCCTTTTGAGGGATGAAAGAAATCCTTGATTTATATCTGAGAAGATTAACCGAAATTTTACCTTATAGCTCGGACCTCAGCCCTTCTCAATAGAGCTCGTCTTCGAGGGATCTTCTTCTGGAGATGATGGAGAGCGGGACGCCTCCCCCTGCCGTACCGCCTAGCGAGGCGGGCGACCCTGAGGTGTCGTCGCGGAGGGTTTCTCTGAATCCGCCAGGGGCGGAAGATAGCTATGTGGCCCCCCAAGGCTCTCCGCGTGCGGCCTACGAAAGAGGCCATAGGACAAATCTGGCACCGTCTGCTGCTCGGCCGGAGGAGCTAAAGATTCTGCTGGGGCGAGCTTCTATCTCAGAGGAGCACCGTGCGTTGATGGGCACGGTGATTGAAAGGATTTCATCCACAGAAAGCGGATTGCATGAGGCCGTCAAAAGTTTACTGACGGGTTTTGAGGTACGTTAGATAGTGTACACTTTTGTCAGTTGCGCATAAGTAAGATGCGCCCTGTGTAGATAGTAGCCCCTGAGACTCTGCGCATTGTCAAGAAATGACGGCACGCAGAGGACCATAATCCCAGGTCTAAGATGTCGCCTTTGAATGTAGGTGGCGAGGTGTCCGGAATCTAGCCGAACTGATGATGTAGCCGAACTAAAGCGACAACTGGACGTGGCAGATGTCGACATCGCGCTTGTCAACAAGCGGCTTGATGAGGCTCAAGGTATGTAATTCTTCGGGCGGCATCAGGTAAGAGGAGCTTCATGCCAATGTCTTACAATGTGTGTGCTTGACGCAGATGGTACGGCCACCATGGAGAATCTTAGGGCAGAACTTGCCCGAGCTAAGGAGCATGCCAGAAAAAGCGATGCGGCTGCCGAGAAGGCCCTTGAAGAGCTGAGAGCCGAACAGGCTGCTCACTGCCGAAGAAAATAAGAGATGGCCGAGATGGTCGAGAAGTTAAAGAGCGCTGCAGACTGTTGCAAACTTCTTGAGAAAGAAGACCGGGTGAGACAGACGGACTTAGAGAAGGCCGTTGCCGATGCCAAGGACGCTTGCTCTGCGATGAGAAATGCGAAGGAGGAGCTACGTCAGGCCGAACAGATTGCGGCTGGAAAGCCCTTTATGCTGCGAAGGAAATTTTGTGATCCGAAGTTTGCTCCGTTGGACCGGATGTGGAGTGTGGAGGATACCTATCTGAACTTGGCAGCGAGTGCTGCTGATGCGACCGAACGCTTTCGAGATCAGAAAGATCGTGAAGTGGAAAAGCTTTTCTGGTTGCAGTTTCACAATCCAGAGCGTCCACTGGCAGTGGATGATCGTTTGGCTCAATGGGCCGAACTGAATAGGTTGTCTGGACTCGCCATGAAGTACGTCATGGGTCACCTGTGGCCGGGGAGATCGGAGCCGAAGAGTTATTTCAGCTTGGTGCAGCAATTCCTTGACGCGGTGCCGCGTATAAATGCAATGAAGAGGTCAGCATGCATAGAGGGCGCTAGGATGGCTCTTGCCCGTGTTAAGACATACTGGGCAGAGATGGAGACCATCGTTGTTGCGTCCCGACATTCAGACAAAAGCCGAGTACCCTCCGAGCACTATTTTCAGGAAGTTCTTGAAGGCACTCGTGTAATATTGACGCAGTGCCTGAAAGATGCTATGTTATGATAGCATATGTAATTATAAAGTAATAATTTGATAAACTGTAGTGGCCTTTTTTTATACTTGTGCCTTCAAGTATTGGGAACACCTCCTGTGCGGCCGTTTTAATATATATATATATATATATATATATAATCTGAAAGATGGCAGTCGTTGGCTTCAGCCCCCACGCACATAGTGCGGGGGTGCACGCAGAAGACGCATTTTCACACTTAACCCAACGTCTTGGTCCTACAAAGGAGGTGATAGCGCAGCGGGCCAGACAACCGGACTATAATGCTTTAACACTTTCACTTAGCCATAGGAGTTTGACAATGAGACTCTTTAGGTAGCTCCTTGGTGGTAAATGCGCTCGTCCAAATTCGGGGCGTGTATGTGCCTGACCGGGAAGCGGCCCTTCGTTAAAGCGGAGGAATCCGATAAATTCCGATAGGTCATTGAGTGGCTGACCAGTCTCACGCTACATCATGACAGTCAGTTTTCGGCTTTCTCTACTGAGGTGCTCGCCCGGCCGAACCGGGGGCACAATCGCAGTAGTTCTCCTGGTGCTACCTTAGCCGATAGAGCGGAACGTAAGGTAGCCGAACTCAGGAGCCGGGCAACCCAACATTTGACCAAAGACATGATTTGGAGCTGATGCATATAATGCCAAAACTTGCGACGCCGAACACTCCCTAAGGTGTTCGGTCTTTATGAGTGCGGGCGAAACAACACTCTTTATTAAAAAAGTCCCTAGTGTCCAGGTACGTGCAAAAATTTCTGACGTGGCCACATGCCAAGACGCCAGCCTCCTCCTTGGTTATATCAGAAAAAACCAGGGGATGTGTAGCAACAAGAGACAGTAAAAAAGGTTTACGCAGGGTCTTAATCGAAAAAGAATCCTTTAGGACGGGTCCCTACTGCATGTCTGCGCCTGTTTCTCCGTTGTGCCGTATCCTGGACGGGGCCGCACGACGTTCATCTGTAAAAGAGAGGAACTGAGTTGAAAACGGGTCGTGCCGAACAGAAGTTTAAAATAAACAAAGTGTAAAGTAAAATATATAAAATTGAGCTTTATTGTCTCTTATTGTATGTGCATGGAGCCCGTAGTGCGGGGGTATATGGCCACTAAGCCTGTATCAATGATGATTTTGTACCGAACTCGTCTATCCGCGTTTGTGGTCTTTAATGACTTATTTCGAAGTTTTTTGGCCGGTGAGGCCATTTTACTATGGGGCTGTCAAAGCGGCCGCACAGTCCCCCGCTTGGGGAGGCGCACTTTAGTGCTTCCCCTTCAAAGAGATGATGCCTCGTGGACCGGGCATCTTAAGCGTGAGAGATGCATAATGCGGTATTGCGTGAAAGCAGGCGAAAGCTTCGCGTCCCAGTAGTGCTTGATAGCGACTTGAGAACGGGACGATATGGAAGGTCAGCTTTTCGCGGCGGAAGTTATCAGCAGAGCCGAATATAACTTCGAGCCGGAGAAAACCCATACAATGGGTGTCCGGACCAGGTGTTACCCCTTGAAAGGAGGTTTTGCTGCGGCGGATTCTTGCTGGGTTAATCCCCATGTGCTGGATTGTATCCTGATATATCAGGTTTAGTCCGTTGCCGCTGTCCATAAGGACATTTGAAAACTGGAGTCCGCCAATTATTGGATCGAGTATCAAGGCAGTCCAGACTACATTCTTGATATTCCTAGAATAATCTAGCTGATCGAAGATGATCGGTTTTGACAACCAGTGGCAGGACCCTTTGGGGATGGGCCGTGTGGTGCATACCTTTACGGGCGCCGCACGTTTTGTTATGTGAAGTGAGTTCACTGTTTTTACTTCTTGTGGGAAGTTCTTTTGTTTCCTGGTGCTCTGCTTTTGGGGTTCGTCCTCGTCTTCGCTTGGTGTGTCGAGCCCCTTGTGTTCGGCATTGAGTCTGCCGGATTGTTTGAAAACCCAACAGTCTCTGTGGGTATGGTTAGCAGGCTTCTCGGGAGGACTGTGTATCTGACATATCCTATCCAGGATTTTATTTAGGTTGGATGGATCGTCCCTGTTATCCTGAGGGGGCGATTTTTCCTGATTTTGTCGTGAGCCTTTGAATCCGGCATTGACTGCCGTGCTCTTCGGACTTTTGTCCTTAGTCCGGCGACGGTCCTTGTTGCGTCGCGGTTTTCCGTTTCCACCCCTAGTTTCAGATGTACTTGGGTCGCTGGGGCTGCACCTTGCCAACCAGCTGTCCTTCCCTGCACAAAAGCGGGTCATGAGGCTTGTTAGTGCGGCCATTGTTCTTGGCTTCTTGGCCGAGGTGTCTGGCGAGCCATTCGTCTCGGACGTTATGCCTGAAAGCTGCTAAGGCTTTGGCGTCCGGACAGTCGACTATCTGATTCTTTTTAGTGAGGAATCTATTCCAGAACTGCTGAGCTGATTCTCCAGGTTGTTGAGTTATGTGACTAAGATCGTCTGCATCCAGAGGGCGGACATAGGTCCCTTGAAAGTTTTCTCGGAAAGCATCCTCGAGCTCCTCCCAGCTTCCAATTGTGTTTTCGGGAAGGCTTTTAAGCCAATGCCGGGCTGGCCCTTTAAGCTTAAGGGGTAGATATTTTATGGCGTGGAGATCATCTCCTCTAGCCATGTGTATGTGGAGGATATAATCCTCGATCCAGACTCCAGGGTCTGTTGTTCCATCATATGCCTCTATGTTTACGGGTTTGAATCCCTCTGGGAATTCATAGTCCAGGACCTCATCGGTGAAACATAGGGGGTGTGCGGCGCCCCTGTATTTGGGTGTGCCGGATTCTGATGATGGCTTCATAGCGTTGCTTACGAGAGCTTGATTTCTTGGCCCATAAATGGACCTGACTGGGCCATGATGCGAATCCTTATGTGGGTCGCATGCCGATTTAGGTGCGGCGCCGCTTGCCCCTTTATGGGGTTGTCTATCCGACCGTGTGGCTTTTTCATTTTTTTGAATGCGAGGGCTCTAGGGCCTCTTCGTCGAATTCAGGCAGTAGCTTTCTTTTCGGATAGCTTTTAGTGCGGCGACTGTCGCCGTACTTATCTGTGGTATTGATTACTTTGCTCCATCTAATCTGGAGTGCGTCTTCCGCTGTTTTTAGCTTCCGCTTCTGCTTCTTTAGGCTGCGTGCAGTTGCAACGAGCCTTTCGTGGAGATTCTTCTGCTCCATAGGTTTATTCGGCGTGAGGTCGTCCGGAATGCCTTTTTCGCCGGGGGAGGGATGTTCGGTTTCTCTATCCGTGTTGCCCTGTTCGGACGGTTGCTCTAAGGCCTGCTCGTCGTCTACCGGCTCGTCCTGCTCTATGGCTGGGTTTTTGTCGAGGCGGGGCTTGGGTCGGCGTTTACGCCGACGCTTTGATTGCTTTTCGGGGGGTCGATCTCCCGTCCCATCCCCTTTTTCCTCGTTGTCGCTTCCTTTAGGGGTATCCACCATGTACACATCGTGAGATGAGGTGGCTGTCCAATGCCCTATGGGCGTTGGTTCGTCGGTATCTCCTGCATCGTCATCCATGCTGTCGATGTCTCCGGAGTCGAAGTTGAGCACGTTGTTTAAATTGTCGACAGTGGCTACCAAGTGGGTGGTGGGTGGGCTTTGAATTTCTTCATCGTCCGTATCCCATCCTCGCTGACCGTAGTTCCGCCAGGGCTCTCCTGATAAGGAGAGAGACTTGAGAGAGTTCAGGATATCGCCACAAGGCGAATGCTGAAAGATGTCTGCGGTGGTGAACTCTATTATCGGCGCCCCATTGGATTCGATTGGCAGGGGCGTGGGGGGTTCGGAGTCCGGGGAGGAGTCCGGATCCTCGGAGTCACGGGTCGTGCAGAGTGCGGGGCTAGCGTTCGGCTCGATCGCTTTCGGGATCGCAGCCCCCGAGGTGACGTCCAACCGCTCATCCTCAATTGGCGCAATAGACTCCGAGTTAGGGGTCGAAACCGATGCATGTGCGGCCTCCAGGACACTGTCTGGGGGCAGAGCTAGATCATGCCCCTCGGGATAGTGCGGCGCACTTGGCCGTGGCTCGAGCCCGTCGAAGATCAAGTCTCCGCGGATGTCAGCCGTGTAGTTTAAGCTTCCAAACCTGACTTGATGGCCAGGGGTGTAGCTTTCGATCTGCTCCAGGTGGCCGAGCGAATTGGCCCGCAGAGCGAAGCCGCCGAAGACGAAGATCTGTCCGGGGAGAAAAGTCTCACCCTGGACCATATCGTTGTTGATGATCAAAGGAGCCATCGGGCCTAAAGGCGACGACACAGAGGAACTCTCAATGAAAGCACCAATGTCGGTGTCAAAACCAGCGGATCTCGGGTAGGGGGTCCCGAACTATGCGTCAAGGCCGGATGGTAATAGGAGACAAGGGACACGATGTTTTTTACCCAGGTTCGGGCCCTCTTGATGGAGGTAATACCCTACTCCTGCTTGATTAATATTGATGATATGGGTAGTACAAGAGTAGATCTACCACGAGATCAAGGAGGCTAAACCCTAGAAGCTAGCCTATGGTATGATTGTTGTGTATGGAGTCGATTGCCTATGGACTACAACCCTCCGGTTTATATAGACACCGGATAGGGTTAGGGTTACACAGAGTCGGTTACAATGGTAGGAGATCTTGAATATCCGCATCACTAAGCTTGCCTTCCACGCCAAGGAAAGTCCCATCCGGACACGGGACGAAGTCTTCAATCTTGTATCTTCATAGTCCAGGAGTCCGGCTGAAGGTATAGTCCAGCTACCCGAACACCCCCTAATCCAGGACTCCCTCAATAAGACTACCTTATCAACAAAAATCCTCGAGTGACCTCCTACCTCCGGCCCGTCCACCTAGTCATCCTCGGCCATGGGACGCAGCTACCGCCGCCGGCAGAAGGTGAGGTCAAAATCGCCGGTGGTGCGGAGCCCATGTTGCGGCAGCCCGGATGCCAGCTCCGTCCAGCGCTCGCAGCCGCTAGCTAGCCAAGATAGCTCCGTCCAGCTGCTTGTCTGCAAGGTTTGCTAGCTAGATTGGCACGACAGCGCGGTGGCTTGCTCGCGCGCGCCGCGCTAAGGCCAGCCACCTGGCTCGAGCGAAGGCCAGCGCGGCGGCTTGCTCGCTCGTGAGTCAAGCTCGACCCAGCCTGCCAACCCGTGCGGAGGCCAGCGCGGCGTCCGGCCCGTCGGGCAGAGCGGCGGCCAACTCACTCATCACCGGCGCCACCGACGAACACGCATCAGTACTGTTTGAAGTAATGTTTAGGAAAAATAATGAGTTGAGGGGGAATAACAGGATAGAAGGTCAGATGTGGGTCCCTCGTGTCAACGGTCAAACAAAATGTGTTGGTTTAAGCTGCCTCGTCAGCACGGACGTGTGGGCCAACCCTGTCATAAATGGGTTTAAACGAACCTAATCGGTAGGAGTACTAGGTACTTTTTGGCGTGGATTAAGAAATTTTGGGTATGTTTTTGCTATTTTTTGTACAATAGATTCTTCCTAGGGCTGGTTGAAAGTGGTAGTTTTTTGTTAAATACTCTACATATTGTAAGTAGGAGTGAAAGTTATGCTTTGGAAGCCAATAAGCAAGGCTAGTTACATAGTGCATATGTGTACATGATTGAAAGTAAATATCAACCATGAGTGACTAATATCTTGATGGAAAACTCGAAACTATGGAATACTAGGAAAAAATGCATGGTTGGAAATACTAGCAATGTTCATGTCCGTTGCAACGAATCATAATTAGAATAATACTTATTCACAAACTTGGTACAAAACACTCTAATTTTGATATACATATGTCACTAGAGATATTTTATGTTTCAATTAGAATATGTTCCTTGGGATGTTTTGGTGAGGTCAGGGAGGGATGTGGTTGGTTTTAAGATACTAATTATTGGTTTTTCTGCAAATTGGTAGACAAGTGGGATGTTGGTGAGAAAAGGCAACAACTTACCTCACAATCGTTAGGTGTAGATCTAGTGGTCAGAAACGACGGATGGCAGACACACCAGCATCACCAACTTAGTCTTGTGTAGGAGTACTAGCAAGATCCGTGCATTGCACGGAACATCAAGATGCATCTTTTTTATAAAACACTTGTTGTGATTGACCCTTGCGGGAGTAATCCCATGTGTAAAAACTAATGATATCTCGAGAAATATGAGATAAGGTGAAGAGGAGTGGGGTGTGGTGGTGGTTGGTGGTCGGACTGAGCGGAGGCATGGGGATTGACAACGCCGGCAGCGGCCACCAGGCCAGTTTGTTCCAGAGGCTTCCTTTCTTAATTGCTCAACAATGAGGTTTGTTGGAGATAAGGATGAACGAGGGAAGGCCTTGTCTGCAAATGTGGAGAGGGGTGCGGGTATCTTTTAGTTTAATTTCCATCCGTTAGATATAGATCGGACCGTCTATATTGCAAGTTTTCACACGTACCATCATCACCAACTCGGTTTTTTATAAGATAAGAAATATAAGTATGGAGATACAAACGTATTATCGATACTTGCTTCCGTAAACTAGCATCTACATTCTATTCAACGCCTCGGCATATGGGGCCTTAGCACAATGACTTATCGATTGTGTAAAACAAAGATTTTCCCGTCCCCGACAAGGAGGGGGTGATGGTGGCGCGCTTTTTGGCTTGATCTAGTCCTAGTAGTCATACTAGGTGGTCTAAGCACGTGTAGATTTATTCTTTTTCACGTCTCGTGTTCGCCGTACTGCCACGACTGTTGATGAATAGACGGTAAGTTATTCACGGGGAAACCCTTGTTGAGCGTGTTTGCGAGAGAGAGAGAGAGAGAGTGCGTGTGTGATATGTTAGAGACTGAGGCAATGATAATAGATTCTTTGTGTCTATGTGTGTGGAGGATAGAGAGAGACATGTACATGGGGCTTTGTGTTGTGTAACGTGGAGACATATATACATAATTAGAGAGTGAGTGTGTGAGATACACATGCGGACATGAGGAGAGATGAGGATCCAGATAAATGGGTGTTTGTGCGTGTCTGTGTGTGTTTCTGCACGCGTTTGTGTGTGGGAGGGAGAGGGTGTGTGTGGAGCAGAGAGACCACTAATGATGTAAACTTAGTATAAGGGAAGGGGGAATGGTGTGACATGTGTAGTAGCGAGATAGCACGGGTGCGGGCGGGGGGAGAAGACTATTTGGAAGAGACATCGATTGTGTGTGTGGGAGAGGGGTGTGAGAGCGAGAGAAAGAGAGAGCTAGCGACGGAGAGAGAGAGAGAGAGGAAGAGAGGGGGCGAGAGGGGTCATTTGTGTCCATAAATGGCGTATAGATAGGGAGACAATATTGATGTTGTCCGAAATTGGCCTATGAACGGAGACGCAACGGAAGCGAGTCATCATGTGTGTGATAGGGACTTCTTGAGAGATCTAGAATAGATGGTGTATAGAACAATGTGCAAAATCGAGAACGATTATGGACGCCGATGCAGGAGACGATGAAGAACTAGTGCCTATTGGGCCCTGGAAAGCCACCTCATCATATGACATATACATGGTGGACACCCCAAAAGGAGATGGCGATGGAACAACGGAGGATGACCCCTCCAAGAAGCAGCCTAAGCGCCGGCGTCAGCGGCGCCGCTCAAAATCCCGCCAAAGCAAATACGGTGATTCCAGCACGGGAGGTAATAATACTCCGGAGAGTGCCGAAGAAAACCACCTCCAGCAAGATTCAGCACAGGAGGATGGAGAAGCCAGCCCTCATGAGAGAGCGGCAGACAGAGAGGTCGAGGTAGATAATTGTATGCCTCCCTCCGAAGACGAGGCAAGCCTCGATGATGATGAATTCGTCGTGCCAGAGGATCCCGTCGAGCAAGAGCGTTTTCAATGCAGGCTTATGGCCACGGCAAGAAGCCTCAAGAAAAAACAGCAACAGCTTAGAGCTGATCAAGATTTGCTAGTCGACAGATGGACTGAAGTCCTTGCGGCCGAAGAGCATAAACTCGAATGCCCCTCCAAGAGCTACCCAAAGCGCAGGGTGGTACCCCGATTAGAGGAGGAAGCACTTAAACCTACATCACCAACACTTGATACGGCTGACCAGCCACCTCGTGGCCGCGACAGAGAGGCCTCTCGGCCCTCCACTCTAGCCCCACCCCGTACCAAGGCACGGGAGAATGCGCCAGACCTGTGAGATATGTTGGAGGACAAGGCAAGGCAAACAAGATCGATCTACGGATCGCGTGGGCGCCCCACAACTCGAGATGGTAACCGTCACGCCGGACACAAATCCAGTAGGGCCGAACACAGTAGACAAAGCTCATTGGAGCTATGTCGTGATATAGCCCAGTACAGAGGCGCCGCACACCCACTATGCTTCACAGACGAAGTAATGGATCATCAAATACCCGAGGGTTTCAAACCTGTAAACATCGAATCATATGATGGCACAACAGATCCTGCGGTATGGATCGAGGATTATCTCCTTCATATCCACATGGCCCGCGGCGATGATCTCCACGCCATCAAATACCTCCCACTCAAGCTTAAAGGACCAGCTCGTCATTGTCTTAACAGCTTGCCAGCAGGATCAATCGGTTGTTTGGAGGACCTGGAAGCCGCATTCCTCGACAATTTCAAGGGCACCTATGTGCGACCACCAGACGCCGATGACCTAAGCCACGTAATTCATCAGCTAGAGGAATCGGCTAGGCAATTCTGGACACGGTTCCTAACAAAGAAAAATCAAATAGTCGACTATCCGGATGCAGAGGCCCTAGCAGCCTTCAAGCACAATATCCGTGACGAGTGGCTTGCCCGGCACCTTGGACAGGAAAAGCCGAAATCTATGGCAACACTCACGACACTCATGACCCGGTTTTGCGCGGGAGAAGACAGCTGGCTTGCTCGTAGCAACAATATGACCAAGAACCCTGGTAATTCGTATACCAGGGAGAGTAGTGGTAGGTCGCATCGCAACAAGCAGAAGCGCCGCATTAACGGCGACAATGCTGAGGATACGGCAGTTAATGCTGGATTCAGAGGCTATAAATCCGGTCAGCGGAAAAAGGCATTCAAAAGAAATCCTAGGGGCCCATCCAGTTTGGACCGAATACTCGACCGCTTGTGCCAGATACATGGCACCCCCAAAAAGCCGGCCAATCACACCAACATGGATTGTTGGGTGTTCAAGCAGGCAGGCAAGTTAAATGCCGAAAATAAAGACACGGGGCTGCATAGCGATGACGATGAAGAGCCCCGGCCGCCGAACAACAGTGGACAGAAGGGTTTTCCCCCACAAGTGTGGACGGTGAACATGATATACGCAACCCACATCCCCAAGAGGGAGCGGAAGCGCGCGTTAAGGGACGTATACGCGGTAGAGCCAGTCGCCCCAAAGTTCAACCCATGGTCCTCCTGCCCGATCACCTTTGATCGAAGGGACCATCCCACTAGCACCCATCATGGCGGATTCGCCGCATTGGTTCTAGACCCAATCATTGACGGATTTCATCTCACTAGAGTCCTTATGGACGGTGGCAGCAGCCTGAACCTGCTTTACCAGGATACAGTGCGGAAAATGGGCATAGATCCCTCGAGGATTAAGCCCGCCAAAACGAACTTTAAAGGAGTAATACCAGGTGTAGAGGCCAACTGTACAGGCTCAGTCACACTTGAAGTGGTCTTCGGATCTCCGGATAATTTCCGAAGAGAGGAGTTAATCTTCGACATAGTCCCATTCCGCATGGGCTATCACGCACTGCTCGGGCGAACCGCATTGGCCAAGTTCAATGCGGTACCGCACTACGCATACCTTAAGCTCAAGATGCCAGGCCCTCGAGGAGTAATTACGGTCAATGGAAACACCGAACGCTCTCTCCGAACGGAGGAGCACACGGCGGCCCTTGCTGTGGAAGTACAAAGCAGCCTCTCCAGGTAGTTCTCCAGTCCGGCCATTAAACGTCCGGACACCATCAAGCGCGCCCGGAGTAACCTACAACAAGACCACCTGGCACGTTCCGAGCAGGCGTAGCAATGCGGCCCCAACCCCAGCCCTCGCAAAAATGCGTCACCAGTACTTCGCGTACATAACTATGCTCTACAAATACCATGGGTACAGGGGGAGGGGCACCATCACGGCACGCCCGAAACACGGCTTAAACCGCACCAGGGGCTGCCGATTTTTTAATTTTCTCTTACTTTCAGGACTCCACTATTCGGAAGGCCTGTTCGGTAGTTCAATTGCCGCACAAACGATGCAAGAACCAGGGAAGCAGACAAGCCATGCCGCATTACGGAATTCCCAGGTGGTCTCTATCATGAGCACTATACCTTTTTCGCATACCATTCCGCAGCCTGCCCCTGGAACGGACATGTTAAATAGTCCAACCTTTTGCTTATCGCATTATTTGTATCATTTTGCTTTGATCGCAGACCTTTTTAATAAACAATTCATAGCTTTTGTCTCCTTTTGAATTACTCTTTTTTTACAAATATATGTTCCTTAACGACATGTTGCACCCGTACACTTTGGTATGGCCAAAATACGCCAGGGGCTTTAGTACCCCTCAATATGGTGTGAGAAGTCCGAACACTTTAACAAGTGCGGCACCCCGAACTTATAGCATTATATGCATCGGCTCCGAATCATGTCTTGGGTCAATAGTTGGGTTTGCCCGGCTCCTATGTTTTGGTGCCTTACGTTCCGCTATATTGGCCGATATAGCACTAGGAGAACTACTGCGATTGTGCCCCAGTTGAGCTGGGTCGAGCACCTCAGTAGAGAAAGCTAAAACTGACTGTCATGATGAAGCAAGAGCCGGTCGCTGTTCGAGAGGTTTTTCGAGTCCCTAAAGACTTATGCCGCTTAGAGCGAGGAGTCAACTCTGTCCGGCCAAGGCGTGGATAGCGCCCCGATCTCGGTCTTCCGAATACCAGGGGCTTCACTGAAATTTAAAATTATAGAATTCTATGGCTAAGTGAGAGTGTTCACGCATTATAGTCCGATTGCCTTGTTCGTTGTGCTGAGCGCCTCCCTCGAATGACCCAAACATGGGAAAAAGAGCGCCCAGGTTTATCCCCAAACACCCCAGAACTAGCGGCACGGGGGCAGAAGCCGAGGACTCGCCATCTCTCAGAATTGATAAACAGCCACACAGAAGGTAATATTTTAAATTCCAACAACATTGCTTAGCGCATATGAACAAGTTTTCAGCGCACAGGACAAAACGAGCGAGTTTTACTCAAAAATTACATTCCTGGAACATTCATCCGCCACAAGGCGGGCACCCTTCAGAACATCCGTATAATAATTCTCGGGCTTGCGATGCTCTTTCCCCGGTGGCGGCCCGTCCTTCACAAGCTTCTCAGCATCCAGCTTGCCCCAGTGCACCTTAGCATGGGCAAGGGCCCTACGGGCACCTTCAATGCAGACAGAGCACTTGATGACTTCGAGCCTTGGACAGGCCCCCACCAGCCGCCGCACCAGCCCGAAATAGCTCCCAGGCAGAGCCTCTCCAGGCCACAGCCGAACTATGAGGCCCTTCATGGCTTGTTCGGCCGCCTTGTGGAGCTCGACCAGTTGCTTCAGCTGGTCGCTCAGGGGCACGGGGTGTCCGGCCTCAGCATACTGAGACCAGAACACCTTCTCTGTCGAGTTACCCTCCTCGGCTCGATAGAATGTGGTGGCATTGGACACGCTACGGGGAAGATCTACGAATGCTCCTGGAGAGCTCCGGATTCGGGTAAGTAACAAGTAACTCACACTTATGTGTTTGCTTTCATAAAGAATGCCTTACCCGCCGCTATCGTTTTCACCGCATCCAACTCCTGGAGGGTCTTCTGGGATTCGGCCTTGGCAGACTTGGCATTTTCAATAGCCATCGCGAGCTCGGACGCTCGCGTCTTTGAGTCAAGCTCCAAACTCTCATGTTTTTTCATGAGAGCCTGGAGCTCTTTCTGCACCTTGCCAACCTGGGCCTCATACTTCTCCCGCTCGGTGCGCTCCATGGCCGCCCTCTTCTCGGCCTCGACCAACGCTTGCTTAACGGTCGCCACCTTCGATGTGGCCCCTACAATAGCCACGATAATCCTGTCATTTTTGCAATTGCACCTTTTTTATATATATTTAAACAAGGTAATTCTTACCTTCCTTGTCCTCACGCTGCTTCTTGGCACGCCCGAGCTCTTGCTCGGACTGCTCGAGGTTCTGCTTTAGCATGTCCACTTCCGCAGTCAGTGCGGCGGACGCCAGCAGAGAAGCCTGCATACGCATATTGACTCCCTTTTGTTAGACTCCTGCGAATTTTATTTGATCCTCTCTCCGGCTTTTCTTCCCGAACGCCAAACAGAGCATCAGGAGCTACTGTCTATGTGGTAATATTATTTACACATTCTTTACTTACCTCAAAGCCTGTTAAAAGGCTAGTACAAGCTTTAGTCAGTCCGCTCTTGGCGGACTGAACCTTCTGGACCACCGCACTCATAATGGTGCGGTGCTCCTCGTCGATGGAGGCGCCTTTGAGCACCTCCAACAGATTGTCCGGCGCCACCGGTTGGACGGGGGTCACCGGCACGGTGGGCTTGCTCCTCTTGGAAGGAGGTCGCCTGCCGGACTCTGGAACCTTTGAAGGTTCCGGAGCGGTGTTCGACCTAGAGCCGGACTTGGAGCCCTGGGGGGTTTTATCCCCTTTACTCCTGGAATCCGGGAGGTCGCCTTGCGGCGCCTCCAGGACCACCTCCTCCTGGCTTGGAACCTGTTGGGAGAACACTTCGGCGTCGTCCGTAGGCCAGGGGGAGGAAGCCGTCGGAAGCGAATTCACATCCGACGAGTCCAGTGAACCGCTCGACAACGCGTCGAGCCGGTCTTTGGGTGGGCTGCATAAACATATTCGACATAAGGGAAAGCTATGCAATAAAGGAATACTATGAATTACTCTGGTATCCGGATACTTACAATTTCGCCAGGGGCTTGGCCCTGAGCGGCCACTCCTCTCCGCCGTCGTCGGCGTCGGTGGAGTAGTCCGGAGGAAGGGTTTTCCCCTTCTTGGACCCTTTGGCCTCCCCAGTGAGGGCGGCCTTCCTTTTCTTCTCTCCCCCCGCTGGAGGGGGAGAGGTCTCTTCTTCCTCCTCCTTCTCGTCTTCATGGGAGGAATGCGCCTTGGAGCCGTCGGATGATGAACCCGACACCTCCCGGCGCCGGGTACTTTTTCGAGTCCCCGTGGCCTTCTTCTCCGGCACCACATAGGGTGCGGGAACCAGCAACTTCGCCAAGCGGGCATCGGCTGGGTCTTCGGGCAAAGGAGCCGGACAGTCGATCTGTCCGGACTTCGCCTGCCAAACCTGTCAAAGGTAAGGGAGCTTAGATCCCACACAGAGTTAAACTATGAAAAACTAATACCCTATAAAAGGCACATACGACTTACCGCGCTGGCATGACACTGCGCGCTGAATCCACGATCCTCGGTAGCGAATGCGGGAGCCTCGGCGCCCTTGAAAAGCACCTTCCAGACATCTTCGTACGTCATGTCGAAGAGCCTGCTCAGAGTTCGGTGCTGCGCCGGGTTGAACTCCCACTGATTGAAGGCCCGTTGTTGACACGGGAGGATCCGGCGGATGAGCATGACCTGGACTACGTTGACAAGCTTGAGCTGCTTGTCCACCAGGGTTTGGATGCATGTCTGCAGTCCGATCACCTCTCCTTTGCTGCCCCACGACGGGCCGGTCTATTTCCAGGACGTGAGCCGCGTTGGGGGTCCGGACCAAAACTCGGGGGCTGCGACCCACTCAGGGTCGCGCGGCTCGATGATGTAAAACAACCCCGATTGCCACCCCTTCAGGGTCTCCACGAAGGAGCCCTCGAGCCATAAGATGTTGGGCATCTTTCCCACCATGGCGCCTCCGCACTCCGCCTGGTTGCCGCGCACCACCTTCGGCTTGACATTGAAAGTCTTGAGCCATAGGACGAAATGGGGGCGGATGCATAGGAAAGCCTCGCACACGACGATAAACACCGAGATGTTGAGGATGAAATTCGGAGCCAGATCATGGAAATCCAGGCCGTAGTAGAACATGAGTCCCCGGACGAATGGGTGGATAGGAAAGCCCAGTCCACGGAGGAAGTGGGGAAGGAACACTACCCTCTCATGGGGCCTTGGGGTGGGGAGGAGCTGCCCCTCTTCAGGAAGCCGGTACGCGATGTCGTTAGACAAGTATCCAGCCTTCCTCAGTTTTTTGATGTGTCCCTCCATGACGGAGGAGACCATCCACTTGCCTCCCGCTCCGGACATGGCTGGAGAAGGTTGAGGTGGGGAGTGCGGACTTGGGCGCTGGAGCTCGAGTGTGCGAAAATGGATAAGCAAAGGAGGAAGAAGGCGTAGGTGAAAAGGTGGATCCTTATCCCCTTATATGGGTGGACGCAACTACGTGTCCCCACCAGCCTGGTAAAACTCGCTTATCTCCAACCGCCGTAATCAATGGCGCGGTTGGGTTACCCACGCCCGTATTGATGAGAATCCCGGAATAAGGGGACACGATCTCTGCTTTAATAAGACGTGCCAAGGAAACCGCCTCGCATGACGCGCTGAGGTGGGATAATAAAACGATTCGAATAAAGGCTTGGCCGTCGTGCGTCACACTACGGAATACGTCAGCAGATTAGATTTGTGTAAATATTATTCTCTCTATGGCAATATGTGGAAACTTATTTTGCAGAGCCGGACACTGTCTTTGTGTTCAAAATCTTCTATGAAGTATTTGGAGGAGGAACCCGCCTTGCAATGCCGAAGACAATCGGCGCGCCGGACTCGTCGTCATTGAAGCCTGGTTCAGGGGCTAGTGAGGGAGTCTTGGATTAGGGGGTGTCCGGATAGCCGGACTATACCTTCAGCCGGACTCCTGGACTATGAAGATACAATATTGAAGACTTCGTCCCGTGTCCGGAAGGGACTTTCCTCGGCGTGGAAGGCAAGATTGGCGATACGGATATGTAGATCTCCTACCATTGTAACCGACTTTGTGTAACCCTAACCCTCTCCGGTGTCTATATAAATCGGAGGGTTTTAGTCCGTAGGACAACATACAGAACAACAATCATACCATAGGCTAGCTTCTAGGGTTTAGCCTCTCCGATCTCGTGGTAGATCTACTCTTGTACTACCCATATCATCAATATTAATCAAGCAGGACGTAGGGTTTTACCTCTATCAAGAGGGCCCGAACCTGGGTAAAACTTTGTGTCCCTTGCCTCCTGTTACCATCCGGCCTAGACGCACAGTTCGGGACCCCCTATCCGAGATCTGCCGGTTTTGACACCGACAGTGGACCTCACACCCCGCCGGATCTACCTTCCGCACCGTGGAACCCCCAACTGCCAACTCACCACTTCACCGGAGCTGCTTCAGCAACTGGCTTGTCCACCGCTCTAGATCTCCTTGACTGCCATCATGGTCCACCGCACTAGATCTGCTTAACCGACGCCCTTGTCCACCACAGAGTAGGCCCTTCATTGACTCCCTCGCCCGCCCCTTCGCTGGCACTTCATACAAGCCCTCGTCCGCCGCAATAGATCCGCCTCACCGAAAGCACTGTACAATGCGCCCGCCGAAGCCGTCGTCCACTGCACCAGACCCGCTCCACGGACGCCATATTCAACTCCACCGGCCCTACTTTACCGACACCGCATGCTCATCAGGTTATTTCGATTTGTACTCCTTCGGTTTTTCTCTTTATCATGCAACTGTTCACTTACCACAGATGAGCTTTCTTGTATGTCGACAGGCGCCGCAACCGTAGCACCGGAGCCGCTTCAGCGACGGAAACAGCCGGCCCAAACTCAACCGCAACACGAGCACCATCGATGATCCGTAGCTACCAAGTATGAGAACGATACCCTTACGCCGCCGAGAATCAGGTACTATTATCCAACGGCCGGAGCCTACATTCACTTTCCTAGCATATAAGCACTGCACCTTTGAATTTCTTCAGGGCATCATTCAGTTTTTCATGAGACGCGTTATTCTGCTTGCACCTATAGGGCCATACTTCTGGCAGTGAACATGTTACATGTGCTAAATTACATACCAGTGCACATATAGTTAATATGCTTTAGTTTTGTTCTGATGCCACATGTTGGTTCCATCAGATTACTTAATGTTCTCTATGCTTAATTACATATCAGTAAACTAGCGTGTGGTTCCGCTGCTTTTTGTTCGTTTTACCCTACATTTTCTGATGCTAGCTATTACATAACTGCTCCAAGCCTCTGTTCATTACTTGTTTGTGTGTTGTTGATCTTCCCAAGTTGCATGACTAATTTGATGCTTCTATTAAGTATGGAGCTGCCAACCCCATCAAGCAAAATATTTGTTCTTTTGGGGCTGGCACCTCGAACAAGTATAAAAATAGAGGGAAGCAAATATATTGTCGTGTATGCACACACCCTTCTTTCATTAGTTTATATGAACCATTGCTGATCAATTCGGACCTGTGCATGCGATTAAAATTAATTTTACCTAAATAGATGGTGCAGAATAAACTACAACAACTAGATTTGCAACCACGGGATGCTAACGATATCTTCCAAGAACATTGCAACAACAGCTAGGCTTCATAGCAACATATGGTAAGCCAGTGTGTTTTAGTACATGTGAAATGTAATGCGAGTGGGCTGCTTTCTTGGCTTGTACCCTCAACGTGTAATCCTACCGAATTACAAATAGTTCAGTTGTCTGCTTTGCTATATTGCTTGATTCAAATGCTTATTTGTTGTTACACTATACCTGAGTTTGCCAATATGTTAGCAGTGCCTGATGTACTGTCGTAAAGAAATGCATGCCTATTTCATTTGAGTCCTTAACTTTTCCTCTCAACTTCATCACAAGACTGTCTTCGTAGTTTATATGAGGCCTTACTGTTAAGTGCTTTCTCAGATTATTTCAACTGCTTAGATGCCTTGGCAACTTAAATATAGCGGTTGTACACTCCCTTTCAACTAGGGATGTCAACTGGGTCCCGTTTAATCCTGATTGAAGTCCACTAGTGGTATGATAATTCAAAAGAGTTTTTGTTTTTTTGAGGAAAATGAACTAGGGAGGTAGCAAAAACTAACTACATGGGACTGGCGGATGTCGTTTATTTGCCACTTACATCCCTAGTTTCATCTTACCATTTTAATTTCTTTTCGGCTGATGCTGCTTCGAACCATTTTAATATAGTTTGCCATGCTCGGCAATAATTCGTCCGTCGTTTAACATGTAAGCTTACTGCCTAGATCATACAATAACTATCTCTTACTGATGTCCAGCGGAAACCTTTCAGGATGCCGTTCACACTAGGACACAATGTACAACCCCAGAATCTATTTGTGGAAGCACTGCGCCATCCATGTTACCAGATGGTAGCAGTTCATAGGCAACACCGCCGGAGAGCAGTCTGAGCACATTTATTATAGTGCTTGAGGCTCTAGTAGAGGCAGAAAGAGATGGTGTGGAAATTACGAAATTAGCGGCACGCATTATGCAAGCAACCCAAAAATTGGAGGAAGTTAGAATGTTGCATTTGAAGACGGAGGAGGTCCTTCTGTTTCTGCTATCTGAAGCCCAAGGTAATCCCGGTTCTTCTTTAGATACCAGTTGAAATTGTCATTAGATTATTGTACTTGCATGTTGTGTCATGTATCTGAATGGATTATGTTGCAAGACCCCCTATGTTGTCCATGTATTGTAATGATCCAAATTTTTTAGGCGAAGTAATCCTTAGTACTTGTACGATTGACATAAGGTGAACTGTTTTTTGTGTGAGCATATTATATTGGATGAAATAACTGTTTGACTCAGAGTGTATCCAACCTACTGAATTCAAAGATCATGACATTTCTAAATCATAATCATATATAAAGGTGGAATAAATCTTTTTTGTGGTTTTGAAGAAATAAATAACAAAACATATAATTATCTGTGGATATTCGTAATCGAATACAAATTGGATTTGAATTTAGTTTGCCAGGTCCCAGGGAAAACGTGAATGCTAATTCTCCCAAGTTTCGAACGGAGCGGCTAAACACCCACTATAATTTGTGGGCTGCCCGAAGCAAGTGTTTGCGAGATGGAAATTACTGTCTACCCCTGACACTTGACATCCTTATAGACCGGATTTACACTGATGCTGATAGGGGTAGACTAGTAACTTCAATCAGACATGACACGACGGCCTCTGAGCCCATTCAGACACGGTTGGCGCCAAACGTGGGCGGCAAAACACATTTGATTCAAGCTCGTCCGAAAGACATGTGTCTCTTCCTCCATTTCCCCATTCATACACGGTGGGCGGAAAAACAAACTCTCCTCGTCTGAAATCGATGTAGGCTAATATTTTAAATAGGGGCAGATGTGTAACTTCCATCAGACGTGACACAACCGCCCTACCTGTCAGCCCCGTTCATACACCATGGGCGCCAACCGTGGGCGGTAAAACACCCTCTCCTCGCCCGAAATAGTTACCGGCAAATATTTGGGAGATGCGAGATTACCGTCCTATCCCCAACCGACGCGATGTCTGAAATTTTAAACGGGGGATAAGTTCGTAACTTTCCGCCATTTCAGAGAAGCACGTCCCAAAGTTTGAGATCCCCCCTCCCCTCCATTTCCCCATTCATACACCTCGGCGGCACGACAACCTCCGCACTACGGCCAGCCTCCTTCGTCCGCCATCCCATCCTCCACCTTGCCGGAGCCGCTACCCCTACCCCGCCGTCCACTGCAAGAGATGGACGTCTCTCATCCACGGCGCTGGACCAGGATCCTTTCATCGCCTCCTCTCGCTTCATCGGCGCCGTCGTCCACCTTGTCGTTTCCGCTCCTACGTCCGCCTCGTCCACGGCAACATGATATATCCCCCGACTCGGCCGTCTGCCGTCTAAAGTCTTCTTCCCCGCCACCGACAGCCATCGCACCCGCAACACCCTCAACGTATCAGCATAGGCCTATACGGTGTCGTGAGAGAGGTGGTACTCTTCCATATGTGCTTACGTTATTGATCTCACCCGGAAAATAAATCGTAATTTGTTTACTGTACTTTTCTTGTCCGTACTAAATCATAGTGGCTAGTTGAAAGCAAACATTGGTTGCAAAGTAGCTTTGTCCAGTTTGCACCTTTAGATCCGCCATGGCACGGGCACTATACTCGTAAAGCTTATGGTTTCCCCCCTTTATATTCACTACCATCATCGTAGGTGCTTTGTGTCGTGCTAGCACTGCTCCTCAAGACCTCAACCCAAAGCTTACGTGTTGAAATACGAATCTGATATGATGCTCATATCACTAAAACAGAGAACATTTAATTGGTCACCTAATGTTCCTATATTCGTTTCAAAAAGCATGTGCGCCACCCACTGGTCCAGCTAGTTCCACTTTCCTAATTTTTCTCTTGATGCTTAGGGTTTTCCCCTTTTATCTACTCTACTATGATCTGCGTAGGTGCTTTCTGTCGTACTAGCATTACTCCACCCTTCAAGTAAACAACACAACACTCAGAATTCGAAAGCTTAGTTATTCAAATATGATTGTGATATGATACTGATATTAGTTAACCGACACATTTAATTGGTTAGCTAAAGGTCCCACTTGAGTTTCCAAATGCATGTCGCGACATATAGAGAGACAGCATAATTGCATTTCTTTGTCACTTGTTGACCGTACTTTCTTGTCCATACCAAATCTTAGTTGTTATTTCAAAGCAAACATCGGTTTCTAACTACCCTTTGCGCGGTTTGCAGCTTCAGATCTGCCATCCCACTGCCACGGTCAACACTGTACTCATCATGCTTATGTTTTCCCCATTTTATGATGACCACAATCAGCCTACGTGGTTCGCATCGTAATAGCACTGCTCCACCCATCGAGCTAAACAAGCTTAGTTGTACAAATTCATATCTGATATTATTGCTGATATTAGTAAAACTGAGAGATGTTTAATTGCTTAGCTAAATGTTCCTACTTCCGTTTCGAAATGCATGTGAGCCACATATGGAGAGACCGGAAAGAATAGTATTTCTATGTGCGCTCTTGTTCATCATGGGTGGCCAACTGACATTGTATTGAAAGACTTGTAATATCTTCAATCTGCTTGCTCTTCTGCTCTTCTTTAAGATGATACTCTTCTCTTGCAGTCGACTGGTCAGGTCAAGTTGTTCTCCCTTAGTATATTTTGAATTTGTCAGGTCAGGTCGACTTGTTCTTCTTTACTATATGTTGAAGCTATCATCTGCGAAGTGTCATCACTTCTACAGCTCTCATATTTTGAGTAGTAGGCCACATTATATTAATGCACACAACAAATTACAGCATGCATGGCATCTTTTAAAACAATTGCAGAGATAGCACAAAGGGGTTTACAGTGAGGCAGTATTGGATTAGAATCACTTCTGCATTACAAAGAAAATCTCACTTGTTTTTATGTTTTCATGCATGTCAGATATTGAACATTATCAAAATGAATATGAGAATGGGCGCAAGAGAGGAATATTGCGGAATGATCCACTGGCTAACAAACTTGGCATGGTGGAGGATGGCCTATCTTATTCACCCATCAAGGTGCTTGCTCTAATTTTGCAAAGTTGTATTGGTCGCACATATTTTGCATCTGATCTCTTGCATTGCTTCTACTTTGTTACACCATACCTATCCATTTTCTGTACCTATTCCATGTGTCGTCACACTATGTTTTTCCAGTCAAATGTTGTTCTTTCGTAATAGATGTCCAGAAGGAAGAGGGTGAGTGCAGATCCTCAAGGAGTACAAACTAGGTATTTGGAGAAGGTAGTGATACCTGTTAAATCAGATAGATCAGTAGCCACAGAAAATACAGGCCCAACTGTACCACACTTTACCCCTACTCCAGTGGCCAAACCCCTATTAGAACTGCTGGGAGCCCAACGTCAGGTACTGTCTATGATATCAATTCAAAATTTGAACTCCTAAATTTCTGCTTGTGCCTTACCTTCTCTCTTGTATGAAAACTAATTTCAGATGAATCTCCTTGCTCAAAGGATCATACGATCTCAAAACAATAATGGGCTCTGCATTGCTCTTGTCAGTACCTATCTCCCTTTTGCCTTGTAACGTTGTACTTAATTAATTGCTATTTGATTATGTATCATTAGTCTGCACCTGAGCTTCATTATCCTCTATTTCTTCCAATATTATTTGATCTATATTTACTCTTTGCAAAATGTAGAATAATGGCAACGCTTATAAAGAATTTTCTTTGAGGAATTTATTGAATTATCCTTCCATTAACATGGAGAAGGGCTTTGTCCAGCCCGTGTTAACATGTAATGTA
This sequence comes from Triticum urartu, assembly GCF_003073215.2. Classification (NCBI taxonomy): domain Eukaryota; kingdom Viridiplantae; phylum Streptophyta; class Magnoliopsida; order Poales; family Poaceae; genus Triticum; species Triticum urartu. Next base: position 505,173,658 of record NC_053024.1, read on the forward strand.
AGTTCATCCTTCTCAATCCTTCAAACTTTGTTCTAGTATAGATTTGGATAGGCATCATTTCCTCCACTGCTGTTTGCTTTGCTGTTTACATCTGATTGGATGTTTGCAACAACTACCAATTTCAAATTGTAGTTGTAAAAACATGTTCCTTATGTAGAACAGATCCATTTATTTGCTTATATAATTGTGAAACCTATTACGTGTGTCCTTGTTTCTCTTTCAGACTCGTATCTCTTACGCCAGGCAGAACTTTAGGGAAGATAGTGAGCCAAACCATCTTGAGGACAGTGAGATGACCCCAAGGTCCTGTCTTGATGAAGACAGTGAGTTGAAGCTACTCACCAGCAGGTGTGAGACAACCTCTGTGCAGTCGCTGCCTCAATCAGTTCGATTTCTTCAGTCTCAACTTAAAGTGGAAAGGCTTGCTTCAGCTCAGCTCCGACTTGAAGTCAAAGATGCAATGAAGATGTTAGAGGACTGCTGTGCGCACCATCATGCCTTAAATCTAGTGTTCATGCATCTATCGTTGACACAATTGAGGTCTACTCAGCTTGTTCAGTTTTTTTTGGGGGGGGGGGTGACCTGGTCAGACCTAGTGCCTTCTGAAGTGCTCTCAGTTTCGTATATTCTTTTGTCGGCGCATTTGTTTGCACTGGTGGTGAACGTTGATGCCCAGTGGATGTAATATGTGTGATAGCCGTGATAGCCTAGCGTAAGTTGCTTGCTTATTTATTTCCTTGTTGTCTTGTTTATTTGTTTGCTTGTAGTCATTGCAGTTCTTTTTCCGCGGTTTGCTAGTGGCTGCAATAACATATTTTTTTAAAACTAGGCCACAATAACCATGGGCTAATATTTACTGTAGTGACACTGGGCCTCTACGGGCCGTAGAAACAGTGGGCCTTCTACGGGCCGTAGAAATAGTGGGCCTTCTACGGGCCGTAGAAACAATGGGCCTTCTACGGGTCGTATCATCAATGGGCCTTATACGAGAAGTATGATCGATTGGCCAAACATGGGCCAATAACGGGCCGCATTATGGTCGTAAACGGGCTAGAGTTGGAATCGTCCGTTCATGGGCCGACCATAACGGGCCATTGTTAATAGGCCGTATTTGATGACGCTATGAAAACGGCCCAACGTATTAATGGACCACAAACGGGCCGACTATAACCACGGGCTGAATTTGGCCCACAAGCAGAAAATGACAGTAACGGGCCGTAAGTAAACGAATGCTGGAAATGAGCCCAAGAATAAATGGGCTCTGAGAAGGCCGAAAGATAACATGGGCTAGAAATGGCCCAACGGAATAACGGGCCGTTAATTGGTATAAAGTGATACAATGTTCATTACGGGCCAGTTTCACCACGGGCCGTTAATGGGTGTAAAGTGATACACTGTTCATTACAGGACAGTTTCACCATGGGCCGTTAATAGGCCAAGAGTTACATAGGGCCTCATATGGGCCGAAAGACGTCATGGGCCATACATGGGCCAGAAGTGAAAATGGGCTGGAATCATATTGGGTGGCCCAGATGACGCTACTGGGCCTAATTCAGACAGGGCGTAACGGCCCTTGGGTTAGCGGGCTGTAAATGGGCTATATGCAAACACGCCGTTAACAGGCTTTACATGGGCCGGCCCGCCACCTTTTGACCAAGTCAAACGGGCCGGCCTTTTCACAGGAATGGGCCTCTGTTGGGCCGTGCCATGTGTCGACGTATCATAGGCGCCTTCTGTCCAATGAGTGGATGACATCTGTCACAACGATGAGCCGACATGTGTTTCCTCCAGCCAATGATGATTTTACACGTGGAAAATCCCCATTGGTCGGGGCTGTTAATGGATTATCGGATCCAAAACCCGACCCGATAGCTTAACGGCGTTCCGTTATGGTGGATGCCACGTGTCGGTCGCCCTTGACGAAAGCACTTCTGTGACGCGGGATTTATCGTCATGGAAGTGGACACTTCCGTGATGATAATTTTGGTAATGTCATGAAACACTTCTACGACAGCACAGGTATGACTATCTTGATTCTGTCATAAAATCGTCATGGATGTACATGCATGACAGAAAACACGTATCATCATGGAAGTGTATTTTTTTTGTAGTGCATGCTCGTGATCATCAGCATTGTCATCTCCCCCTTGGTTACAAAATTTTCAAGTATAGGTGGTGGAATGTTCACAGGACCTTGGAAACACAAGAAGGTTAATTAGTAAAGGGAAACTAGCTAACCCGCATGCATGTGGATGAAACAATTATTATTACGGTGGAAGACAAACGTACCAAAAGGATCAGGATTCCATGCAAAAACAGTTCCATGAGTGGTGGTAGCAAACACAAGACCCTCGTATTGAATTGCATCACAGTACTCATCCGTGTACAAAAATTGATTTTTGAGCAATATCCATCGAGGCATGGAAGTAAGGACGGCAACAAGCTTGTCGAAGATAGCAACAACTTCATAGTTCGTGTAATCCCAAGAGCGGTTGGGAACTCGACAAATTGCTATCTTCCGTAGACGACAGTCAGCATGATCGTATTTGAAATCACGTAGAATACCGGTGTACTCAACCTCTGGGCAGTCGTCTAAGATTTTTGGAAGTGGAACCCGGTGATGAGTGTATACATTCAGAAGTTCCCACTCGCAGTTGTACCCAATATAAACAACCGAATCTCCATTTGCGCCTGCCCAAGCCTTGCCCTCAAGCGATGGCATCTTAATATCATACGTATCATTATCAAGCGGCATCAACTTACACAAGCCGAGGCTTCCCTCATCCCTGTGCCAGTCAGCAGGGTCACGACGAAGAAGATAGGGGAGATCAAACCGCTCCTGGACCCTTGGGTTCCTTGTAATGATGTTATTAGTTGAGTCGAGAATGGTCTTGAACGAACCTGCCATGCTAGCCGAGGTGATGACGTAGCACTGATCAATGAGTTCCTCCACCGTGTCATCATTTAGATCGGGGCAAGAATAACAGGGTCGTTTTCGTCCTGTTCCCTCCATGGAGAAGACGATCAAACAATGGCAGAAGGAAGGGTGAAGGAAAATGGAGGAGGGAGGAAGAGCTAGCATGCGACAGCAGTTCCAAATCGAGAGGGAAAGGTGAAGAGTCAGTGGATGGTTGCCACGGTACATGAAGAGGCGCCTGGGGAGCGAACGGTTGCCACAGAGGTCACACACTGACGACAAGGGCCGAGTGAACCGCATGCGTATATTGCACACACCTTGATCTGGCTGACCGTTTATTTTGTGTTGCCTAATCACAAACAGTTCATCCGAGTGAACCGTATGCTGTATATCGCACACACCTTAATATGGATGCCCGTTTCTTTTGTGTTGCCTAATCACAAATAGTTCATCCGAGTGAACCATATGTTGTGTATCGCACATGCCTTCATCTAGCTGCCTGTTTCTTTTGTTCCTCCTCATCGCAAACAGTTAATTGAACTGAACCGTATGCCCTTCAACGTACACACAACTAAAATCTGAACCGTGTTTGATGCATCCGTCATCGTAAACGTTTTATACATTTTTGACGGTTTCCATACACCACCGTTTGTGATTATTGCATTGCACATAGTTTCTCGAAGGGTCTCTGATCGTAGTGTCGCATTAGCAACATCCTGCAGTAGTGATCACATGCAATCAAAATATGTGACATGATATGGCCATCATCATCTTGTGCTTTTGATCTCCATCTCCAAAGCATCAGCATGATCTCCATTTTCACCAGCACGACACCTTGATCTCCATCGTTGCTTTGGGATTGTCTTGCCAACTATTTCTTCTACAACTATTGCTAACGCATAGCGATAAAGTAAAGCAATTACATGGGGCTTAGTGATTTACACATAGGTCATACAATAATTAAATACAACCCTAAGGCTCCTGCTAGTTGTCGCCCTCATCGACATGCAAGTCATGAACTTATTAGAGAACATGATCATCTCATACATAAACATATATCCTATCACATCTTGACCATAGCACATGAGAACATGCCTTGCAAAAATTAGTTAGACGTCCTCTACTTTATTGTTGCAAATTTTACGTGGCTGCTACGGGCAACTAGCATGAACCGTTCTTACCTACACAAAACCACAAGGTGATTATCAAGTTGCTATTTAATCTTCTGCAAGGTCTATTTAATCTTCTGTAAGCACCACCGTAGTCAAATCTGATTCAACTAAAGTGGTAGAAACCGACACCCGCCATCCACCTTTATGAAAAATAAGTTGCATGTCAGTTGGTGGAACCAGTCTCATGTACGTAGACATGTAAGGTTGGTCCGAGCCGCTTCATCACACAATGCAGGTGAATCAAAATAAGACATTGGTGGGAAGCAATATGAATATCACCGCCCACAACTCCTTTGTGTTCTACTCGTACATATCATCTATGCATAGACCTGGCTCATGATACCACTGTTGGGGAACATTGCATGGAAAAAAATTCTATGCACACGCACGATCTATCCATGGAGATGCATAGCTACAAGATGGGGAGAGCATCTACATACTCTTGTAGATCGCTAAGCGGAAGCGTTTATCAACGCGGTTGATGTAGTCATACACCTTCACGATCCGTCCCAATCAAGTATCAAACGTACGACACCTTCGCGTTTAGCACATGTTCAGCTTGATGAAGCCCTCACGTTCTCAATCAAGCAAGAGGGGCGAAGCAGTAGACGAGTTCCGACAGCACGATGGTGTAGTGACGGTGGTGGTGAAACTATTCCGCAGAACTTCACCAAGATCAACAGTTTAGGACGGAGGACAAACTAGAGGAAGAGGGGGCGCCACACACGGCTCGGGAATCATGGTCTATGTGTTGCCCCCTCCCTTCCTCTCATATATATAGGTGGAGGGGGGAGGGGAGGCTGCCCTAGGTGCCTGCCCTGGCCGTGCCCCCCTCTTGCCTCCCTAAGGAGTAGAGGAGAAGGCAGGAGGGGAGGCGCCCCCCTTTCCTTTACTAGGGTGTGCAAGAGAAGGCGAGAGGGGGCTAGCCTTCATCCTTCCTTTCCTACGGCCGGCGTCTGCTACCTCTTGAGCATGCGTTGGTTTTCCCTTGAAGAGGAAAGGGTGATGCAGCAAAGTAGCGTAAGTATTTCCCTTAGTTTTTGAGAACCAAGGTATCAATCCAGTAGGAGACTACACGCAAATCGCCTAGCAAGAACCTTGTAACCAACGCGATTAAGGGGTTGTCAATCCTTGACGTCCACTTGCAAAAGTGAGATCTGATAAAGATAATAAGATAAATATTTTTGGTATTTTTGTTGTGTAGATTGAAAAGTAAAGATTGCAAAATAAATAGTAAACTAGAATTATAGATCGGAAACTTATATGATGTAAAGTAGACCCGGGGGCCATAGGTTTCACTAGTGGCTTCTCCCAAGATAGCATATATTACGGTGGGTGAACAAATTACTGTCGAGCAATTTATATAAAATCGCATAGTTATGAGAATATCTAGGCATGATCATGAACATAGGCATAACATCCGTGTCAAGTAGACCGAAACGATTCTACATCTACTACTATTACTCCACACATCGACCGCTATCCAGCATGCATCTAGAGTATTAAGTTCATAAGAACAGAGTAACGCATTAGGCAAGATGACATGATGTAGAGGGATAAACTCAAGCAATATGATATAAACCCCATCTTTTTATCCTCGGTGGCAACAATACAATACGTGTCGGCTCCCTTTCTTTCACTGGGATCGAGCACCGCAAGATTGAACCCAAAGCTAAGCACTTCTCCCATTGCAAGAACGATCAATCTAGTAGGCCAAACTAAACCGACAATTTGAAGAGACTTGCAAAGATATCAAATCATGCATATAAGAATTCAGAGAAGAATCAAATATTGTTCATAGATAATCTTTATCATAAACCCACAATTCATTGGATCTCGGCAAACACACCGCAAAAAGTATTACATCGAATAGATCTCCAAGAACATCAAGGAGAACTTTGCATTGAGAACCAAAGAGAGAGAAGAAGACATCTAGCTAATAGCTATGGACCCAAGGGTCTGTGGTAAACTACTCACACATCATCGGAGAGGCTATGGTGTTGATGTAGAAGCCCTCCGTGATCAAATCCCGCTCCGGTAGATCGCCAGAAAAGGCCCCAAGATGGGATCTCACGGTTACAAAAGGTTGCGGCGATGCAAAAGTGGTTTCGTGGCTCCCCTGGATGTTTTCAGGGTATAAGAGTATATATAGGCGAAAGAAGTAGGTAGGTGGAGCTATGAGGGGCCCACGAGGGTGGGGGTGTGCCTACCACCTGGGCGCACCCTCCTGCCTCGTGGCCGCCTCGTCGCGTCTCTGATTTCCACTCCAAGTCTCCTGGATTGCGTTTGTTCCAAGAAAGATCCTCGCGAAGGTTTTGTTCCATTTGGATTCCGTTTGATATTCCTTTTCTACAAACACTGAAATAGGCAAAAACACCAATTTGCACTATGCCTTCGGTTAATAGGTTAGTCCCAAAAATAATATAAAAGAGTATATTAAATCCCATTAAACATCTGAAACAGATAATATAATAGCATGGAACAATCAAAAATTATAGATAGGTTGGAGACGTATCAGCATCCCCAAGCTTAATTCCTGCTCGTCCTCGAGTAGGTAAATGATAAAAACAGAATTTTTGATGTGGAATGCTACCTAACATAATTTTCAATGCAATCCTCTTTATTGCGGCATGAATGTTTAGATCCAAAAGATTCTAGAGAAAAGTTTAATATTGACATAAAAATAATAATACTTCAAGCATGCTAACCAAGCAATTATGTCTTATCGAAATAACATAGCCAAAGAAAGCTTATCCCTACAAAATCATATAGTTTGGCCATGCTTCATTTTTGTCACATAAAATTCTCCCATCATGCACAACCCCGATGACAAGCCAAGCAATTGTTTCATACTTAGCCTTTTCAAACTCTTTCAACTTTCACGCAATATCTGAGCGCAAGCCATGGACATAACACTATGGGTGGAATAGAATATGATGATGGAGGTTGTGTGAGAAGACAAAAAGGAGAAAGTCTCACATTGACGCGGCTAATCAACTGGCTATGGAGATGACCATCAATTGATGTCAATGCAAGGAGTAGGGATTGCCATGCAACGAATGCACTAGAGCTATAAATATATGAAAGCTCAACAAAAGAAACTAAGTGGGTGTGCATCCAACTTGCTTGCTCACGAAGACCTAGGGCATTTTGAGGAAGCCCATCATTGGAATATACCAGCCAAGTTCTATAATGAAAAATTCCAACTAGTATATGAAAGTGACAAAATAAGACACTCTCTATCATGAAGATCATGGTGCTACTTTGAAGCAAAAGTGTGGAAAAAGGATAGTAACATTGCCCCTTCTCTCTTTTTCTCTCATTTTTTATTTGTTTGGGCCTTTTTATCTTTTTTATGGCCTCCCTTTTTTTCGTCCAGAATCTCATCCCGACTTGTGGGGGAATCATAGTCTCCATCATCCTTTCCTCACATGGGACAATGCTCTAATAATGAAAATCATCACACTTTTATTTACTTACAACTCAAGAATTACAACTCGATACTTAGAACAAAATATGACTCTATGTGAATACATCCGGTGGTGTACCGGGATGTGCAATGAATAAAGAGTGACATGTATGAAAGAATTATGAAGGTGGCTTTGCCACAAATACGATGTCAACTTCATGATCATGCAAGCAATATGACAATGATGGAGAGTGTCATAATAAACGGAATGGTGGAAAGTTGCATGGCAATATATCTCGGAATGGCTATCGAAATGCATAATAGCTAGGTATGGTGGCTGTTTTGAGGAAGGTAAATGATGGGTTTATGGTACCGGCGAAAGTTGCGCGGCACAAGAGAGGCTAGCAATGGTTGAAGGGTGAGAGTGCGTATAATCCATGGACTCAACATTAGTCATAAAGAACTCATATACTTATTGCAAAAATCTACAAGTCATCAAAACCAAGCACAATGCACATGCTCCTAGGGGAATAGATTGGTAGGAAAAGACCATCGCTCGTCCCCGACCGCCACTCATAAGGAAGGCATTCAAAGAACACCTCATGCTTCAAATTTTTCACACAAAGGTTACCATACGTGCATGCTACGCGACTTGCAAACCACAACACAAGTATTTCTCAATTTCACAATTACTCAACTAGCACGACTCTAATATCACCATCTTTATATCTCAAAACAATTATCAAGTATCAAACTTCTCATAGTATTTAATGCACTCTATATGAAAGTTTTTATTATACCCATCTTGGATGCCCATCATATTAGGACTAATTTTATAACCTGTCACATCCCTAGTTCTGGTATGATATAGGCTAGCCTTCATGTTTGCATCATGTTTAAATTTCATCGAAATTTGAAATGGGGATTTGTGAAACCCTCAAAATCATTTCTGGAAATGACCCAAATAAAAAAATTGCTCCAAAAAGGTCCAAGAAAATGCTCATGTTGCTCTCTGAAAATAATGGACAGAGATGAAAATCAAACCAATATTTTTAAGAGCTCATAAGTATTTATTTTGGGCATTTGGAATTAATCCAGTAATTAATTGCTTTGGGTATATATTTGCTATATAAATAATATATGTCCAAAAATTCTGAATTTTGGTGAGGGGCTTTGGATTAATCCCCTAGGTCCCTGCAAAATTTGACAGAAGTAAATAAAATGATTTTGTATTATTACTAGGTCAAAACAAATGTCAGAAAAATTAGAAAAGAAAACAAAAGAAGGGAAAAGGCCTACCTGTGCTTACCTACGGCCTGGCCAGTTGCCCAACAGGCCGGCCCAGCCCACCACTGCTGCCAGTCATCCCCCTCCTCTTGCCAGAAGGCAGAGGAGAAGCGGAGCATGCCCCAGTGCGAGCGCGCCACACCGACAGCAGCCTGCCTGCCTGGCTCCCCCTCGACGCGCCTAGACGACGCCACGGCAACACCCCGCACCTCTCTCCCTCTCTCTCTCTCTCTCGTTTCTCCCCCACCCCTGGTCTCTCTCCCGCGCACGGCCGAACGCTGCCATCGCCGCCACTCGCCATTGCCGTACTCACCGCCTCCCCCTCGCCTCTCCGACACGCACAGGAGCTCTGCCTCCTCGCTCTGAAGCTCTCCGCCGAGCCACGCAAGCCGGAGCGCCCCGTGGAGCCGTCGCCATCGCCATCTTCGCCTCCGGCCGCCGTGGATCCCCATCGCCGCCCCGCCGACTCCAGCCTCCCCCAAGCGCTCCGACGATGTCCCCGAGTCTGTTGTGAGCCCCGCCGTCGAACCCCCCTCTCCTCTGCTCCTCCGGCGCCCTCTAGCCCCGGCTGCCACCACGGCCATAGCTCCTCGCCGCCGTTCATTCCGCCGCCGTCGTCCTGGCCACCGCAGCTCACGGCCGCGCACGCCAACACGCTCAACAGCCCCCAGCAAGCCCACGCCGCCAACCGCAGCCCCTGCCATGCACCGCAACGCTGCCCGCACCCACGCCCAAACTCCCGCAACCGCCGCGGGCTCCACTCTGGCGAGCTCCGGCCTCCCCACGACCCAGCACCTGCACTGTTCGACGCGGGGGAGCAAGAGCTTTCCAACGCACCCAGACGCGCTTCGAACGAGGCCCTGTAGCGGTTTTCTGAGCCGCGCCGCCGTCTCAGGCCTCGCCGGTGTCAAGGCGCCGGTGGGTTTGACCCACTTTGACCCCGGCTGGACCCCGCCTGAGTCAATGACATGTGGGGCCCGGCCCTGCTAATTTCTAATTTAGGATTAGTTTAACAACTAATTAAACCTTGTTAACTAATTGGGTCACTAACGCGTGGGCCCAATCCCATTAACTAAACCAGTTTAGGTTTAATTTAATTTAGGATTAGTCACAGACACTGACGTGTGGACCCCACATGTCAGGTTTGACCTGGTCAGCCGCCTTTGACCTGCTGACGCAATGCTGCTGTCATGCTGACACAATATATCATTTTTCTGGTTTAAAAATAAGTCAAGAAATTCCAGAAAATGATATAAACTTCAAAAATTCATAGAAATTCAACCGTAGCTCAGATTGAAATAATGTATATATGAAAATATATCAGAAAAATTCAATCTATCCATCTGTACCATTTTCATGCATGACAAACCAACTTATACATGCTGTATATGAGGAAACACATGAATGGCATTTATAAAGGCTTATTTTGGAGTTGCATTTGAAACTTTGGTTCAAATGGACTTCATGCAAATGAATGCTAGATGCATTAACTCAAACAAACATCACATACTCATGGCATGATCACGCATCATATTGTTGCATATGCTTGTGTTTGATTGTCGACACGTTCCTTCTCGATAGGTCCTGCTCCGGAGACCGATCCAGAGTACCTGTCAGAGGAGTAGTGCCCCCCCTATTGATCTACCAGGCAAGCAAACCCCCTTGTTCATTCCGATACAATCCTACTCTCTCGCTCCTGCTCTCATTTATTGCATTAGGACAACAACGATTCAACTGCTAATTTGTGCTGCGGTAGTTGAACCCATTCCTCTACATGACCTGTCATTGCCACAGTAACTAGTTGAAACCCACTAGCATGTGTAGGAGTTGATTGAAGCCATTGTTGTGTTCCTACCATGCCATGCTTGCTATTGCTTAGAGTGTGTCATGTCTGATTCATTGGGAATGAATTGGAGTGCAGTGTTCTATATTCTGATGCTGAGAGTGAAGTGTGTGAACATGATTTGGTAAAGGTAGCGGTGAGAGGCCTTGTAGGAGTACATGGTGGGTTGTCTCACTAGAACTGTCCATAAGCACTGAGTTCTATGTATGTTGTCCAATGACTCAATACTACCACACATTGGGTTCCGGTAACTCGACCCCTCTCGACTTATTAATCAACGTGATCTCTGTCCAGGAGTCGCAACTAGTTTCTGGTGTTTGTACGTAGTGTTAGTAGTCTACCAAGTGGCACCCGGCCAGGTGGGCTTGGGACAGACTAGGCACAGTGGCACGGTGTACCAAGTGGCACCCGGATGGTGGGCTTGGGAACCCTACTCACATCGTTTGGGGCCGTGAGCGACACCCCGGCCGGATCTCCTTGCGGATGGAACCCGAATAGGCGATGAACCTGGATGAGAGACTTGTGTGGTTAGTCAGGTCATGGCCGACACCCTCACCAGGCTTCCGCTTGAAGGTTGCCAAGGTACATGACGTTGAGATGGTGATAAGTGGTGAGAGCGTGTGTGAACAAGTACACCACTGCAGGGTTATCATGATCTATTCGAATAGCCGTGCCCTCGGTTATGGACTTCTTGGATGCTTACGTGGTACATAGACAACTTGAAATGGATACTCTAAAATGCTCAAGACAAGTGTGAGTGCTATGGATGGCCTTCTCGTAAGGACACGGGGATGAATCCATAGTAGTGTATTGATGTGGTGGTTAGTCGACTCGTGTGCGCTGCCTCACCTCAAAGAAGTTTCTCGTAGTCATAAAACAGGATAGCCATTGAGTCAAAGCTGGCTTGCTGCAACTAAATCCCACATTGCCTTCTTGATACTAATGCATGTATGATAGGATCTGATGTAAGTCTTGCTGAGTACCTTTGTACTCACGTTTGCTTTATTTATGTTTTGCAGGTGAGACATCTGTCTCACTAGTAGTACCGCTTGGACTTCGACGAGTAGCTTGTTACCTCAGCTACGATCTTGTACCCCTGGGAGGGACTTGTAGATAGTCAGGCTTCTCAGCCTTTTTCTTTTGTAGTTGTCTGTACTCAGACATGTAATGCTTCCGTTGCTTGTATGCTCTGAATGATGGGTCATGTGACCCCTGTTTGTATTTAATGCTATGTGGCTCTTTTGGGCCTTTATATATATGAGTTTGCATTATGTTGTGATGCCATGTTGTACAACACATACTTCCATGTTATGCGTACGTGTGACGTGTATTGCTATGTGTGGGATCCGACAACCTAGTTGTTTATCCTTGGTAGCCTCTCCTATGGGGAAATGTAGTCTAGTGCTTCCACTGAGCCATGGTAGTCCGCTACAGCCCGGTTTACCCGGAGTCCTGCTAGCCCAACACTACTGCTCCGGAACACTTAGACTGGTCGGCATGTGATTCACTTCGTTCCTGTGTCTGTCCCTTCAGGGAAATGTCACGCGGTGACATCCGGAGTCCTGCCTAGCCTGCTACAGCCCGGTTCACCGGAGTCTTGTTAGCCCAGTGCTACAGCCCGGATTCGCACGCTGCTGACCGACATGCTCGATGTTGATTCATGTATGCATGTCCCCGTAAGTTAGTGCCACTTTGGGTTAACGACTAGTCATGTCGGCCCGGGTTCTCTGTCATACGGGTGCTAGCGAAACTATCATATACGTGAGCCAAAAGGTGCAAACGGTCCCAGGCCATGGTAAGGCGACACCCGTGGGAATACCGTGCGTGAGGCCGCAAAGTGATTTGAGGTGTTACATGCTAGATCGGTGTGACTTAGTATCGGGTCCCGACATAACCAAAGCAAATTACCATGATGTTCTACAAGACTCTCAAAATAATATAAGTGAAGCATGAGAGATCAATAATTTCTATAAAATAAAACCACCACCGTGCTCTAAAAAGATATAAGTGAAGCACTAGAGCAAAATTATCTAGCTCAAAAGATATAAGTGAATCACATAGAGTATTCGGATAAATTCCAATTCATGTGTGTCTTGTTGAGGAACGTAGTAATTTCAAAAAACATTCCTACGCACACGCAAGATCTATCATGGTGATGCATAGCAACGAGAGTGGAGAGTGATGTCTCCGTACCGTCGTAGAACGTAAGAGGAAGCGTTATGACAACGCGGTTGATGTAGTCATACGTCTTCACGATCGACCGGTCCTAGTACCAAAAGTACGGCACCTCCGCGATCTGCACTCGTTCAGCTTGTTTACGGCCCACGAAAGCTGAGTGTCGAGGGAGAGCTTCGTCAGCACAACGGTGTGATGACGGTGATGATGATGCCACCTGAACAGGGCTTCGCTTAAGCACCGCTACGATATGACCAAGGTGGATTATGGTGGAGGGGGCACCGCACATAGCTAAGGGATCAATGATTAATTTGTGTGTCTAAGGGGTGCCCCTAGCCACGTATATAAAGGAGGGGAGGGAAGAGGTAGCCCGCCCTAAGGGGGCGCACCACGTGTGGGGAATCCTACTAGGACTCCCCAGTCCAAGTAGGATTCCCCTCCTCTTTCCTACTCGGACTAGGAGAGAAGGAAAGAGAGGGAGAGGGAGAAGGAAAGGGGGGCCGCGCCCCCACCCCTTGTCCAATTCGGTTTGGGCAGGGGGGAGGCGCGCGCCACCTCTTGGACCTTCTCCCCTTTCTCCACTAAAGCCCAATAAGGCCCATTACTTCTCCCGGTGAATTCCCGTAACTCCCCGGTACTCCGAAAAATACCCGAATCACTCGGAACCTTTCCAATGTCCGAATATAGCCTTCCAATATATCAATATTTACGTCTAGACCATTTCGAGATTCCTCTTCATGTCTGTGATCTCATCTGGGACTCCGAACAACCTTTGGTACATCAATTCACATAACTCATAATACCAATCGTCATCGAACATTAAGCATGCGGACCCTACGGGTTCGAGAACTATGTAGACATGGCCGAGACACATCTCCAATCAATAACCAATAGCGGAACCTAGATGCTAATATTGGCTCCTACATATTCTACGAAGATCTTTATCGATCAAGCCGCATAACAACATACGTTGTTCCCTTTGTCATCGGTATGTTACTTGCCCGAGATTCGATCGTCGGTATCTCAATACCTTGTTCAATCTCGGTACCGGCAAGTCTCTTTACTCGTTTCGTAATGCAATATCCCGCAACTAACTCATTAGTCACATTGCTTGCAAGGCTTATAGTGATGCGCATTACCGAGAGGGCCCATAGATACCTCTCCGACAATCGGAGTGACAAATCCTAATCTCGATCTATGCCAACTCGTCAAACACCATCGGAGACACCTGTAGAGCATCTTTATAATTACCCAGTTACATTGTGATGTTTGATAGCACACTAAGCGTTCCTCCGGTATTCGGGAGTTCCATAATCTCATAGTAATAGGAACTTGTATAAGTTATGAAGAAAGCAATTACAATAAACTAAACGATCACAGTGCTAAGCTAACGGATGGGTCTTGTCCATCACATCATTCTCTGATGATGTGATCCCGTTCATCAAATGACAACACATGTCTTTGGCTAGGAAACTTAACCATCTTTGATTAATGAGCTAGTCTAGTAGAGGCATACTAGGGACACTTTGTTTGTCTATGTATTCACACATGTACTAAGTTTCCGGTTAATACAATTCTAGCATGAATAATAAACATTTATCATGATATAAGGAAATATAAATAACAACTTTATTATTGCCTGTAGGGCATATTTCCTTCAGTCTCCCACTTGGACTAGAGTCAATAATCTAGTTCACATCGTATTATGATTTAACACCAGTAGTTCACATCTTTATGTGATTAGTTCACATCTTCATGTGACTAATACCCAAAGGGTTCACTAGAGTCAATAATCTAGTTCACATCGCTATGTGATTAACACCGAAAGAGTGATCATGTTTTGCTTGTGAGAGAAGTTTAGTCTACAGGTCTGCAACATACAGATCCACATGTATTTTGCAAATTTCTATGTCTACAATACTCTGCACGGAGCTACTCTAGCTAATCGCTCCCACTTTCAATATGTATCTAGATCGAGACTTAGAGTCATCTAGATCGGTGTCAAAAGCTTGCATCGACGTAGCTCTTCACGACGAACTCTTTTATCACCTCCATATACAAGAAATATTTCCTTAGTCATATAAGGATAATTTTGACCGTTGTTCAGTGATCCACTCCTGGATCACTAGTGTGCCCTCTTGCCAAACTCTTGGTGAGGTACACAATAGGTCTGGTACACAACATAGCATACTTTATAGAACCTATGGCTGGGGCATAGGGAATGGCTTTTCATTCTCTTTCTATTTTCTATCCTGGTCGGGTTTTGAGTCTTTACCCAATTTCACACCTTGCAACACAGGCAAGAACTCCTTCTTTGACTGTTCCATTTTGAACTACTTCAAAATCTTTTCATGATATGTACTCATTGAAAAATATATCATGCGTCTTGATCTATATCTATAGATCTTGATGCTCAATATGTAAGTAGGTTCACCGAGGTCTTTCTTTGAAAAACTCCTTTCAAACACTCATTTATGCTTTCCAGAAAATTCTACATCATTTTCGATCAACAATATGTCATTCACATATACTTATCAGAAAGGTTGTAGTGCTCCCACTCACTTTCTTGTAAATAAAGGCTTCACCGCAAGTCTGTATAAAACCATATGATTTGATCACTTTATCAAAGCATATATTCCAACTCCAAGATGCTTGCACCAGTCCATAGATGGATCGCTGGAGCTTGCACACTTTGTTAGCACCTTTAGGATTGACAAAAGCTTCTTGTTGCATCATATACAACTCTTCTTTAAGAAATCCATTAAGGAATGCAATTTTCACATCCATTGGCCAGATTTCATAAAATGTGGCAATTGCTGACAAGATTCGGACAGACTTAAGCATCGCTACGAGTGAGAAAATCTCATCGTAGTCAAAATCTTGAACTTGTCAAAAACCTTTTTGCGACAATTCGAGCTTTGTATATAGTAATACTACTATTAGCATCAGTCTTCCTCTTGAAGATCCATTTATTCTCAATGGCTTGCCGATCATTGGGCAAGTCAACCAAAGTCCACACTTTGTTCTTATACATGGTTCCCATCTCAGATTTCATGGCCTCAAGCCATTTTGCGGAATCTGGGCTCATCATTGCTTCCTCATAGTTCGTAGGTTCGTCATGGTCTAGTAACATGACATCCAGAAAGGATTGCCGTACCACTCTGGTGCGGACCATACTCCAGTTAACCTATGAGGTTCGTGAAGGAAATATGCCCTAGAGGCAATAATAAAGTTATTACTTATTTCCTTATATCATGATAAATGTTTATTATTCATGCTAGAATTGTATCAACCGGAAACATGATACATGTGTGAATACATAGACAAACAGAGTGTCACTAGTATGCCTCTACTTGACTAGATCGTTTATCAAAGATCATTACGTTTCCTAACCATAGACATGAGTTGTCATTTGATTAAGGGGATCACACCATTAGGACAATGATGTGATTGACTTGACCCATTCCGTTAGCTTAGCATTTGATCGTTTAGTATGTTGCTATTGCTTTCTTCATGACTTATACATGTTCCTATCACTATGAGATTATGCAACTCCTGTTTACCAGAGGAACACTTTGTGTGCTACCAAACGTCACAACATAACTGGGTGATTATAAAGGTGCTCTACAGGTGTCTCTGAAGGTACTTGTTGAGTTGGCATATTTCAAGATTAGGATTTGTCACTCCGATTGTCAGATAGGTATCTCTAGGCCCACTCGATAGTGCACATCATTATAAGCCCTGCAAGCATTGTAACTAATGAGTTAGTTGCAGGATGATGTATTATGGAACGAGTAAAGAGACTTGCCGGTCACGAGATTGAACTAGGTATTGATATACCGATGATCGAATCGCTGGCAAGTAACATACAGATGACAAAGGGAACAACGTATGTTGTTATGCGGTTCGACCGATAAAGATCTTCGTAGAATATGTAGGAGCCAATATGGGCATCCAGGTTCCGCTATTGGTTATTGACCAGAGAAGTGTCTCGGTCATGTCTACATAGTTCTCGAAACCGTAGGGTTTGCACGCTTAACGTTCGTTGACGATATAGTATTTATGAGTTATGTATGTTGGTAATCGAAGGTTGTTCGGAGTTTCGGATAAGATCACGGACATGGTTAAGAACTCCGGAATGGTCTGGAGATAAAGTTTGATAAATGGGATAATAGTGTTTGGTCTCCAGAAGGGTTCCGGAATTCACCGGAAGGGGTTCCGGATGTTTCCCGAAATGTTTGGGTACGAGAACATTTTATTTGGGCCAAAGAGGAAAGCCCACAAGGTTTTTGGAAAGCGCAAAAGGAAGTTTTGCGGAGTCCAGGGGCCAGACGCCAGGGTCCCTGGCATCTGGGTCTAGACGCCGGGAACCCTGGCGTCTGGCCCTGGAGTCCAAGAAGGACTCTTGCCTTTCGGGAAACGGACTTTGTGGAGGCTTTTCTTCCAAGTTTCGACCCCAAGGCTCAACATATAAATAGAGGGGTAGGGCTAGCACCCAAGGCACATCAAGTAACACCAAGCCGTGTGCTGGCAACCCCGTCCCCTCTAGTTTATCCCCCGTCATAGTTTTCATAGTGTTTAGGTGAAGCCCTGCGAAGATTGTTCTTCACCAACACCGTCACCACGCCATCGTGCTGCTGAAACTCATCTACTACTTTGCCCCTCTTGCTGGATCAAGAAGGCGAGGACGTCATCGAGCTGAACGTGTGCTGAACACGAAGGTGCCGTACGTTCGGTACTTGATCGGGACGGATCATGAAGGTGTACGACTACATCAACCGCGTTGATAAACGCTTCCACTTTCGGTCTACGAGGGTATGTAGACATACTCTCCCCTCTCGTTGCTATGCATCACCATGATCTTGCGTGCGCATAGGAATTTTTTTGAAATTACTACTTTCCCCAACAATGGCATTCGAGCCAGGTTTATGCATAGATGTTATATGCACGAGTAGAACACAAGTGAGTTGTGGGCGATACAAGTCATACTGCTTACCAGCATGCCATACTTTGGTTTGGCGGTATTGTTGGATTAAGCGGACCGGGCCGACATTACGCGTACGCTTACGCGAGACTAGTTCTATCGACGTGCTTTGCACACAGGTGGCTGGCGGGTGTTAGTTTCTCCAACTTTAGTAGAACCAAGTGTGGCTACGCCTGGTCCTTGCGAAGGTTAAAACAAAACTAACTTGACGACCTATCGTTGTGGTTTTGATGCGTAGGTAATAACGGTTCTTGCTCGACCTGTAGCAGCCACGGAAAACTTGCAACAACAAAGTAGAGGACGTCTAACTTGTTTTTGCAGGGCATGTTGTGATGTGATATGGTCAAGACGTGATGCTATGTTTTGTTGTATGAGATGATCATGTTTTGTAACCGAGTTATCGGCAACTGGCAGGAGCCATATGGTTGTCGCTTTATTGTATGCAATGCAATCGCCCTATAATTGCTTTACTTTATCACTAAGCGGTAGCGATAGTCGTTGAAGCAATAGTTGGCGAGACGACAACGATTCTACGATGGAGATCAAGGTGTCGCGCCGGTGACGATGGTGATCATGACGGTGCTTCGGAGATGGAGATCACAAGCACAAGATGATGATAGCCATATCATATCACTTATATTGATTGCATGTGATGTTTATCCTTTATGCATCTTATTCTGCTTTGTTTGACGGTAGCATTATAAGATGATCTCTCACCTGAGTATGCACCGTTGCCAAAGTTCATCGTGCCGAGACACCACGTGATGATCGGGTGTGATAAGCTCTACGTTCATCTACAACGGGTGCAAGCCAGTTTTGCCCACGCAGAATACTCAGGTTAAACTTGACGAGCCTAGCATATGCAGATATGGCCTCGGAACGCTGAGACCGAAAGGTCGAGCGTGAATCATATAGTAGATATGATCAACATAGTGATGTTCACCATTGAAAACTACTCCATCTCACGTGATGATCGGACATGGTTTTGTTAATTTGGGTCACGTGATCACTTAGATGATTAGAGGGATGTCTATGTAAGTGGGAGTTCTTAAGTAATATGATTAATTGAACTTTAATTTATTATGAACTTAGTCCTGGTAGTATTAGCATATCTATGTTGTAGATCAATAGCTCGCGTTTAGCTCCCCTGTTTTATTTTTGATATGTTCCTAGAGAAAAATAAGTTGAAAGATGTTAGTAGCAAAGATGCGGCATGATTACCCACAAGTATAGGGGATCTATCATAGTCCTTTCGATAAGTAAGAGTGTCGAACCCAATGAGGATCAGAAGGAAATGATAAGCGGTTTCCAGCAAGGTATTCTCTGCAAGTACTGAAATAAGTGGCAACCGATAGTTTTGTGATAGGATAATTTGTAACGAGCAACAAGTAACAAAAGTAAATAAAGTGCAGCATGGTGGCCCAATCCTTTTTGTAGCAAAGGAAAAGCCTGGACAAACTCTTATATAAGGAAAAGCGCTCCCGAGGACACATGGGAATATCGTCAAGCTAGTTTTCATCACGTTCATATAATTCGCGTTCGGTACTTTGATAATTTGGTATGTGGGTGGACCGGTGCTTGGGTACTGTCCTTACTTGGACAAGAATCCCACTTATGATTAACCTCTATTGCAAGCATCCGCAACTACAACAAAAGTATTAAGGTAAACCTAACCATAGTACGAAACATATGGATCCAAATCAGCCCCTAACGAAGCAACGCATAAACTAGGGTTTAAGCTTCTGTCACTCTAGCAACCCATCATCTACTTATTACTTCCCAATGCCTTCCTCTAGGCCCAAATAATGGTGAAGTGCTATGTAGGCAACGTTCACATAACACCACTAGAGGAGAGACAACATACATCTCATCAAAATATCGAACGAATACCAAATTCACATGACTACTAATAGCAAGACTTCTCCCATGTCCTCAGGAACAAACGTAACTACTCACAAAGCATAATCATGTTCATAATCAGAGGGGTATTAATATGCATATAGGATCTGAACATATGATCTTCCACCAAATAAACCAACTAGCATCAACTACAAAGAGTAATTAACACTACTAGCAACCTACTAGTACCAATCCCGGACATGGAGACAAGAATTGGAAACAAGAGATGAACTAGGGTTTTGGGAGGACATGGTGCTGGTGAAGATGTTGATGGAGATTGCCCTCTCCCGATGATAGGAGCGTTGGTGATGACGATGGCGATGATTTCCCCCTCCCGGAGGGAAGTTTCCCTGACAAAACAGCTCTGCCGGAGCCCTAGATTGGATCCGCCAAGGTTCCGCCTCGTGGCGGCGGAGTTTCGTCCGAGGAGATGGCTTATGATTTTTTTTCCTCATCGAAAGACTCCTTATAGCAGAAGATGGCCATCGGAGGGCCACCAGGGGGCCCACGAAGTAGGGGGGCGCGCCCAGGGGGTAGGGCGCGCCCCCCACCCTCGTGGGCAGGGTGTGGCCCCCCTGGTGAACTTCTTGCACTCAGTATTTTTATATATTCTGAAAACGTCTTCCGTCAAGTTTCAAGACTTTTGGAGCTGTGCAGAATAGGTCTCTAATATTTGCTTCTTTTCCAGCCCAGAATCCCAGCTGCCGGCATTCTCCCTCTTTATGTAAACCTTGTAAAATAAGAGAGAATAGGCATAAGTATTGTGACATAATGTGTAATAACAGCCCATAATGCAAGAAATATCGATATAAAAGCATGATGCAAAATGGACGTATCAACTCCCCCAAGCTTAGACCTCGCTTGTCCTCAAGCGAAAGCCGAAATCAAAAAATATGTCCACATGCTTGGAGATAGAGGTGTCGATAAAAGTAAAATACGGACATGAGGGCATCATGATCATTCTTAGAACAACAACTTACATAATTCTTGTCATATGATTTGTTATGCTAGAGTAATAATTCAATCACAATTTCAAGTATGAATTGTAAACTTCATTGAAAACTAACAAACTATAATCTCAGTCATTGGAGCAATTGCAATTTATCATAACATAGGAAAGAGTCAAAATATAAGAGCTTTTCAGCAAGTCCACATACTCAACTATCATATAGTCTTTCACAATTGCTAACACTCACGCAATAGTTATGGGTATGGAGTTTTAATCGGACACAGAGAAAGATAGGGCCTTATAGTTTTGCCTCCCAATGTTTTACCTCAAGGGTAATGTCAACAATAATAGTTCATGAAAACTCACATCCAATTAGCCATATATACCAGGATCTTTCCAACATATTATGCTTGCCAAAGGATAAAATGTAAAAAGTAAGGGTGAAGATCACCATGACTCTTATGCAAGGTAGGAGATAAAAGTAAAAGATAGGCCCTTCGCAGAGGGAAGTAGAGGTTGGCATGTGCTTTTATGGTTGGATGCACAAAATCTTAATGCGAAAGAACGTCACTTTATAATGCCACTTGTGATATGGACCTTTATTATGCAGTCTGTCGCTTTTATTTCTTCCATATCACACGATCGTATAAAGCTTATTTTCTCCCACACTAATAAGTCATACATATTTAGAGAGCATTTTTCATTGCTTGCACCGATGACAACTTACTTGGAGGATCTTACTCAATCCATAGGTAGGTATGGTGGACTCTCATGGCAAAACTGGTTTAAGGGTATTTGGAATCCCAAGTAGTATCTCTACTTGTCGCGATGATTTTGGCTAGCATGAGTGGGAAAGGCAAGCTCAACCATGTTGTCGGCGTTCGGGGAACGGGGGTCCCCAGACTTGCCTGCCTGCGGCCTGTGGCGTGGTTCGAGGAGGGGCCCAGCACGACCCATCTTCATCAACACGGACCCAAGACCCTCGCGAGGGGTCAAGCCTCGCGGGGCGGACGACACAGAGCTTCCTCAGGCACGGCCTCATCAGGCTGGCTCGCAAGGAGGCGGAGAGATCAAGGCGGGGCACCTCACGACGTGCCCGTGACGCAAGCCATGACGACCAAGGGTGCCAGGCGGGCGCCAGCCCGCGCAGTGTCCTTCTTTCCTCTTTGGTGCAAAGGGAGAAAGCGTAGGCGAGAGCATCAAGCAAAGGCACCCATTTCGGTGCAACGAGACCAAGACCAGTCCAATGGCAGGGAAGATGTCATTGTGGAGCCCAAGCCAGCGTCACCACCAGAGCCTTTGGAAGGCGAGGACCAACTTTAGTCAGGATAAGTGTACCAGATGTTCCCCTCCAAAATGGCCAATTGTTGGCGCCCTTCCCGTTCAATATTTGGGAAGAGGCCCAGGGCCTTTGCCTATAAATAGGACTAGCCACCCACAGAAGAGGGGGACCGAGATCATATCACAATCGAGGAGAGAGAGAGAGAGAGACAGAGAGAAGGGTGACTGAACTCCTCCTAGCAGTTCGTCGCCCCAGCCAAGAACAGACCCTCGCGAGGTTGTTCTTCCTTGTATTGCTCATCATCATTAGCCCAAGAGGCAATCCACCACACCACACACTAGAGTAGGGTATTACACCACAACGGTGGCCCGAACCAGTATAAACCATGTGTCTCTCGTGCTGTTCTTTCCATAGCTTAGATCTTAGCGAGGCGGAGGGGTGCAGGTAGGTAGAAGGCGAAATCTCCGCGCGCACCCCAGTGTTCGAACCTCAAGGGTCTGCCGGAACCCGAAATCCGACATTTGGCGCGCCAGGTAGGGGTGCACCGGAGCTCTCCCTTCCGCCACCGCCACGACCTGCCTCGCGATGAGTAGCGCGTCGCCCACTACGGCCGCCGGCGCCAGCACAGGGGCCAGGGGGCTCCGAGCCCTGGCCCCAGCCCTGCAACGGGTACGGTGGCCGGACAAGTTCAAGCCAACGACGCCGTCGTGCTACAGCGGCGCGACTGATTCGCTGGCCTTCTTGCTAGCGTACGAGGAGGCCATCCTCAAAACTGGAGGTGACGATAGGGTCATGGCCAACTGGCTCCCCACGGCCCTCACCGGCGCTCCGCGCGCATGGCTGCTCCACCTGCCGGCAGCCTCCGTGGCCTCTTGGGAAGAGCTTCACAGCCTCTTCCCCACCCACCACGCTACACCAACACCCCCGGTCGTCACGGCCCTCCTGGGCGGCTCGCAGGCGCTGCCTACAAGTCACCACGTCAAGCCGTTCATCCGTCGGGTCAGCGCCGCTTCCATGCAGCAGGGGGCTCTCCCGGACCGGGCGGCGCCCAAGGCCGGCATGACCTTCAGCTCGGAGGACCACCCCTCCAACTCGGCCTGCTCGGGTGCGCTCCCCATGCTGTGCACCCCCACCATCTGCCAGGTGGCCGTCACCAGAACTCTCATCGATGGCGGTGCGGGCCTCAGCGTGCTCTCGGTTGAGGCCTTCAACCTCCTCTGCATACCCCTAGAACGGCTGCAACCCAGCCGGCCCTTCTCAGGCGTTGGGGGCGGATCATCTAGCTCCTTGGGACAGATCCGGCTCCCAGTAACCTTCGGCACCTACAACAACTTCCGCACGGAGGTGGTCGACTTCGACATCGCCCCCATCGGCCTCCCCTACAACGCCATCCTCGGCTACCCAGCGCTGGCCCGGTTCATGGCCGCGACGCACAACCTCATGAAGATGCCCGGGAGCAGCGGTGTCCTCACCGTGCACGGGGACACTGGAGACGCGCTGCGAGTGCTCAAGCTCGCCTTCAAGACGGCGGCGTCGGCACAGCCCGCCGACTCAGAGACCCCCGAACCCAAGGGGGCTGCACCCGCCAAGAAGAAACAGTTTTTCACCCAAGACAAGGCAGAAACCAAGCAGATACCCGTCGATGAGGACGGGTCCACCCATGCCACTTTCACCATTGGCGCCAACCTTGAGCCCGAGCAGGAGGAGGCCCTGGTCAGGTTCTTGCGCGCAAACAAGAAGGTATTCGCTTAAGAGCTTGACCAGTTAGCGGGGATCCCTAGGAGCGTAATCGAGCATCACCTCAACGTGTGCCCCAACGTGCACCCTGTGAAGCAGAAGGCAAGGCAGCAGTCCACAGAAAAGCAGGCCTTCATCGTCCAAGAGACCCACAAACTAGAAGCCGCTGGGGTCATTCGCTTGGTCCGATACCCAGATTGGTTGGCCAACCCTGTCGTTGTACCAAAGAAGGGAGGGAAGGAGCGCATGTGTGTCGACTTCACCAACCTCAACAAGGCATGCCCGCAAGATCCGTTCCCGCTCCCCCGCATCGACCAGATCGTCGATTCCACCGCAGAATGCGACCTGCTATGCTTCTTGGATGCCTTCTCTGGGTATCACCAGATCAAGATGGCGGTAGAAGACGTCGAAAAGACAGCCTTCCTAACCATGTGTGGGGTGTACTGCTACACGTGCATGCCATTCGGGCTGCGTAACGTAGGGGCGACCTTTCAGCGGCTGATGCACATCACCTTGGGCCCGCAGCTCGGGAAGAATGTTGAGGCTTACGTCGATGACATTGTGGTGAAGTCTCGGGAGGCCAGGACCCTGATACAAGACCTGGAGGAAACCTTCGCGAGCCTCAACGCAGTGAACCTGCGGCTCAACCCAGAGAAGTGTGTGTTCGGAGTCCCCTCGGGCAAGCTCTTGGGTTTCCTCGTGTCCCACCGAGGCATCGAGGCTAACCCGGAAAAGGTCAAGGCGGTCGAGGACATGAGCCCGCCAAAGACCCTCAGAGAAATGCAGAAGCTCACTGGGCGCGTGACCGCGCTGGGGCGCTTCATCTCCAAGTTGGGGGAGCGAGTGCTGCCCTTCTTCCAGCTAATGAAGAAAAAGGGGCCCTTTGAATGGACTGAAGAGGCCGACAAGGCGTTCCAGGATCTCAAGAGATACCTAACCAGCCCTCCGGTCATGGTGGCCCCGCGCCCTCGAGAGCCCCTGGTGCTTTACCTCGCCGCCACTCCCTACTCCGCCAGCGCAGCCCTGGTGGCGGTTAGGGAGGAGCGTCGAATCAAAACCACATCAGCAGCCCGGGACAAGGCAAAACAGGAACAAGGAAGGCCCACAGAAACCGCCACCACGGCTGAGGAGGATCAGCCGCCGCAGAGGAGTGCACCGGAGGCGGAAGAGGCCCCTCTCCCAGATGGCCAGCCTCAGGAGGCCTCATCGCCTTAGGAGGCGCCATGGTCCCCGGAAGGCGCCACCAGCACTGACGCACCCAACCTCGTTGAGCACCCAGTGTACTTCGTCAGCACAGTGTTGCGGGACGCGAGGGCACGGTACCCCATGCCTCAGAAGCTCCTCCTCGCGCTACTAGTGGCCTCGCGCAAGCTGCGGCACTATTTTCAGGGTCACCCCATCAAGGTCGTCTCGTCATACCCCCTGGAGAGAGTGCTCAGGAGCCCTAACTCAGCTGGAAGGGTCGCTGAGTGGAACATAGAACTGCAAGCGTTTCAGCTCGAATTCAGCACGACCAGAGTCATCAAGGGAGCAACATTAGCGGATTTTGTGCCAGAATGGACGAAGGCACCAGGCCTCAAGGCCGACGAGGATCGGTCCCTCTCCCCGGGAAGTGAGGCGCCAGAAGGCTGGGTCATGTACTTCGATGGGGCGTTCTCCAGGCATGGCGCTGGGGCTGGGGTGGTGCTTATATCGCCCACTCAGGACAAGCTCTACTATGCTGTACAGCTCTGTTTCCAGCAAGGTGAAAAGGTCTCCAACAACATAGCGGAGTATGAAGGTTTAATAGCAGGCTTGAAGGCCGCAGCTGCCCTGGGGGTGAAACGCCTCACCATCAAGGGCGATTCGTAGCTCCTTGTCAATTTCTCCAACAAGGTGTACGAGCCGAAAGATGAGCACATGGAAGCCTACCTTGCGGAGGTCCGCAGGATGGAGAAGCAGTTCTGGGGGTTGGAGTTGCAGCAAGTGCCCCGTGGCACCAATCAGGAGGCCGACGACATCGCCAAATGGGCGTCCAGGTGGTTACCTCAGGAGCCTGGCATCTTCGAGGAGCGGCTCTTCAAGCCCTCAGCCCTGCCATCATTGTCAAACACGGCTCAGCCTCGGGAGGAGCTCCCCCAGCCACCTGCCTCAGGAGCCCCGGTCTGTGGCCCGGCCTCAGGAGCACGCCTGCTCCTGACGATGGAACCTCAGGAGGGGTGCTGGATCACGGAGCTCTGGAGTTACTTAACATAAGGGACCCTGCCGGAGAAGGAGGAGGAAGCGGAGCGTGTGGCACGGCAGGCCACGGCATACTGCATTAAGGATGGAGAGCTCTACCGGAAGCGACCAAACGATGTATCCCTGCGTTGCATCTCCAGGGAGCAAGGAAAGGAACTGCTGGAAGATATACACGGCGGAGACTGTGGACATCATTCATCATCACGGACCCTCGTCGGCAAGGCGTTCCGCAGTGGGTTTTATTGGCCCACCGCACTCAATGACGCCGTCGAACTGGTGAAAGCTTGTGAGGCCTGCCAGTTCCACGCCAAGCAAATCAATCAGCTGGCAGGAGGCCTGCAGACTATACCCCTTTCATGGCCATTCGCAGCCTAGGGGCTGGACATCCTGGGCCCGTTTCCTTGGGTGCCAGGGGGCTACCGCTACCTCTACGTCGCCGTGGACAAGTTCACCAAGTGGGCTGAAGTAGAGGCCGTCCGCACCATCCCCGCAGGTTCCGCGGTCAAGTTCATCAGGGGCATCATGAGCCGGTTCGGGGTGCCGAACCGCATCATCACAGACAATGGTTCGCAGTTCACCAGTAACCTCTTCAAAACATACTGTGCTAACCTTGGAACGTAGATATGCTACGCTTCGGTGGTGCACCCCCGAAGCAACGACCAGGCCGAGCGAGCCAACGCAGAGGTCCTGAGGGGCCTCAAGACCAGGACGTTCAAGAAGAAGCTGGAGGCCTGCGGCAGAGGTTGGTACAACGAGCTTCAGTCCGTGTTGTGGTCCATCCGCACAACCGCGACCAAGCCGACTGGAGAGACCCCGTTCTTCCTAGTCTACGGAGCCGAAGCGGTCCTCCCTCACGAGGTCAGACGTCGCTCCGCGTGGGTCCTAGCGTTCGACAAGGCGCAGCAGGACGCCATGCGGGGGGTGGACCTCGTGCTGGGGGAGGAACGTCACCGAGAAGCCGCGCTGCGAGCGGCGAGGTACCAACAAGCACTGTGACGATATCACTGCCGCAACATCCGCCCCAGAACTCTCGAGGTACCAACAAGCCGTGCTCCGCGTGGGAGGGACTGTACATCCGCCCCAGCGGCGAGGTACCAACAAGCCGTGCTGGGGGAGGGACTGCACAAGCTCTCTCCCATGTGGGAGGGCCCGTTCAAGGTTGTTCATGTTTCCTGGCCGGGCTCCGCGTGCTTGGAGACTCAGGAGGGGGTGCCGGTCCAGAACGCATGGAACATCCAGCACCTCCGGAGGTTTTACCCCTAAAAAGGCCCAGAGCCTGTGAAGAAGGCGAATGCCTGTGAAGCAGTCGCGTTTTGGAAAAGGCCCAGAGCCTGTGAAGAAGGCGAATGCCTGTGAAGCTGTCGCGTTTTGGAAAAGGCCCAAAGTCTGTGAAGAAGGCGAATGCCTGTGAAGCTGTCGCATTTTGGAAAAGGCCCAGAGCCTGTGAGGAAGGCGAATGCCTGTGAAGCTGTCGTGTTTTGGAAAAGGCCCAGAGCCTATGAAGAAGGCGAATGCCTATGAAGCTGTCGCGTTTTGGAAAAGGCCCAGAGCCTGCGAAGAAGGCGAATGCCTGTGAAGCTGTCGCATTTTGGAAAAGGCCCAGAGCCTGTGAAGAAGGCGAATGCCTGTGAAGCTGTCGCGTTTTGGAAAAGGCCCAGAGCCTGTGAAGAAGGCGAATGCCTGTGAAGCTGTCGCGTTTTGGAAAAGGCCCAGAGCCTGTGAAGAGGGAAAATGCCCGTGAAGCCTGCTTCCCCTAAGAAAGGCCCGGAGCCTGTGAAGAAGGCCAACGCCTCTGAAGCTCGCCGCCCGTGACACTGTCACGTAATAATGAGTTGGGGCTGTACACACCCCGGAGTCTCAGGAGCACCGCCTCAGGCGCTGGGGCTCCCTCCCATGCCCAGTGGCAGCACTTAGCTCCGTGCTGGTGAGAAGACGTCGAAGACTAGATTAGGTGCCGGACGCGGCTTTTTCATTTGCTTTCCGCAGTTGGCTTGTTCATTCTCATTCGAAGTTTTATTGAAGCTGTTGCCGTCTTTGGCTCGTGGTTCTTCGACTTTTCACTCTCCTGCCTCGATTTCTCTTATGCAAGGCCTCGCGAGGGGGGAGCCGAGCGCCCTCGCGAGTGTTCCTGTCCAAGTCGTTCAAAGGTTTCGCGACCTGGGTCCATTATAGGAGCACCCCTCCAGTCCGTGCCCCACGGGCACCGCGACACGAACACAGGGCCTGGGTCGGTCGCCCCCCCACGGCTGGGGCCGGGAACTATCCACGCGCGGGCACGTAGCCGGAAGGCACGATAACGGAAGCAAAGCGATGATTAACAGCAATAACCCAAACACGCCCCCGCGGGGCTCCACGCTACTGTCTTTTTACGCAGGAAAAAGGAAAAGAAAGAACAAATCAGGCGCAGCTTGCCTCACACCAGCCTGCAGGGAAGGCTCGAGCTGCCTCCGGGGCTCAGGCAGACTCCCTCTCGCGCTTCACCGAAACGCGACGGCGGGCAGACACGCTACCACCTCCCAAGCAGGTACGACGGCGTGGGGCTGACCGCGGTCATCGCTAGAAGAGGCGCCGCCTGAAGAAGAACCGGTGAAGCTTGGGGAACCCTGAGCACCGCCAATCATGCGAGCGCTGCCCTCTCCATCATCGCCGGGGCTGGGTTCCCGGCCGCGGTCGTCGTCCTCAGGACAGCACCCTGCGCGGCGACCATCTTCCCCAAACACCCTCACGTAGAGGGTGGCGTCGCCGTCAAACTTGAAGTGCAGGGTGCACCGACGGCTCAGGCCACGCGCGCGTGCAAACGTCTGCCAACCGCAGGTCAAGGCCAGGCTCCCAGCTGCGGAGACCTCCAGTGAAGCCCATGAGGCCCGGCTGCAGCAGCCGTCTGCCTGAAGCCAGAGGCCACCCGGGGCGCCAGCCGGGAGCTCGCCGAGGAGGAAGCGAGGAAGTTGAAGCTGGGTGCTAGTCGGCTCCGCCGACCACACAACGAACTCCGGCAGCACCTCTGCAGTGTGAAAGCGCGGCCTAGGGGGACACGCAACCAAAGCGCGCCCCCTGGCCGCAGCAGTCCGCCCGTCACCGTGCTGGAAATCGTCTCCACGGCTGCGGGGAGCTGCCGTGGTGGCCACAGCATGTTTACGAGGGCGCCCTCGGCCGCGCTTGGGCGGGGGAGAGGCAGGCTCAACCTGGCGAGCCTTCCCCTTCTCTGCGACCGAGAACCTCCTCGACGGGGCCATGAAGAAGAAGGAGAAGAGAGGGGGAATGAACTGGAAGGGCGCGCGCCGATCCGTACTTATAACCGGCGAGGGCCAACCGTCGGTCCCCACGATCGCAGGTAATAATGACCCGCTTTGCATGCAGGGACTTGTCCAATCTGTGCAGTTGCCGAGGCGCCGTGGGGAAGTGGAGATGCCCACGTCCAATCAACCGCCACGCGGCGCCCAAGGCCGCAGGCTGTTAGGGCACGCGGCGCTTCGCACTTGCCCTTTTGCCTCCCTGCACGGCCAAGTGCGGGCGCGCCTTGGGCCCGGGGGCTACTGTCGGCGTTCTGGGAACGGGGGTCCCCAGACTTGCCTGCCTGCAGCCTGCGGCGTGGCTCGAGGAGGGGCCCAGCATGGCCCATCTTCATCAACACAGACCCAAGACCCTCGCGAGGGGTCAAGCCTCGCGGGGCAGACGACGCAGAGCTTCCTCAGGCACGGCCTCATCAGGCTGGCTCGCAAGGAGGCGGAGAGATCAAGGCAGGGCACCTCACGACGTGCCCGTGACCCAAGCCATGACGACCAAGAGTGCCAGGTGGGCGCCAGCCCGCGCAGTGTCCTTCTTTCCTCTTTGGTGCAAAGGGAGCAAGCGTAGGCGAGAGCATCAAGCAAAGGCACCCATTTCGGTGCAACGAGACCAAGACCAGTCCAACGGCAGGGAAGAAGTCATTGTGGAGCCCAAGCCAGCGTCACCACCAGAGCCTTTGGAAGGCGAGGACCAACTTTAGTCAGGATAAGTGTACCAGATGTTCCCCTCCAAAATGGCCAATTGTTGGCGCCCTTCCCGCTCAATATTTGGGAAGAGGCCCAGGGCCTTTGCCTATAAATAGGACTAGCCACCCACAGAAGAGGGGGACCGAGATCAGATCACAATCGAGGAGAGAGAGAGAAGGGTGACTGAACTCCTCCTAGCAGTTCGTCGCCCCAGCCAAGAACAGACCCTCGCGAGGCTGTTCTTCCTTGTATTGCTCATCATCATTAGCGCAAGAGGCAATCCACCAGACCACACACTAGAGTAGGGTATTACACCACAACGGTGTCCCGAACTAGTATAAACCCTGTGTCTCTCGTGCTGTTCTTTCCATAGCTTAAATCTTAGCGAGGCGGAGGGGTGCAGGTAGGTAGAAGGCGAAATCTCGCGCGCACCCCAGTGTTCGAACCTCAAGGGTCTGCCGGAACCCGAAATCCGACACATGTTGGATGATCCATGACAATATAATTGATCTCAGATGTAAGAAAACATAACCCATTACGTTGTCTTCCTTGTCCAACGTCAACTCTATAGCATGTCATATTTTAATGA
Source organism: Triticum urartu (assembly GCF_003073215.2). NCBI lineage: Eukaryota > Viridiplantae > Streptophyta > Magnoliopsida > Poales > Poaceae > Triticum > Triticum urartu. The sequence continues at coordinate 505,204,092 of NC_053024.1, forward strand.
GTGCTCACAATCATAAATGATGTCCAAGATAGTATATTTATATGTGAAGACCTCTATTTCTTTATTACTTCCTATTAATTGCAACGATGACCAAAACTATGTTTGTCAACTCTCAACAACTTTTATTCATCATACTTTTTCTATGTGAGCTCATTACTCTCCATATGATCTCTTTGTTTCCTTTTTTATTTATTTCTCTTTTCTTTTATTCACTTAGGATCATGGCAAAATAATCAAGCCCTTGACTCAACACTAATCTTTATTATATATAGCTCACGAACTCGATTACATAGAGGGATCATAAAGCAAAACTCAAAACTAGATGATGCCATAAACTTTATTCTACTAGATCAAGATATTACCAAAAGGATCGAACTAAGAAAAACAGTACAGATAAAAGTGATGGTGATACGATACCGGGGCACTCCCCCAAGCTTGGCAGTTGCTAGGGGGAGTGCCCATACCCGGTGCTCAATTCTTCTTTGTTGGTGGAGAAGGTGATGGTTTTGTTGATGGCGTATGTTTCTTCCTTAATTTACGCTTGAGGACAGAGTTTTGCTGCCTTAGGTCATCGATCTCCTGCTCCAGGCCCAGTATCTTTTTGCATAGTTCCTGCTTGTTTTCCTGCAGGAGGCGAAAAGGGATAAACTCAATCTTAGGTTTCTTTACTCTATCCGGGAGGCTTGACTTTTTGAACTCCACATGCATGTCCCCAGGTTGAGGTAATGGAACTTCGTCTTCTTCTGAGCTCGTCTCCTCCCTTCCCTTGGGTTCATAGTCCTCTTCTTCTTCCGTAGTCCAACCACAATGCTCCACATCCCCATAGACCTTAGGATCTGCAAGGTAATCAGCCACATAGCATTCTCCTTCCGAATCCTGGGACAACATGTTGCTCTAATCTGCAGCAGGACACCTCGAAACGGAAACAGAGAATATTTGCGTGTTACAGGAGTCAAAACCCCCGAGAGATTATATAATGATTTTTTACCGACCAAAATACGTATCGTGTAAGAAAACGGAGTCCGGAAAGCGCACGAGGTGCCCACGAGGTAGGGGGTGCGCCCAGGAGGGTAGGGCGCGCCCTCCACCCTCGTGGAGCCCTCGTGTCCTTCCCGGGCTGCTTCTTATTTTTCTATTTTTCTAAATATTCCAAAACGGAGAAATATTGCCTTAAAAACTGTTTTGGAGTCGGTTTACTTACCGTACCACATACCTATTCCTTTTCGGAGTCTGAAACGTTCTGGAAAGTGTCCCTTATGTATTCATCCGGGGTTACGGTTTCAATAACATTGGTTTCAACATTTATGGGATTACCTGAGATATAATGTTTGATTCTTTGACCGTTCAGCACCTTCGGATTTGTGCCTTCGAAGTTGTTGATTTTTATGGCACCAGAATGATAGACCTCCTCGACAACGTAAGGGCCTTCCCATTTATAGAGAAGTTTTCCTGCAAAAAATCTTAAACGAGAGTTGTATAGCAATACATAATCACCTACATTAAACTCACGCTTTTGTATCCTTTTGTCATGCCATCTTTTAACTTTTTCTTTAAACAACTTGGCATTTTCGTAGGCTTGGGTTCTCCATTCATCGAGTGAGCTAATATCAAATAACCACTTCTCACCGGCAAGTTCAAAATCATAATTGAGCTCTTTAATAGACCAATATGCCTTGTGTTCTAGTTCGAGAGGTAAGTGACATGCTTTTTCCATAAACCATTTTATACGGAGACATACCCATAGGATTTTTATATGCAGTTCTATAGGCCCATAATGCATCATCAAGTTTCTTGGACCAATTCTTTCTAGACCTATTGACAGTCTTTTGCAAAATTAATTTGAGCTCTCTATTACCCAATTCTACTTGACCACTAGACTGAGGGTGATAAGGGGATGCAATTCTATGATTAACATCATACTTAGCAAGCATTTTACGGAAAGCACCATGAATAAAATGTGAACCACCATCAGTCATTAAATATCTAGGGACTCCAAATCTTGGAAAAATAACTTCTTTAAGCATTTTAATAGAAGTGTTATGATCAGCACTACTAGTTGGAATAGCTTCTACCCACTTAGTAGCGTAATGAACAGGAACTAAAATATGTGTATAACCATTAGAGGCAGGAAAAGGTCCCATATAGTCAAAGCCCCAAACATCAAACGGTTCAATAACGAGTGAATAGTGCATAGGCATTTCTTAACGTCTACCAATATTACCAATTCTTTGACATTCATCACAAGATAATACAAACTTACAGGCATCCTTGAAGAGAGTAGGCCAATAAAAACCAGATTGCAATACCTTATGTGCAGTTCTATCTCCAACATGGTGTCCTCCATAAGCTTCGGAGTGACACTTGCGTAGGATCTGTTCCGGTTCATGCTCGGGTACACAACGTCTAATAACACCATCTACTCCTTCTTTATAAAGATATGGGTCATCCCAAAAGTAATGCCTCAAATAATAGAAGAACTTTTTCTTTTGCTGGTATGTGAAATTAGGTGGTATGAATTTGGCAACAATGTAATTAGCATAATCGGCATACCATGGAGCAGTATGAGAAGCATTTATGACATTTAATTGCTCATCAGGAAAGCTATCACCAATAGGTAGTGGGTCATCAAGCACATTTTCTAACCTAGACAAGTTGTCTGCAACGGGGTTCTCAGCTCCCTTTCTATCAACAATATGTAAGTCAAATTCTTGTAGCAAGGGAACCCATCTAATAAGTCTAGGTTTAGCATCTTTCTTTTCCATAAGATATTTAATAGCAGCATGATCAGTGTGAATAATTACTTTAGAATCAACAATATAAGGTCTGAACTTATCACAAGCAAATACAACTGCTAAGAATTCTTTTTCAGTAGTAGCATAATTTCTTCGAGAATTGTCTATGGTTTTACTAGCATATTGAATAATGTTTAATTTCTTATCAACTCTTTGCCCTAGAACAGCACCTACAGCATAATAACTAGCATCACACATAATTTCAAAGGGTAAATTCCAATCAGGTGGCCGAACAATAGGTACAGAGATCAATGCTTTCTTAAGTATTTCAAATGCTTCTACACAATCATCATCAAAGACAAATGGTATATCCTTTTGTAATAAATTAGTCAGAGGCCGAGAAATTTTTGAGAATTCCTTAATGAACCTCCTATAAAATCCGGCATGACCAAGGAAACTTCTTATACCTTTGATGTCCTTGGGGCATGGCATCTTTTCAATAGCATAAACCTTGGCTTTATCAACTTCAATACCTCTTTCATAAACTTTATGCCCCAAGACAATACCTTCATTAACCATAAAGTGGCACTTTTCCCGATTCAAGACAAGATTAGTTTCTTCACATCTCTGCAAAACTTGATCAAGGTTGCTTGATGTCTACTACACAACCTTCTTCTTGTAGACGTTGTTGGGCCTCCAAGTGCAGAGGTTTGTAGGACAGTAGCAAATTTCCCTCAGGTAGATGACCTAAGGTTTATCAATCCATAGGAGGCGTAGGATGAAGATGGTCTCTCTCAAGCAACCCTGCAACCAAATAACAAAGAGTCTCTTGTGTCCCCAACACACCCAATACAATGGTAAATTGTATAGGTGCACTAGTTCGGCGAAGAGATGGTGATACAAGTGGTATATGGATAGTAGATAATAGTTTTTGTAATCTGAAAATATAAAAACAGCAAGGTAACAAATGATAAAAGTGAGCGTACACGGTATTGCAATGTATTGAAACAAGGCCTAGGGTTCATACTTTCACTAGTGTAAGTCCTCTCGACAATAATAACATAATTGGATCACATAACTATCCCTCAACATGCAACAAAGAGTCACTCCAAAGTCACTAATAGCGGAGAACAAACGAAGAGATTATGGTAGGGTACGAAACCACCTCAAAGCTATTCTTTCCAATCAATCCGTTGGGCTATTCCTATAAGTGTCACAAACAGCCCTAGAGTTCGTACTAGAATAACACCTTAAGACACAAATCAACCAAAACCCTAATGTCACCTAGATACTCCAATGTCACCTCAAGTATCCGTGGGTATGATTGTACGATATGCATCACACAATCTCAGATTCATCTATTCAACCAACACATAGAACACCAAAGAGTGCCCCAAAGTTTCTACCGGAGAATCACGATGAAAACGTGTGCCAACCCCTATGCATAGGTTCATGGGCGGAACCTGCAAGTTGATCACCAAAACATACATCAAGTGAATCACGTGGTATCCCATTGTCACCATAGATATGCACGACAAGACATACATCAAGTGTTCTCAAATCTTTAAAGACTCAATCCGATAACATAACTTCAAAGGGGAAACTCAATCCATTACAAGAGAGTAGAGGGGGGAGAAAACATCATAAGATCCAACTATAATAGCAAAGCTCATGATACATCAAGATCGTACCATCTCAAGAACACGAGAGAGAGAGAGAGATCAAACACATAGCTACTGGTACATACCCTCAGCCCCGAGGGAGAACTACTCCCTCCTCATCATGGAGAGCACCGGGATGATGAAGATGGCCACCGAAGAGGGATCCCCCATCCGACAGGGTGCCGAAACGGGTCTAGATTGGCTTTCGGTGGCTACGAGGCTTCTGGCGGCGAAACTCCCGATCTATTGTGCTCCCCGAAGTTTTTAGGGTATATGGGTATATATGGGAGGAATAAGTACGTCGGTGGACCTCCGGGCTGTCCACGAGGCAGGGGGGTGCATACAGGGGGGTGGGTGTGCCGCCCACCCTCGTGGGCAGCCCGGGACTCTCCTGGTCTAACTCCGATACTCCGTTGGCTTCTTCTGGTCCAAAAATAAGTTCCGTGAAGTTTTAGGTCAATTGGACTCCATTTGATTTTCCTTTTCTGCGATACTCGAAAACAAGGGAAAAACAGAAACTGGCACTGGGCTCTAGGTTAATAGGTTAGTCCCAAAAATCATATGAAATAGCATATAAATGCATATAAAACATCCAAGGTTGATAATATAATAGCATGGAACAATCAAAAATTATAGATACGTTGGAGACGTATCAGCATCCCCAAGCTTAATTCCTGCTCGTCCTCGAGTAGGTAAATGATAAAAACAGAATTTTTGATGTGGAATGCTACCTAACATATTCATCATGTATTTCTCTTTATTGTAGCAAGAATATTCAGATCCATAAGATTCAAGATAAAAGTTCATATTGACATAAAAATAATAATACTTCAAGCATAGTAACTAAGCAATTATGTCTTCTCAAAATAACATGGCCAAAGAAAGTTCATCCCTACAAAATCATATAGTTTAGTCATGCTCCATTTTCGTCACACAAGAATGCTCTCATCATGCACAACCCTGATGACAAGCCAAGCAATTGTTTCATACCTTAGCAATCTCAAACCTATAAACTTTCACGCAATATATGAGCGCGAGCCATGGACATAGCACTATGGGTGGAATAGAATATGATGAGGGGGTTATGTGGAGAAGACAAAAAGGGAGAAAGTCTCACATCAACGAGGCTAATCAATGGGCTATGGAGATGCCCACCGGTTGATGTTAATGCAAGGAGTAGGGATTGCCATGCAACAGATGCACTAGAGCTATAAATGTATGAAAGCTCAACAAAAGAAACTAAGTGGGTGTGCATCCAACTTGCTTGCTCACAAAGACCTAGGTCACTTGAGGAGGCCCATTGTTGGAATATACAAGCCAAGGTCTATAATGAAAAATTCCCACTAGTATATGAAAGTGACAAAACAAGAGACTCTCTATCATGAGGATTATGGTGCTACTTTGAAGCACAAGTGTCACAAAGGATAGTAGCATTGTCCATTCTCTCTTTTTCTCTCCTTTTTTTTGGCCTTTCTCTTTTTTGGGCCTTCTCATTTTTATGGCCTTTCTCTCTTCTCTTTTTTTATTCCTCGGTTGGGACAATGCTCTAGAAAATGATGATCATCACACTTCTATTTATTTACAACTCAATGATTACAACTCGATACTAGAACAAAATATGACTCTAAATGAATACCTCCGGCGGTGTACCGGGATTGCGATGAATCAAGTGTGACATGTATGAAAAATTATGAACAGTGGCTTTGCCACAAATACGATGTCAACTACATGATCATGCTAAGCAATATGACAATGATGAATGTGTCATGATAAACGGAATGGTGGAAAGTTGCATGGCAATATATCTCGGAATGGCTATGGAAATGCCATAATAGGTAGGTATGGTGGATGTTTTGAGGAAGATATAAGGAGATTTATGTGTGACAGAGCGTATCGTATCACAGGGTTTGGATGCACCGGCGAAGTTTGCACCAACTCTCAATGTGAGAAAGGGCAATGCACGGTACCGAAGAGGCTAGCAATGATGGAAGGGTGAGAGTGCGTATAATCCATGGACTCAAAATTAGTCATAAAGAACTCACATACTTATTGCAAAAATCTACAAGTCATCAAAAACCTCGGCACTACGCGCATGCTCCTAGGGGGATAGATTGGTAGGAAAAGACCATCGCTCGTCCCCGACCGCCACTCATAAGGAAGACAATCAAAAAAACACCTCATGTTTCAAATTTGTTACACAACGTTTACCATACGTGCATGCTACGGCACTTGCAAACTTCAACACAAGTATTCCTCAAATTCAAAACTACTCAACTAGCACGACTTTGATATTATTACCTCCATATCTCAAAACAATCATCAAGCATCAAACTTCAAACTTCAAACTTCTCATAGTATTCAATGCACTCTATGAAAGTTTTTATTATATCCCTCTTGGATGCCCATCATATTATGACTAGTTTCATAACCAAAGAAAACTACCATGCTGTTCTAAAGACTCTCAAAATAATATAAGTGAAGCATGAGAGATCAATTATTTCTTCAAAATAAAACCACCACTGTGCTCTAAAAAGATATAAGTGAAGTACTAGAGCAAACAACAAACTACTCCGAAAGATATAAGTGAAGATCAATGAGTAGTCGAATAATTATGCAACTATGTGAAGACTCTCCAACATTTAATAATTAATAATTTCAGATCTTGGTATTTTATTCAAAAAGCAAGCAAAACAAAATAAAATAAATTGACGCTCCAAGAAAAACACATATCATGTGGCGAATAAAAAATATAGCTCCAAGTAAAGTTACCGATGAACGAAGATAAAAGAGGGGATGCCTTCCGGGGCATCCCCAAGCTTAGGCTCTTGGTTGTCCTTGAATATTACCTTGGGGTGCCTTGGTAATCCCCAAGCTTAGGCTCTTGCCACTCCTTATTCCATAGTCCATCAAATCTTTACCCAAAACTTGAAAACTTCACAACACAAAACTTAACAGAAAACTCGTACGCTCCGTTAGCGAAAGAAAACAAAACACCACTTTAAGGTACTGTAATGAACTCATTATTTATTTATATTTGTGTTAATCTACTGTATTCCAACTTCTCTATGGTTTATAAACTATTTTACTAACCATAGATTCATCAAAATAAGCAAACAACACACGAAAAACAGAATCTGTCAAAAACAGAATAGTCTGTAGTAACCTGTAGCTAACGCAAACTTCTGGAACCCAAAAAATTCTAAATAAATTTCTGGAAGTGAGTAATTTGTCTATTAATCATCTTCAAAAAGAATAACTAAATAGCACTCTCCAATAAAAAATGGCAGCAATTCTCATGAGCGCTAAAGTTTCTGTTTTTACAGCAAGATCAACAAGACTTTCCCCAAGTCTTCCCAACGGTTCTACTTGGCACAAACACTAATTAAACACATAAAACCACATCTAAAAAGAGTCTAGATGAATTATTTATTACCAAACAGGAACAAAAAGCAGGGAACAAAAATAAAATTGGGTTTCCTCCCAACAAGCGCTATTGTTTAACGCCCCTAGCTAGGCACGATGATTTCAATGATGCTCACATAAAGGATAAGAATTGGAACATAATGAGAGCATCATGAAGAATATTACTAACACATTTAAGTCTAACCCACTTCCTATGCATACGGATTTTGTGAGCAAACAACTTATGGGAACAATAATCAACTAGCATAGGAAGGCAAAACAAACATAACTTTAAAACTTTAAGCACATAGAGAGGAAACTTGATACTATTGCAATTCATACAAGCATATATTCCTCCCTCGTAATAATTATCAGTAGCATCATGAATGAATTAAACAATATAACCAGCACCTAAAGCATTCTTTTCATGATCTACAAGCATAGAATTTTTATTACTCTCCACATAAGCAAGATTCTTCTCATTCGGAATAGTGGGAGTATCATAAGAGACTCGAATAATATAAATTGTTTCCACATTAAAAGAGTAATGTTAAGAAAAAAGGGTAATCATAATCATGACAAGTTTTATAAATATAATCACTACTTTTTATAGCATAAGTATCATCACAATAATCATCATAGGTAGGAGGCATGCTATCATCATTATAAATTTGCATGTCAAAACTTGGGAGTCTAAAAATATCGTCATTAAACATAGCTTCCCTAAGATTGGGACAAACATTAATTGCAGCAAATATATTCTCAAAAACATCATCTTCATCAAACATAGCATCCCCAAGCTTGGGCCTTTTCATATCATAAGCATAATCACTCTCATCATTAATAGGATGGATAGCACCAATAGTATAGAAATTATCATATTCTTCCAAGCAAGTGCCAAAAAGATTTTCAAGATCATGAGAAGTATCATTATCTTCCACAATTATATTTTCATGAGGCATAATAGTAACATGAGCAGCATTATTTGGGAGAGATATCTTTTTACCTCTCTTGCTTTTTCTTTTCTTCTTATTCACACATCATGTGTGGGTTCAATCCTCTTTTTGGAGCTCCTTATTAATGAGATTGGTTGAATAGGAGGCTCCTCCTCGTTACCTGATTCATCATAAGAAATAATAGAAGGGTATTGGGAAGTCTCTTCGCTTTCGTTAGTATTCTCTTCATCCTCTATTTGTTTTGTTTTCTTTATGTAATTGGCAATGTGTCGGATTTCGGGTTCCGGCAGACCCTTGAGGATCGAACACTGGGGTGCACGCGGAGATTTCGCTTCCTACCTACCTGCACCCCTCCGCCTCGCTAAGATCTAAGCTATGGAAAGAACAACACAAGAGACACAGGGTTTATACTGGTTCGGGCCACCGTTGTGGTGTAATACCCTACTCCAGTTTGTGGCGTGGTGGATTGCCTCTTGGGCTGATGATGATGAATGATACAAGGAAGAACAGCCTCGCGAGGGTCTGTTCTTGGCTGGGGCGATGAACTGCTGGGAGGAGTTCAGCCACCCTTCTCTCTCTCTCTCTCTCTGATTGTCTTTCTCCGATTCAACCTCCTATCGAACCTCTCCTCTTAACCCCTTCGAACCCCCCTCTTCTGTGGGTGGCTGGTCCTATTTGTAGAGGCCCTGGTCCTCTTCCCAAATATCGAGCGGGAAGGGAGCCAACAATGGTGGGCTAATTTGAAGGGGGACAACTAGTACTCACTACCCTGACAAAAGTAGTCTTCGCTTGCACAAAGCTCTGGTGGTGACGTCGTCCTGGGCTCCACGATGACCTCCGTCTTGCAGTCTCCCTGGTCCTGGTCTCGTTGCACCGAAATGGCAACCTTTGCATGATGCCTCGGTACTCCGCGACTGCGCTTGCCCCCTTTGCACCAAAGAGGAAAGGAGGACACTGCGCGGGCTGGCACCCGCCTGGCACCCTTGGTCGTCATGGCTTGCGTCACGGGCACCTCGTGAGGTACCCTGCCTTGATCTCTCTGCCTCCTCGCGAGCCAGCCTGATGAGGCCGTGCCTGAGGAAGCTCCGCGTCGTCCGCCCCGTGAGGCTTGGCCCCTCGCAAGGGTCTTGGGTCTATGTTGATGAAGATGGGCCATGCCGGGCCCCCTTTTAAGCCATGCCGTAGGCCGCAGGCAGGCAAGTCTGGGGACCCCCATTCCCAGAACGCCGACAGTAGCCCCCGGGCCCAAGGCGCGCCCGGACTTGGCCGTGTGCAGGGAGGCGGAAGGGCAAGAGCGAAGCGTCGTGGGCCCTAACAGCATGCGGTCTTGGGCGCCGCGTGGCGGATGATTGGACGTGGGCGTCTCCACTTCCCCATGGCGCCTCGGCAACTGCACGGATTGGACAAGTCCATGCATGCAAAGCGGGTCATGATTACCTGTGATAGTGGGGGCCGACGGTTGGCCTTCGCCGGCTATAAGTACGGATTGGCGTGCGCCCTTCCAGTTCATTCTCCCTTGCTTCGCCTTCTTCTTCATGGCCCTGTCGAGGAGGTTCTCGGCCGCAGAGAATGGGAAGGCTCGCCGGGTAGAGCCTGCCTCTTCCCCGCCCAAGCGCGGCCGAGGGCGCCCTCGCAAGCATCCTGTGGTCTCCACGGCAGCTCCCCGCGGCCGCGGAGACGATTCCCAGCATGGTGACGGTCGGACTGCTGCGGCCGGGGGGTGCGCTTCGGTCGCGCGTCCCCCTAGGCCGCGCTTTTGCGCTGCAGAGGTGCTGCCGGAGCTCCCGGCCGGCGCCCCGGGCGGCCTCTGGCTCCAGGCTGACGGCTGCTGCAGCCGGGCCTCATGGGCTTCACTGGAGGTCTCCGCAGCTGGGAGCCTGGCCTTGGCCCGCGGTTGGCAGATGTTTGCCCGCGCGCGCGGCCTGAGGCGTCAGTGCACCCTGCACTTCAAGTTTGACGGTGACGCCACCCTCTATGTGAGGGTGTTTGGGGAGGATGGTCACCGCGCGGGGTGCTGCCCTGAGGACGACGACCGCGGCCGGGAACCCAGCTCCGACGATGATGGAGAGGACAGCGCTCGGGTGACTGGCGGCACTCAGGGTTCCTCAAGCTTCTCCGGTTCTTCTTCAAGCGGCGACTCCTCCAGCGGTGGCCGCAGTCAGCCTCCACGCCATCGTATCTGCTTGGGAGGTGGTGGCGTGCCTGCCCGCCGTCGCGCCCCGGTGAAGCGCGAGAGGGAGTCTGCCTGAGCCCCGGGGGCGGCTCGAGTCCTCCGTGCAGGCCGGTGTGAGGCGAGCTGCGCCTGATTTGTTCTTTCTTTTCCTTTTTCCTGCGCAAAAAGACAGTAGTGTGGAGCCCCACGGGGGCGCTCGGCTGTCCCCCTCCCCCGCGAGGCCTTGCAAAAGAGAAATCAAGTCGGGAGAGCGAAAAGTCGAAGAACCACAAGCCAAAGACGGCAACAACTTCAATAAAACTTCAAATGAGAAGGAGCAAGCCAACTGCGGAAAGCAAATGAAAAGCCGCGTCCGACACCTAATCTAGTCTTCGACGTCTTCTCACTAGCGCGGAGCTAAGTGCTGCCACTGGGTGTGGGAGGGAGCCCTAGGGCCTGAGGCCGGCGCTCCTGAGACTCCGGGGCGTGTACAGCCCCAACTCATTATTACGTGAGAGCGTCACGGGCGGCGAGCTTCACAGGCATTGGCCTTCTTCACAGGCTCCGGGCCTTTTCCAAAACACGACAGCTCAACAGGCATTCGCCTTCTTCACAGGCTCTGGGCCTTTTCCAAAACGCGACAGCTTCACAGGCATTCGCCTTCTTCATAGGCTCTGGGCCTTTTCCAAACGCGACAGCTTCAGAGGCATTCGCCTTCTTCACAGGCTCCGGGCCTTTTCCAAAACGCGATGGCTTCACAGGCTCCGGGCCTTTTCCAAAACGCAATGGCTTCACAGGCATTCGCCTTCTTCATAGGCTCCGGGCCTTTTCCAAAATGCGATGGCTTCACAGGCATTCGCCTTCTTCACAAGCTACGAGCCTTTTCCAAAACGCGATGGCTTCACAGGCATTCGCCTTCTTCACAGGCTCCGGGCCTTTTTAGGGGTAGAGCCTCCAGAGGTGCTGGATGTTCCATGCGTTCTGGACTGGCACCCCCCTCCTGAGTCTCCAAGCGCGCGGAGCCGGGCCTAGAAACATGAACAACTTTGAACGGGCCCTCCCACATGGGAGAGAGCTTGGGCAGCCCCTCCTTGGAGAGAAACCGCCTGAGCACGAGGTCTCCTACCTCGAGAGTTCTGGGGCGGATGTTGCGGCAGTGATATCGCCGCAGTGCTTGTTGGTACCTCGCCGCTCGTAGCGCGGCTTCTCAGCAACGTTCCTCCCCCAGCACGAGGTCCATCCCCCGCATGGCGTCCTGCTGCGCCTCGTCGAACGCCAGGATCCGCACGGAGCGACGTCTGACCTCGTGAGGGAGGACCGCTTCAGCTCCGTAGACCAGGAAGAACGGGGTCTCTCCAGTCGGCCTGGTCTCGGTTGTGTGGATGGACCACAACACGGACTGAAGCTCCGTAGACCAGCTTCTTCTTGAACGTCCTGGTCTTGAGGCCCCTCAGGATCTCCGCGTTGGCTCGCTTGGCCTGGCCGTTGCTTCGGGGGTGCGCCACCGAAGCGTAGCATATCTGCGTTCCAAGGTTAGCACAGTATGTTTTGAAGAGGTTGCTGGTGAACTATGAACCGTTGTCCGTGATGATGCGGTTCGGCACCCCAAACCGGCTCACGATGCCCTTGATGAACTTGACTGCGGAACCCGCGGGAATGGTGCGGACAGCCTCTACTTCAGCCCACTTGGTGAACTTTCCACGGCGACGTAGAGGTAGCGGTAGCCCCCTGGCGCCCGAGGAAACAGGCCCAAGATGTCCAGCCCCCAGACTGCGAATGGCCACGAAAGGGGTATAGTCTGTAGGCCTCCTGCTGGCTGATGGATCTGCTTGGCGTGGAACTGGCAGGCCTCACAAGCTTTCACTAGTTCGACGGCGTCATTGAGCGCGGTGGGCCAATAAAACCCACTGCGGAACGCCTTGCCGACGAGGGTCCGTGATGATGAATGATGTCCATAGTCTCCGCCGTGTATATCTTCCAGCAGTTCCTTCCCTTGCTCCCTGGAGATGTAGCACAGGGATACATCGTTTGGTCGCTTCCGGTAGAGCTCTGCATCCTTGATGCAGTATGACGTGGCCTGGCGTGCCACTCACTCCGCTTCCTCCTCCTTCTCCGGCAGGGTCCCTTGCGTTAAGTAACTCCGGAGCTCCGTGATCCAACATCCCTCCTGAGGTTCCATTGTCAGGAGGAGGCATGCTCCTGAGGCCGGGCCACAGGCCGGAGCTCCTGAGGCGGGTGGCTGGGGGAGTTCCTCCTGGGGCTGAGCCGTGTTTGATAATGACGGCAGGGCTGAGGGCTTGAAGAGCTGCTCCTCGAAAACACCAGGCTCCAGAGGTAACCGTCTGGACGCCCGTTTGGCGATGTCATCGGCCTCCTGATTGGTGCCACGGGGCACATGCTGCAACTCCAACCCCAAAACTGCTTCTCCATCCTGCGGACCTCTGCAAGGTAGGCTTCCATGTGCTCATCCTTCGGCTCGTACACCTTGTTGGAGAAATTGACAAGGAGCTGCGAATCGCCCTTGATGGTGAGGCATTTCACCCCCAGGGCAGCTGCGGCCTTGAAGCCCGCTATTAAACCTTCATACTCCGCTATGTTGTTGGAGACCTTTTCACCTTGCTGGAAACAGACCTGCACAGCGTAATAGAGCTTGTCCTGAGTGGGCGATATAAGCACTGCCCAGCCCCAGCGCCATGCCTGGAGAACACCCCATCGAAGTACATGACCTAGGCTTCTGGCGCCTCGCTTCCCGGGGATAGGGACGGATCCTCGTCGGCCTTGAGGCCTGGCGCCTCCGTCCATTCTGCCACAAAATCCGCCAACGCTGCTCCCTTGATGACTCTGGTCGTGCTGAATTCGAGCTGAAACGCTTGCAGTTCTATGTTCCACTCAGCGACCCTTCCAGCTGAGTTAGCGCTCCTGAGCACTCTCTCCAGGGGGTATGAAGAGACGACCTTGATGGGGTGACCCTGAAAATAGTGTCGCAGCTTGCGCGAGGCCACCAGTAGCACGAGGAGGAGTTTCTGAGGCATGGGGTACCCTGCCCTCGCATCCCGCAACACCGTGCTGACGAAGTACACCGGGTGCTCTACGAGGTTGGGCGCATCAGTGCTGGCGGCTCCCTTCGGAGACCATGGCGCCTCTTGAGGCGATGAGGCCTCCTGAGGCTGGCCATCTGGGGGAGAAGCCTCTTCCGCCTCCGGTGCACTCCTCTGCGGCGGTTGATCCTCCTCAGCCGCGGTGGCGGTTTCTGTGGGTCTTCCTTGTTCATGCTCTGCCTTGTCCCGGGCTGCTGCTGCGGTTTTGATTCGACGCTCCTCTCTAACCCACCAGGGCTGCGCTGGCGGAGTACGGAGTGGCGGCGAGGTAAAGCACCAGGGGCTCTTGAGGGCGCGGAGCCACCATGACCGATGGGCTGGTCAGGTATCTCTTGAGATCCTGGAACTCCTTGTCGGCCTCTTCAGTCCACTCAAAGGGCCCCTTTTTCTTCATTAGCTGGAAGAAGGGCAGCGCTCATTCCCCCAACTTGGAGATGAAGCGCCCTAGCGCGGTCACGCGCCCGGTGAGCTTCTGCATTTCTCTGAGGGTCTTTGGCGGGCTCATGTCTTCCACCGCCTTGACCTTTTCTGGGTTAGCCTCGATGCCTCGGTGGGACACGAGGAAACCCAAGAGCTTGCCCGAGGGGACTCCGAACACACACTTCTCTGGGTTGAACCGTAGGTTCACTGCATTGAGGCTCATGAAGGTTTCCTCCAGGTCTTGTATCAGGGTCCTAGCCTCCCGAGACTTTACCACGATGTCATCGACGTAAGCTTCAACATTCTTCCCGAGCTGCGGGCCCAAGGTGATGTGCATCAGCCGCTGAAAGGTCGCCCCTGCGTTACGCAGCCCGAATGGCATGCACGTGTAGCAGTACACCCCACACGGGGTTAGGAAGGCTGTCTTTTCGACGTCTTCCACCGCCATCTTGATCTGGTGATACCCAGAAAAGGCATCCAAGAAGCATAGCAGGTCGCATTCCGCAGTGGAATCGACGATCTGGTCGATGTGGGGAAGCGGGAACGGATCTTGCGGGCATGCTTTGTTGAGGTTGGTGAAGTCGACACACATGCGCTCCTTCCCTCCCTTCTTTGGCACAACGACAGGGTTGGCCAATCAATCCGGGTATCGTACCTCGCGAATGACCCAAGCGGCTTCTAATTTGCGGGTCTCTTGGACGATGAAGGCCTGCTTTTCTGTGGACTGCCGCCTGGCCTTCTGCTTCACAGGGCACACGTTGGGGCACACATTGAGGTGATGCTCGATTACTCTCCTAGGGATCCCTGCCAACTGGTCAGGCTCCCAGGCAAATACCTTCTTGTTTGCGCGCAGGAACCCGACCAGAGCCTTGTCCTGCTCGGGTTCGAGGTTCGCGCCTATGGTGAAAGTGGCGTTGGTGGACCCGTCCTCATCGACGGGTATTTGCTTGGTTTCTGCCTTGTCCTTGGTGAACAACTGTTTCTTCTTGGCGGGTGCAGCCCCCTTGGGCTCGGGGGTCTCCAAGTCGGCGGGCAGCGCCGACGCCTCCGTCTTGAAGGCGAGCTTGAGCACCCGCAGCGCGTCTCCGGTGTCCCCGTGCACGGTGAGGGCACCGCTGCTCCCGGGCATCTTCATGAGGTTGTACGCCGGGTGCATCGCGGCCATGAATTGGGCCAGCACTGGGTAGCCGAGGATGGCGTTGTAGGGGGGCCGATGGGGGCGATGTCGAAGTCGACCAGCTCCGTACGTAAGTTGTTGTAGGTGCCGAAGGTTACTGGGAGCCGGATCTGTCCCAAGGAGCTGGATGATCCGCCCCCAACGCCTGAGAAGGGCTGGCTGGGTTGCAGCCGTTCCAGGGGTATGCGGAGGAGGTCGAAGGCCTCGACTGAGAGCACGCTGAGGCCCGCACCGCCATCGATGAGAGTTCTGGTGACGGCCACCTGGCAGATGGTGGGGGTGCACAGCATGGGGAGCGCACCCGAGCAGGCCGAGTTGGGAGGGTGGTCCTCCGAGCTGAAGGTCAGGCCGGCCTTGGGCGCTGCTCGGTCCGAGAGAACCCCCTGCCGCATGGAAGCGGCACTGGCCCGGCGGATGAACGGCTTGACGTGGTGACTTGTAGGCGGCGCCTGCGAGCCGCCCAGGAGGGCCGCAATGACCGGGGGTGCTGGTGTAGCGCGATGGGCGGGGAAGAGGCCGCGGGGCTCTTCCCAAGAGGCCACGGAGGCTGCCGGCGGGTGGAGCAGCCATGTGCGCGGAGCGCCGGTGGGGGCCATGGGGAGCCAGTTGGCCATGACCCTATCGTCACCTCCAGCTTCGAGGAGGGCCTCCTCGCTCGCCAGCAAGAAGGCCAGCGGATCTGTCGCACCGCCGTAGCACGGCGGCGTCGTTGGCGTGAACTCGTCCGGCCACCATACCCGTTGCAGGGCTGGGGCCAGGGCTCGGAGCCCCCTGGCCCCCATGCTAGCGCCAGCGGCCGGAGCGGGCGACGCGCTACTCATCACGAGGCAGGCCGTGGCGGTGGCGAAAGATAAAACTCCGATGCACCCCTACCTGGCGCGCCAAATGTCGGATTTCGGGTTCCGGCAGACCCTTGAGGTTCGAACACTGGGGTGCGCGTGGAGATTTCGCTTCCTACCTACCTGCACCCCTCCGCCTCGCTAAGATCTAAGCTATCGAAAGAACAACACAAGAGACACAGGGTTTATACTAGTTCGGGCCACCGTTGTGGTGTAATACCCTACTCAAGTTTGTGGCGTGGTGGATTGCCTCTTGGGCTGATGATGATGAATGATACAAGGAAGAACAACCTCGCGAGGGTCTGTTCTTGGCTGGGGCGATGAACTGCTGGGAGGAGTTCAGCCACCCTTCTCTCTCTCTCTCTCTCTGATTGTCTTTCTCCGATTCAACCTCCTATCGAACCTCTCCTCTTAACCCCTCCGAACCCCCCTCTTCTATGGGTGGCTGGTCCTATTTATAGAGGCCCTGGTCCTCTTCCCAAATATCGAGCAGGAAGGGAGCCAACAATGGCGGGCTAATTTGAAGGGGGACAGCTAGTACTCGCTACCCTGACAAAAGTAGTCTTCGCCTGCACAAAGCTCTGGTGATGACGCCGTCCTGGGCTCCAAGATGACCTCCGTCTTGCAGTCTTCCTGGTCCTGGTCTCGTTGCACCGAAATGGCAACCTTTGCCTGATGCCTCGGTACTCCGCGGCTGCGCTTGCCCCCTTTCCACCAAAGAGGAAAGGAGGACACTGCGCGGGCTAGCACCCGCCTGGCGCCCTTGGTCGTCATGGCTTGCGTCACGGGCACCTCGTGAGGTACCCCACCTTGATCTCTCCGCCTCCTCGCGAGCCAGCCTGATGAGGCCGTGCCTGAGGAAGCTCCGCGTCGTCCGCCCCGCGAGGCTTGGCCCCTCGCGAGGGTCTTGGGTCTGTGTTGATGAAGATGGGCCATGCCGGGCCCCCTTTTAAGCCACGCCGCAGGCCGCAGGCAGGCAAGTCTGGGAACCCCCGTTCCCAGAACGCCGACACAATGTAAGGATTTTCAATGCAATTCACCGCACAATACATATAAATTTCCTCTAGATCAAAGCCAAGCAGTTTATAACGGGCAAATTCTGGAAGATCCCCAGTTATATGTTTCATTTCTTCGGAACCCATAAGCAAGCTAAGTTCATTATAATGTGCAAGGGAAATCAACTCATCACAAATTTTGGACACGATTAGATCATGAAACAATTTGCATCGGATGGTTAAATGACCACGTTCATTGCAAAGCTCACAAGTATGGCCAAGAAAATTTAAATTTTCAGCACAATCATCTAGCCTTTCTTGCAACAATTTAGTTTCTAAGTACTTATGCCTCTTGCACTATCTATCTTCCCTATTTGGTGTGTACTTACAAACCCAATGCACTCCACAAAAATTGACATGTTTATAGGAGACATTTTCATCATAACTAGTGCAATCATCATTAGTACCATGGATATTCAAGGAGTTCATACTAACAACATTGCAATCATGCTCATCATTGAAAGATTTATTGCCAAACATTTTGATGCATTCTTCT
Organism: Triticum urartu; assembly: GCF_003073215.2. NCBI lineage: Eukaryota > Viridiplantae > Streptophyta > Magnoliopsida > Poales > Poaceae > Triticum > Triticum urartu. The sequence goes on from NC_053024.1 coordinate 505,222,080, forward strand.
TCTAACACTTTGGCGCAATTTTCCTTCCCATCATACTCACAAAAGATATTAAAAATATGAAGCGTATGAGGTAGACTCAATTCCATTTTTTTTATTTTCTATTATAAACTAAACTAGTGCTAAAACAAGAAACTAAAAGACTCGATTGCAAGATCTAAAGATATACCTTCAAGCATGTAGCGACCCGACCCGAATGGATCAAGTCTCTGTGCTTAAGTGTCATCCCTAGATCCGTATACTGACACACACAGTACTCGAGGATTTATGACAGAGGTAGATCATATGTATAAGTAACGTAAATACTATTACCTCAATCCAAATAGCGGAAGTAACAACAAGGTTGTGGATTCCCATCAACACCAACGGCAAAGTTGAGTGTAGAAATCGTAACCCTAACGTATCACTTACTCGTCGTAAGATTCCTGCAACATGAGACGTTGCAGCCACAAGGGTCAGTACTTTGAATGTACTGGCAAATTCACACCATAGAGAATGATGAACAATGGCTATCACTACATGCATATATGGCTGGTGGAAAAGCTCTATGGTTATATGTTTTTGCGAAAAGCCAATTTTTCCCTACTGCAAAGGAATACATTTTATTTAACTATCAAGGTGGTTGTTAAACATTGAGAGTCTAGACACCCTCTCAATCCCAATTAAGCATCATCATTAAAACCAAACAAAATTATTTAAAGTCACATGATGAGATTCACATGATAATCCAAGTACTAGATACTCAAGACGTCCATAACCGGGGACACGGCTAACCAGGATTAGTTTATACACTCTGCAGAGGTTTGCGCACTTTTCCCCACAAGACTCGATCTCCTCCATTGGGATTCTCGCACTACATGGTGTTTGAGAAATGGATGACCGAGACATAGTCTTTCAGAAGCGCTAGCACCTTACGATCGGGTAGACCGTTACACCTACTTTCCCCTACATCTGCTGGTCTACCACTGTAAGAGTTCGCACAACTTAATCAACTATGCTAGAGCCCATAGTAGCTTGTGGCTGCACATGGAAGTTTCTAGTATGAATAATCTCATGATCCCTTTGAGCCTGGGTGGCGGTCCATAAAGAAAAACAGGCAATCGCTGGAATACCCAGGTGCCTAAACAGGCAATCGCTGGAATACCCAGGTGCCTCAATCCACCCATATGTGTATTTAAGTTGCCACCTTAAGTTGAACCATTAATTAACAATCTCACATCTGTCATGGATTTCACTCACCCAAACCACGTCTACGAGCATAGAATAGCAATATAAGCAATTCAGATAAGTAACTCCCAAGGGTTTGAATGTAACAAAGCAATAGGTTCTACCTCATCAACTACTTCCCAACCCACATGTTAAAATCACATCCTAACCATGCAATGTTTGAGGATTGGAACTAATGCATAAAAACTGGGTGATAAAGGGGTATGATCAAAGTGTGAACTTTCCTGCAATGTTGATGAAGATGATTCGAACTCAAAACTCTTGATAGTTCTACTCGTCACACTCCGGTCAATCTATCTTAAGCAAGCAATAGTAACCACACATAAGCAATCACTCAAAGATCGGAGAGAACAAAGAAGACAATTCGGAAAACGTCAAAACCAAGCAAATAAATCTTGCAACATAAAACAATTTCTAATAGCACCAAAATTAAGTGAATTTGGTCTTATCAGAAAGTTTAGGTCAAGAGCTTCAATTTGAAAAAAAGAATCAACTAAATCGGAGTTACGAAACTCAAGTTATGTTCAAAAGAAGTTTGAATATGAATCTGAACAAAATTTGAAATTTGAAATTTTCAAAAAGTTGATGTGACAGGTTCACTGGATAGGCGAAAACAAGACGAAGCTATATGCGCTGGTTTCGTCTAATTTGGATAAACGAGTGAAAAGTTATGGCTATTTGAAAAATCAGGGCCAAGCTGTTTTACTAAAGAAAAATAGCTACGGTTAAGGTCTAACGTATAAATACGTAGACTAATTGATAATCTAATTATTCTATCGTATTAGTCTAAAAATAATAAACTACGGAAGTGTAAGAAGAAAAAAACAAAGAAAGATACCTTTATAAGGCAGAGAAAAGACGACTTTGAAGAGAAAAGACAATTTTCAGAAGTCGCGCTGGAGAGGAGAAATATATTTTTCTTAAATGAATCTAGTCAAACCAAAATATTGATTTAACCCAAACCGGATGATTTTTGGAGACTCTATGGGTCTATATTTATTGATGGAAAAGAGGCTTAGAGGTTAAAGGCTAGGCAATGTTGAACTGAACGTAGACGAAAATATACGAAATAGACATAAAAAAGGCTACACGGGTCTAAAGGCCTCGGCCGTCCGCGCTATAGTTTTTTTTTCTTTTAAACAAATTCGGTCAAATAAGAAAAATCTGGATGGCCTGGCCCACGAAGGATAAAGAGAAAGAAAAGATGGGGCGCCCGCTGCCACTATGCTGCGCACGTGGGCGACAGTTAGTTTCAGGCGCGCGCGCAGTTTTTGTTATTTGTTTTTTTTTAACAGAAAGCGATAAACTGAAAAACAAAAATAAAACAAAAACGTAATATAGGCATATTATATATCAAAATTTTCAGAAAAAGATTTTCTACAAGATGAAAATTTTCCTAGCATTAAATAAAATTCATACAAATTCAGATAATTCAAAGAGTTCTACTGATCTAATAAAATCCAATAAAATCATTATAAATATACCAAAATTAATTCAATTTATTTCTCTCCTAATTTCTGATGTAGGGAATCATGTTACCCTATTTTCCGTATATTTTATTTTTGGAGAAAAATAATTTGAATAAAACCCAAATAACTCCAAATTGAAAATAATTTCAAAAGGATTTTAATTTTTGATCCTTTTAAACTCCCAACTCATATTTCATATAATTTGAAGAAGTCATTTTATCTTCTCTCATGAAAATCATTGAGTTGCTTGAAGTTTCTGAATTAAAAATATTTCCAAATGAAATTCAAATCTTTTCAAAACCCTTTTCATTTATTTAAATGGAAGAAGTCATGTCATCTTCTCTCGAGGGTTTTGTATTTGAAAAGAATTTGAATTCACGAAGATCATAATACAAAAATGGAAGTTTGGGAAAGTCCTTTTATTCCCTCTCATTTAACTTTCAAAAATTTCGAATTCACTCACTTTCAGTCAATCAATCAAACAATCAATCAAATCTATCTATTTAATATAACATTCCAAAATTTAGAATTTTGGGATGTTACAAAGCACTCACCTCCCCGACAACGGCGCTAGAAAAGAGCTTGATGTCTACTACACAACCTTCTTCTCGTAGACGTTGTTGGGCTTCCAAGTGCAGAGGTTTGTAGGACAGTAGGAAATTTCCCTCAAGTGGATGACCTAAGGTTTATCAATCCGTAGGAGGCGTAGGATGAAGATGGTCTCTCTCAAGCAACCCTGCAACCAAATAACAAAGAGTTTCTTGTGTCCCCAACACACCCAATACAATGGTAAATTGTATAGGTGCACTAGTTCGGCGAAGAGATGGTGATACAAGTGGTATATGGATAGTAGATAATAGTTTTTGTAATCTGAAAATATAAAAACAGCAAGGTAAGGAATGATAAAAGTGAGCGTAAACGGTATTGCAATGTATTGAAACAAGTCCTAGGGTTCATACTTTCACTAGTGTAAGTCCTCTCAACAATAATAACATAATTGGATCACATAACTATCCCTCAACATGCAACAAAGAGTCACTCCAAAGTCACTAATAGAGGAGAACAAACTAAGAGATTATGGTAGGGTACGAAACCACCTGAAAGTTATTATTTCCAATCAATCCGTTGGGCTATTCCTATAAGTCTCACAAACAGCCCTAGAGTTTGTACTAGAATAACACCTTAAGACACAAATCAACCAAAACCCTAATGTCACCTAGATACTCCAATGTCACCTCAAGTATCCGTGGGTATGATTATATGATATGCATCACACAATCTCAGATTCATCTATTTAACCAACACATAGAACCTCAAAGAGTGCCCCAAAGTTTCTACCGAAGAATCACGACGAAAACGTGTGCCAACCCCTATGCATAGGTTCATGGGCGGAACCCGCAAGTTGATCACCAAAACATACATCAAGTGAATTATGTTGTATCCCATTGTCACCACAGATACGCACGGCAAGACATACATCAAGTGTTCTTAGATCTTTAAAGACTCAATCCGATAAGATAACTTCAAAGGGGAAACTCAATCCATTACAATAGAGTAGAGGGGGGAGAAAACATCATAAGATCCAACTATAATAGCAAAGCTCGAGATACATCAAGATCGTACCATCTCAAGAACACGAGAGAGAGAGAGAGAGAGATCAAGCACGTAGCTACTGGTACATACCCTCAGCGTTGAGGGAGAACTACTCCCTCCTCGTCATGGAGAGCACCGGGATGATGAAGATGGCCACCGGAGAGGGATTGCCCCTCCGGCAAGGTGCCGGAATGGGTCTAGATTGGCTTTCAGTGGCTACGGAGGCTTCTGGCGGTGGAACTCCTGATCTATTGTGCTCCCCGAAGTTTTTAGGGTATATGGGTATATATGGGAGGAAGAAGTACGTCGGTGGACCTCCGGGCTGTCCATGAGGCAGGGGGCGTGCCCAGGGGATGGGTGCGCCCCCCACCCTCATGGGCAGCCCGGGACTCTCTTGGTCCAACTCCGATACTCCGTGGGCTTCTTCTGGTCCAAAAATAAGTTCCGTGAAGTTTCAGGTTAATTGGACTCCGTTTGATTTTCCTTTTCCGCGATACTCTAAAAGAAGGAAAAACAGAAACTGGCACTGGGCTCTGGGTTAATAGGTTAGTCCCAAAAATCACATCAAATAGCATATAAATGCATATAAAACATCCAGGGTTGATAATATAATAGCATGGAACAATAAAAAATTATAGATACGTTGGAGACGTATCATTGCTCAAGCAATCATCAAAAGAGGATCCATAGACGGAGAAATCGTCCATGATAACCTCACAAATCTTTTCACAAAAGTTAGAGAATATAGCCATCATGCATCTTTGAAAGGTAGCAGGTGCATTACATAAACCAAAAGGCATACGTCTATAAGCAAAAGTACCAAAAGGGAAAGTAAAACTAGTCTTTGATTGGTCCTTGGCTGACACAGGTATTGGAGAGAAACCAGAATAACCATCTAGAAAGCAAAAATGTGTATGTTTGGATAATCTTTCTAGCATTTGATCGATAAATGGTAAGGGTAATGATCCTTTTTAGTGGCCTTATTTAATTTGCGGAAATCAATTACCATCCTATAACCTGTAATAATTCTTTGAGGAATCAATTCATCTTTATCATTAGGAACGACAGTAATATCTCCCTTCTTAGGGACACAATGGACAGGACTTACCCACTGACTATCAGCAACGGGATAAATTATACCTGCCTCAAGGAGCTTTAGTATTTCCTTTCTTACCACTTCTTTCATTTTAGGATTCAGCCGTCGTTGATGACCACGAACTGGTTTAGCATCTTCTTCCAAATTTATTTTATGTTGACATAGAGTGGGACTAATGCCCTTAAGATCATCAATAGTATACCCAATAGCAGCACGGTGCTTCTTCAGAGTTTTCAATAATCTCTCTTCCTCATGCTCTGAAAGGTTAGCACTAATAACAATAGGATATATCTTTTTCTCATCAAGATAAGCATATTTAAGAGTATCAGGCAACGGTTTAAGCTCAAACACGGGATAACCCTTGGGTGGAGGAGGATCCCCTAGGATTTCAATAGGCAAATTGTGTTTCAGAATAGGTTCCTGTTGAAAGAATACTTCATCTATTTCCCTTCTTTCATTCATAAACATATCATTTTCATGGTCTAGCAAATATTGTTCTAAAGGATCACTAGGAGGTACGGCAATAGAAGCAAGACCAATAATTTCATCCTTACTAGGTAATTCTTCTTCACGGTGTTGTCTACTAAATTTAGAGAAATTAAATTCATGAGACATATCATCTAAACTGATAGTAACAACATCCTTTTTGCAATCTATCTTAGTATTAACAGTGTTTAAGAAGGGTCTACCAAATATAATGGGACAAAAGCTATCTTGTGGGGAACCAAGAACAAGAAAATCAGCAGGATATTTAGTTTTCCCACACAAGACTTCAACATCTCTAACAATTCCCATTGGTAAAATAATATCTCTATTGGCAAGTTTAATTGTGACCTCAATATCTTCAAACTCAACAGGTGCAATATCATGCATAATTTCTCTATATAAGTCAATAGGTATTGCACTAGCACTAGCACCCATATCACATAAGCCATGATAAGAATGATCTCCTATTTTAACATAAATAACAGACATGCCTACCACAGGTCCAGGTTTATCTTTAGCACAAGGTTTAGTAATTCTAGCAGTTTCATCACAGAAATAAATAACATGCCCATCAATATTATCAGCCAAAAGATCTTTAACAATAGCAATATTAGGTTCAACTTTAACTTTCTCAGGAGGTGTATATGTTCTAATATTGATTTTACGAACCACAGTTGAAGCTTTAGCATGATCCTTTATCCTAACAGGGAAAGGTGGTTTCTCAACATAAGAAGTAGGAACAATAGGATCATTATAAGTGATAGTCTTTTCTTCAACTTTAATAGGTGCAACTACTTTTACTTCTATGGGAGGATGATATTTAAACCACTTATCCTTGGGGAGATCAACATAAGTAGCAAAATATTCACAGAAAGAAGCTACTATCTCAGAGTCAAGTCCATATTTAGTGCTAAATTTACGAAAAACATCAGTATCCATAAAAGATTTAACACAATCAAACTTAGGTGTCATACCTGACTCCTTACCTTCGTCGAGGTCCCAATCTTCAGAGTTGCGTTTAATTCTTTCCAATAAATCCCATTTGAATTCAATAGTCTTCGTCATAAAAGAGCCAGCACAAGAAGTATCGAGCATGGTGCGATTGTTATCAGAAAGCCGAGCATATAAATTTTGAATAATCATCTCTCTTGAGAGCTCATGATTGGGGCATGAATATAACATTGATTTAAGCCTCCCCCAAGCTTGAGCGATTCTTTCTCCTTCAAGAGGCCAAAAATTATATATATAATTGCGATCACGATGAACAAGATGCATAGGATAAAAATTCTGATGAAATTCCAATTTCAATCGTTTGTAGTTCCTTGACCCCGTATCATCACATAGCCTATACCATATCAATGCATCTTCCTTCAAAGATAAAGGGAAGACCTTCTTCTTAATAACATCTTCAGGTACACCTGCAAGCTTAAATAATCCACAAACTTCATCCACATATATTAGGTGCTCATCAAGATGCCTTGTTTCGTCTCCTGCAAAAGGATTAGCTAGCAGTTTTTGTATCATACCCGAAGGGATTTCAAACCAGATATTTTCATTTTCAGTAGGTTCAGTAGGCTGAGGACCAACTCTTTGCTCTACTGGTCGGGGTGAAGATACCCCGAACAAGCCCCTCAGAGGATTACTTTCCATAGTAACAAGTGACAGTAAATTTCAGCACACTATATAAATTCCACCTACCAAAGGAGCTTCACTCCCTGGAAACGGTGCCAGAAGAGAGTCTTGATGACCCACAAGTATAGGGGATCTATCATAGTCCTTTCGATAAGTAAGAGTGTCGAACCCAACGAGGAGCAGAAGGAAATGATAAGCGGTTTCCAGCAAGGTATTCTCTGCAAGTACTGAAATAAGTGGTAACAGATAGTTTTGTGATAGGATAATTTGTAACGAGCAACAAGTAACAAAAGTAAATAAAGTGCAGCAAGGTGGCCCAATCCTTTTTGTAGCAAAGGACAAGCCTGGACAAACTCTTACATAGAGAAAAGCGCTCCCGAGGACACATGGGAATATCGTGAAGCTAGTTTTCATCACGTTCATATGATTCGCGTTCGGTACTTTGATAATTTGGTATGTGGGTGGACCGGTGCTTGGGTACTGTCCTTACTTGGAGAAGCATCCCACTTATGGTTAACCTCTATTGCAAGCATCCGCAACTACAACAAAAGTATTAAGGTAAACCTAACCATAGCATGAAACATATGGATCCAAATGAGCCCCCTAACGAAGCAACACATAAAACTAGGGTTTAAGCTTCTGTCACTCTAGCAACCCATCATCTACTTATTACTTCCCAATGCCTTCCTCTAGGCCCAAATAATGGTGAAGTGTTATGTAGTCGACGTTCACATAACACCACTAGAGGAGAGACAACATACATATCATCAAAATATCGAACGAATACCAAATTCACATGACTACTAATAGCAAGACTTCTCCCATGTCCTCGGGAACAAACGTAACTACTCACAAAGCATAATCATGTTCATAATCAGAGGGGTATTAATATGCATATAGGATCTGAACATATGATCTTGCACCAAATAAACCAACTAGCATCAACTACAAAGAGTAATTGACACTACTAGCAACCTACTAGTACCAATCCCAGACATGGAGACAAGAATTGGAAACAAGAGATGAACTAGGGTTTTGAGAGGAGATGGTGCTGGTGAAGATGTTGACGGAGATTGTCCTCTCCCGATGAGAGGAGCATTGGTGATGACGATGGCGATGATTTCCCCCTCCCGGAGGGAAGTTTCCCCGGTAGAACAGCTCTGCTGGAGCCCTAGATTGGATCTGCCAAGGTTCCGCCTCGTGGCGGCGGAGTTTCGTCCGAGGAGATGGCTTATGATTTTTTTTCCTCATTGAAAGACTCCATATAGCGGAAGATGGCCATCGGAGGGCCACCAGGGGGCCCACGAGGGGGGGTAGGGTGCGCACCACCCTCGTGGGCAGGGTGTGGCCCCCCTGGTGAACTTCTTGCGCTCAGTATTTTTTATATATTCTGAAAACGTCTTTCATGAAGTTTCGGGACTTTTGGAGCTGTGCAGAATAGGTCTCTAATATTTTCTCCTTTTCCAGCCTAGAATCCCAGTTGCCGGCATTCTCCCTCTTTATGTAAACCTTGTAAAATAAGAGAGAATAGGCATAAGTATTGTGACATAATGTGTAATAACAGCCCATAATGCAATAAATATCGATATAAAAGCATGATGCAAAATGGACGTATCACGGACTAGCTCTATGATCTGAGGATTATCCTCATTGCTGCACAGAAGTATTATGTCATTGATGCACCACTAGGTAACAGAACTATTGCAGGAGCAGATGCAAATGTTTTGAATGTTTTGACGAAAGCTCGGTATGATAACTACTTGATAGTTTAGTGCACCATGCTTTACGGCTTAAAACCGGGACTTCAAAAATGTTCCAAGAGTTAAAATTGGTATTTCATACTCATGCCTGTGTCGAGAGGTATGAGACCTCTGACATTACTTTGCCTACAAGATGGAGGAGAATAGCTCAACCAGTAAGCATGTGCTCAGATTGTCTGAGTACTACAATCACTTGAATCAAGTGGGAGTTAATCTTCCAGATAAGACAGTCATTGACAGAGTTCTCTAGTCACTGTCACCAAGTTGCTAGAACTTCATGATTAACTATAATATGCAAGGGATAACAGAAACGATTCCCAAGCTCTTCGTGATGCTAAAATCGACGAAGGTAGAAATCAAGAAAAGCATCAAGTGTTGATAGTTAACAAGACCACTAGTTTCAAGAAAAGGGCAAAGGGAAGAAGGGGAACTTCAAGAAGAACGGCAAGCAAGTTGCTGCTCAAGTGAAGAAGCCCAAGTCTGGACCTAAGCCTGAGACAAAGTGCTTTTACTACAAAGGGACTAGTCACTAGAAGCGGAACTATCCCAAGCATTTGGCGGATAAGAAGGAAGGGAAAGTGAATAAAGGTATATTGGATATAAATGTTATTAATGTGTACTTTACTAGTGTTTATAGAAACCCCTTGGTATTTGATACTAGTTCAGTTGCTAAGAGTAGTAACTTAAAACGGGAGTTGCAAAATGAACAGACACTAGTTAAGGGTGAAGTAATGATGTGTTTTGGAAGTAGTTCCAAGAATGATATGATCATCAATGCACACTCCCTATACTTTCGAGATTAGTGTTGAACCTAAATAAGTGTTATTTGGTGTTTGCATTGAGCATGAATATGATTTGATCATTTTTATTGCAATACGGTTATTCATTTAAGTTAGAGAATAATTGTTATTCTGTTTACATGAATAAAACCTTCTATGGTCATACACCCAATGAAAATGGTTTGTTGAATCTCGATCATAGTGATACACATATTCATAATATTGAAGCCAAAAGATGCAAAGTTAATAATGAGAGTGCAACTTATTTGTGGCACTGCCGTTTAGGTCATATTGGTGTAAAGCGCATGAAGAAAATCCATACTGATGGGCTTTTGGAATCACTTGATTATGAATCAGTTGATGCTTGTGAACCATGCCTCATGGGCAAAGATGACTAAGACTCCGTTTTCCAGAACAATGGAGTGAGCAACTGACTTATTGGATATAATACATATTGATGTATGAGGTCCGATGAGTGTTGAGGCTCACGGCGGGTATCTTATTTTCTGACCTTCACAGATAATTTGAGCAGATATGGGTATATCTACTTGAGGAAACATAAGTCTGAAACATTTGAAAAGTTTAAAGAATTTCAGAGTGAAGTGGAAAATCATCCTAACAAGAAAATAAAGTTTCTACGATCTGATCGCAGAGGCGAATATTTGAGTTACGAGTTTGGTCTTCAATTAAAACAATGTGGAATAGTTTCACAAACTCATGCCACCTAGAACACCATAGTGTAATGGTGTGTCCGAACGTCATAATTGTACTTTATTTGATATAGTGCAATCTATGATGTTTCTTACCGATTTACCACTATTGTTTTGGGGTTATGCATTAGAGACAGCTGCATTCACATTAAAAAGGGCACCGTCTAAAAATCCATTGAGACGACACTGTATGAACTATGGTTTAGCAAGAAACCTAAGCTGTGGTTTCTTAAAGTTTGGGGTTGCGATGCTTATGTGAAAATGTTTCATCTTGATAAGCTCAAACCCAAGTCAGAGAAGTGCGTCTTCATAGAATACCCAAAAGTAACTGTTGGGTACACCTTCTATGACAGATCCGAAGGCAAGATATTTGTTGCTGAGAATGGATCCTTTCTAGAGAAGGAGTTTCTCTCGAAAGAAGTGAGTGGGAGGAAAGTAGAACTTGATGAGGTAACTATACCCGGTCCCTTATTGGAAAGTAGTTCATCACAGAAATCTGTTTCTGTGACTCCTACACCAATTAGTGAGAAAGCTAACGATGATGATCATGTAACTTCAGATCAAGTTACTACCGAACCTCGTAGGTCAATCGGAGTGAGATCCACGCCAGAGTGGTACGGTAATCCTGTTCTGGAGGTCATGTTAATTGACCATGACGAACCTACGAACTATGAGGAAGCGATGATGAGCCCAGATTCCGCGAAATGGCTTGAGGCCATGAAATCTGAGATGGGATCTATGTATGAGAACAAAGTATGGAATTTGGTTGACTTGCCCGATGATCGACAGGCCATCGAAAATAAATGGATCTTCAAGAAGAAGATAGACGCTGATGGTAATGTTACTGTCTACAAAGCTCGACTTGTTGCGAAAGGTTTTCGACAATTTCAAGGAGTTGACCATGATGAGACCTTCTCACCAGTAGAGATGCTTAAGTCCGTCTGAATCATGTTAGCTATTGCCGCATTTATGATTATGAAATTTGGCAAATGGATGTAAAGACTGCATTCCTGAATGGATTTCTGGAAGAAGAGCTATATATGATGCAACCTGAAGGTTTTATCGATCCAAAAGGTGCTAACAAAGTGTGCAAGCTCCAGAAATCCATTTATGGACTGGTGCAAGCCTCTCGGAGTTGGAATAAACGTTTTGATAGTGTGATCAAAGCATATGGTTTTATGCAGACTTTTGGAGAAGCCTGTATTTACAAGAAAGTGAGTGGGAGCTCTGTAGCATTTCTAATATTATATGTGGATGACATATTGTTGATTGGAAATGATATAGAATTTATGGATAGCATAAAAGGATACTTGAATAAGAGTTTTTCAATAAAGACCTCGGTGAAGCTACTTACATATTGAGCATCAAGATCTATAGAGATAGATCATGGCGCTTGATAATTTTTTTCAATGAGTACATACCTTGACAAGATTTTGATGTAGTTCAAAATTGAACAGTCAAAGAAAGAGTTCTTACCTGTGTTACAAGGTGTGAAATTGAGTAAGACTCAAAGCCCGACCACGGCAGAAGATAGAAAGAGAATGAAAGTCATTCCCTATGCCCCAGCCATAGTTTCTATAAAGTATGCCATGCTGTGTACCAGATCTATTGTATACCCTACACTGAGTTTAGCAAGGGAGTACAATAGTGATCTGGCAATAGATCACTGGACAGTGATAAAAATTATCCTTAGTGGAATAAGGATATGTTTCTCGATTATGGAGGTGACAAAAGATTTGTCATAAAGGGTTATGTTGATGCAAATTTTGACACTGATCTAGATGACTCTAAGTCTCAATCTGGATATATTTTGAAAGTGGGAGCAATTAGCTAGAGTAGCTCCGTGCAGAGCATTGTTGACATAGAAATTTGCAAAATACATACAGATCTGTATGTGGCAGACCTGTAGACTAAACTTCTCTCACAAGCAAAACATGATCACACCTTAGTAATCTTTGGATGTTAATCACATGGCGATGTGAACTAGATTACTGACTCTAGTAAACCCTTTGAGTGTTGGTCACATGGCGATGTGAACTATGGGTGTTAATCACATGGTGACGTGAATTATTGATGTTAAATCACATGGCGATGTGAACTAGATTATTGACTCTAGTGCAAGTGGGAGACTGAAGGAAATATGCCCTAGAGGTAATAATAAAGTTATTATTTATTTCCTTATATCATGATAAATGTTTATTATTCATGCTAGAATTATATCAACCGGAAACAAGGTACATGTGTGAATACATAGACAAGTAGAGTGTCACTAGTATGCCTCTACTTGACTAGCTCGTTTATCAAAGATGGTTATGTTTCCCAACCATAGACATGAATTGTCATTTGATTAAGGGGATCACACCATTAGGAGAATGATGTGATTGACTTGACCCATTCTGTTAGCTTAGCATTTGATTGTTTAGTATGTTGCTATTGCTTTCTTCATGACTTATACATGTTCCTATGACTATGAGATTATGCAACTCCCGTTTACCAGAGGAACACTTTGTGTGCTACCAAACGTCACAACATAACTGGGTGATTATAAAGGTGCTCTATAGGTGTCTCCGAAGGTACTTGTTGAGTTGGCATATTTCAAGATTAGGATTTGTCACTCCGATTGTCGGAGAAGTATCTGTTGGGGAACGTAGTAATTTCAAAAAATTTCCTATGCACACGCAAGATCATGGTGATGCATAGCAACGAGAGAGGAGAGTGTTTTCCACGTACCCTCGTAGACCGAAAGCGGAAGCGTTAGCACAACGCGGTTGATGTAGTCGTACGTCTTCACGGCCCGACCGATCAACCACCGAAACTACGGCACCTCCGAGTTCTAGCACACGTTCAACTCGATGACGATCCCCGGACTCCGATCCAGCAGAATGTCAGGGAAGAGTTCCATTAGCACGACGGCGTGGTGACGATCTTGATGTTCTACTGTCGCAGGGCTTCGCCTAAGCACCACTACAATATTATCGAGGACTATGGTGGAGGGGGGCACCGCACACGACTAAGAGATCAATGATCAACTGTTGTGTCTGGGGTGCCCCCCTGCCCCTGTATATAAAGGAGCAAGGGGGAGGAGGTGCGGCTAGGCAAGGGGCGCGCCAGGAGGACTCCTCCTAGGAGTAGGACTCCCCCCTTTCCATGTTGCACTAGAGTCAATAATCTAGTTCACATCGCCATGTGATTTAACATCAATAGTTCACATCACCATGTGATTAACACCCATAGTTCACATCGTCATGTGACCAACACCCAAAGGGTTCACTAGAGTCAATAATCTATTTCACATCGCTATGTGATTAATACCCAAAGAGTACTAAGGTGTGATCATGTTTTGCTTGTGAGGGAAGTTTAGTCAACGGGTCTGCCACATTCAGATCCGTATGTATTTTGCAAATTTCTATGTCAACAATGCTCTGCACGGAGCTACTCTAGCTAATTGCTCCCACTTTCAATATGTATCCAGATTGAGACTTTGAGTTATCTGGATTAGTGTCAAAACTTGCATCGACGTAACCCTTTACGACGAAACTTTTGTCACCTCCATAATCGAGAAACATATCTTTATTCCACTAAGGATAATTTTGACCAATGTCCAGTGATCTACTCCTAGATAACTATTGTACTCCCTTGCCAAACACAGGGCAGGGTATACAATTGGTCTGGTACACAACATGGCATACTTTATAGAACCTATGGCTGAGGCATAGGGAATGACTTTCATTCTCTCTCTATCTTCTGCCGTGGTCGGGTTTTGAGTCTTACTCAGTTTCACACCTTGTAACACAGGCAAGAACTCTTTCTTTGACTGTTCAATTTTGAACTACTTCAAAATCTTGTCAAGGTATGTACTCATTGAAAAACTTATCAAGCGTCTTGATCTATCTCTGTAGATCTTGATGCTCAATATGTAAGCAGCTTCATCGAGGTCTTTCTTTGAAAAACTCCTTTCAAACATTCGTTTATGCTTTGCAGAATAATTCTACATTATCTCCGATCAACAATATGTCATTCACATATACTTATCAGAAATGCTGTAGTGCTCCCACTCACTTTCTTGTAAATACAGGCTTCACCGCAAGTCTGTATAAAACTATATGCTTTGATTAACTTATCAAAGCGTATATTCCAACTCCGAGATGCTTGCACCAGTCCATAGATGGATCGCTAGAGCTTGCATATTTTGTTAGTACCTTTAGGATTGACAAAACCTTCTAGTTGCATCATATACAACTCTTCTTTAATAAATCCATTAAAGAATGCAGTTTTGTTTATCCATTTGCCAGATTTCATAAAATGCGGCAATTGCTAACATGATTCAGACAGACTTAAGCATAGATACGAGTGAGAAACTCTCATCGTAGTCAACACCTTGAACTTGTCGAAAACCTTTTTGCGACAATTCTAGCTTTGCAGATAGTAACACTACTATCAGCGTCCGTCTTCCACTTGAAGATCCATTTAATCTCAATGGCTCGCCGATCAATGGGTAAGTCAATCAAGGTCCATACTTTGTTCTCATACATGGATCTCATCTCAGATTTCATGGCCTCAAGCCATTTCCCGGAATCTGGGCTCATCATCGCTTCCTCATAGTTCGTAGGCTCGTCATGGTCAAGTAACATGACCTCCAGAACAGGATTACCGTACCACTCTAGTGCGGATCTCACTCTGATTTACCTACGAGGTTCGGTAACTTGATATGAAGTTACATGATCATCATCATTAGCTTCCTCACTAATTGGTGTAGTAGTCACAGGAACAGATTTCTGTGATGAACTACTTTCCAATAAGGGAGCAGGTACAGTTACCTCATCAAGTTCTACTTTCCTCCCACGCACTTCTTTCGAGAGAAACTCCTTCTCTAGAAAGGATCCATTCTCAGCAATGCATATCTTGCCTTCGGATCTGTGATAGAAGGTGTACCAAACATTTTATTTTGGGTATCCTATGAAGACGCACTTCTCCGATTTGGGTTTGAGCTTATCAGGTTGAAACTTTTTCACATAAGCATTGCAACCTCAAACTTTAAGAAACGATAGCTTAGGTTTCTTGCCAAACCATAGTTCATACGGTGTCGTCTCAACGGATATAGATGGTGCCCTATTTAACGTGAATGTAGCTGTCTCTAATGCATAACCTCAAAACTATAGTGGTTAATCGGCAAGAAACATCATATATCGCACCATATCTAGTAAAGTACGATTATGATGTTCGGACACACCATTACGCTATGGTGTTCCGGGTGGCGTGAGTTGCGAAACTATTCCGCATTGTTTCAAATGTAGACCAAACTCATAACTCAAATATTCTCCTCCACGATCAGATCGTAGAAACTTTATTTTCTTGTTACGATGATTTTCAACTTCACTATGAAATTCTTTGAACTTTTCAAATGTTTCAGACTTATGTTTCATTAAGTAGATATACCCATATCTGCTTAAATCATCTGTGAAGGTGAGAAAATAACGATATCCGCCACGAGCCTCAATATTCATCGGACAACATACATCTGTATGTATGATTTCCAACAAATCTATTGCTCTCTCCATAGTACCGGAGAACGGCATTTTGGTCATCTTGCCCATGAGGCACGGTTCGCAAGTACCAAGTGATTCATAATAAAGTGATTCCAAAAGTCCATCAGTATGGAGTTTCTTCATGCGCTTTATACCGATATGACCTAAATGGCAGTGCCACAAATAAGTTGCACTATCATTATTAACTTTGCATCTTTTGGCTTCAATATTATGAGAATGTGTATCACCACGATCGAGATCCAACAAACCATTTTCATTGGGTGTATGACCATAGAAGGTTTTATTCATGTAAACAGAACAACAATTTATTCTCTTACTTAAATGAATAACCTTATTGCAATAAGCATGATCAAATCATATTCATGCTCAACGCAAACACCAAATAACACTTATTTAGGTTCAACACTAATCCCGAAAGTATAGGGAGTGTGCGATGATGATCATATCAATCTTGGAACCACTTCCAACTCACATCGTCACTTCACCCTTAACTAGTCTCTGTTCATTCTGCAACTCCCGTTTTGAGTTACTACTCTTAGCAACTGAACCAGTATCAAATACCAAGGGGTTGCTACGAACACTAGTAAAATACACATCAATAATCTGTATATCAAATATACCTTTGTTCACTTTGCCATCCTTCTTATCCGCCAAATACTTTGGGCAGTTCCGCTTCTAGTCACCAGTCCCTTTGCAGTAGAAGCACTTAGTATCAGGCTTAGGACCAGACTTGGGCTTCTTCACTTGAGCAGCAACTTGCTTGCCATTCTTCTTAAAGTTCCCTTTCTTTCCCTTTGCCCTTTTCTTGAAACTAGTGGTCTTGTTAATCATCAACACTTGCTGCTCTTTCTTGATTTCTACCTTCATCGATTTCATCATCATGAAAAGCTTGGGAATCGTTTTCATCATCCCTTGCATACTATAATTCATCACGAAGTTCTACTAACTTGGTGATGGTGACTAGAGAATTCTGTCAATCACTATTTTATCTGGAAGATTAACTCCCACTTGATTCAAGCGATTGTAGTACCCAGACAATCTGAACACATACTCAGTGCTTGAGCTATTCTCCTCCATCTTTTAGCTATAGAACTTGTTGGAGACTTCATATCTCTCAACTCGGGTATTTGCTTGAAATATTTAACTTCAACTCCTGGAACATCCATATGATCCACGACGTTCAAAACGTCTTTGAAGTCCCGATTCTAAGCTGTTAAGCATGGTGCACTAAACTATCAAGTAGTCATCATATTGAGCTAGCAAACGTTCATAACGTCTGCATCTGCTCCTGCAATAGGTCTGTCACCTAGCGGTGCATCAAGGACATAATTCTTCTGTGCAGCAATGAGGATAAACCTCAGATCACGGATCCAATCCGCATCATTGCTAACATCTTTCAACTTAGTTTTCTCTAGGAACATATCAAAAATAAAACAGGGGAGCTAAACGCGAGCTATTGATCTACAACATAGATATGCTAATACTACCAGGACTAAGTTCATGATAAATTTAAGTTCAATTAATCATATTACTTAAGAACTCCCACTTAGAAAGACATCCCTCTAATCTTCTAAGTGATCACGTGATCCAAATCAACTAAACCATAACTGATCATCACGTGAAATGGAGTAGTTTTCAATGGTGAACATCACTATGTTGATCATATCTACTATATGATTCACACTCGACCTTTCGGTCTCAGTGTTCCGAGGCCATATCTGCATATGCTAGGCTCGTCAAGTTTAACCTGAGTATTCTGCGTGTGCAAAACTGGCTTGCACCCGTTGTAGATGGACGTAGAGCTTATCACACCCGATCATCACATGGTGTCTGGGCACAACGAACTTTGGCAATGGTGCATACTCAGGGAGAACACTTTTATCTTGAAATTCAGTGAGAGATCATCTTATAATGCTATCGTCAATTAAAGCAAGATAAGATGCATTAAAGATAAACATCACATGCAATCAAAATATGTGACATGATATGGCCATCATCATCTTGTGCCTTTGATCTCCATCTCCAAATATCGTCATGATTTCCATCGTCACCGGCATCACACCATGATCTCCATCATCTTGATCTATATCAATGTGTCGTCACATGGTCGTCTCGCCAACTATTGCTCTTGCAACTATTGCTATCGCATAGCGATAATTCTAAAGCAATTATTTGGCGCTTGCATCTTATGCAATAAAGAGACAACCATAAGGCTTCTGCCAGTTGCCGATAACTTCAACAAAACATGATCATCTTATACAACAACTTATATCTCATCACGTCTTGACCATATCACATCACAACATGCCCTGCAAAAACAAGTTAGACGTCCTCTACTTTGTTCTTGCAAGTTTTACGTGGCTGCTACGGGCTTAGCAAGAACCGTTCTTACGTACGCATCAAAACCACAACGATAGTTTGTCAAGTTGGTGATGTTTTAACCTTCTCAAGGACCGAGCGTAGCCACACTTGGTTCAGCTAAAGTTGGAGAAACTGACACCCGCCAGCCACCTATGTGCAAAGCATCGGTAGAACCAGTCTCGCGTAAGCATACGCGTAATGTCGGTCCGGGCCGCTTCATCCAACAATACCACCGAACCAAAGTATGACATGCTGGTAAGCAGTATGACTTATATCGCCCACAACTCACTTGTGTTCTACTCGTGCACAACATCAACGCATAAAACCTAGGCTCGGATGCCACTGTTGGGGAACGTAGTAATTTCAAAAAAATTCCTACGCATACGCAAGATCATGGTGATGCATAGCAACGACAGAGGAGAGTGTTGTCCACGTACCCTCGTATACCGAAAGTGGAAGCGTTAGCACAACGTGGTTGATGTAGTCGTACGTCTTCACGGCCCGACCAATCAAGCACCGAAACTACGACACCTCCGAGGTCTAGCACACGTTCAGCTCGATGACGATCCCCGGACTCCGATCCAGCAGAATGTCGGGGAAGAGTTCCGTCAGCATGACGGCATGGTGACGATCTAGATGGTCTACTGTCGCAGGGCTTCGCCTAAGCACCACTACAATATTATCGAGGACTATGGTGGAGGGGGCACCGCACACGGCTAAGAGATCAATGATCAAATGTTGTGTCTGGGGTGACCCTGCCCCTGTATATAAAGGAGCAAGGGGGAGGAGGTGCGGCCAGGCAAGGGGCGCGCCAGGAGGACTCCTCCTGGAGTAGGACTCCCCCCCTTTCCATGTTGGACTAGGACTTGGGGGGGAAGGAGAGAGAGGGAAAAGGAAAGGGGGGTGCCGACCCCCCTCCTTGTCCAATTCGGACTGGGGGGGAAGGGGCGCACGGCTGCCCCTTGGCCTCCTCTCCACTTCCTTCACTAGGCCCATTAAGGCCTATTAGGTTACCGGGGGGTTCCGGTAACCTCCCGATACTCCGGTAAAATGCCGATTTCACCCGGAGCACTTCCGATGTCCAAACATAGGCTTCCAATATATCAATCTTCATGTCTCGACCATTTCGAGACTCCTCGTCATGTCCGTGATCATATCCGGGACTCCGAACAACCTTCGGTACATCAAAATATATGAACTCATAATGAAACTGTCATCGTAACGTTAAGCGTGCGGACCCTACGTGTTCGAGAACTATGTAGACATGACCGAGACACGTCTCCGGTCAATAACCAATAGCGGAACCTGGATGATCATATTGGCTCCTACATATTCTACGAAGATCTTTATCGGTCAAACCGCATAACAACATACGTTGTTCCCTTTGTCATCGGTATGTTACTTGCCCGAGATTCGATCGTCGGTATCTCAATACCTAGTTCAATCTCGTTACCGGCAAGTCTCTTTACTCGTTCCGTAATACATCATCCCGCAACTAACTCATTAGTTGCAATGCTTGCAAGGCTTATAGTGATGTGCATTACCGAGTGGGCCCAGAGATACCTCTCCAACAATCGGAGTGACAAATCCTAATCTCGAAATACGCCAACCCAACAAGTACCTTCGGAGACACCTGTAGAGCACCTTTATAATCTCCTAGTTATGTTGTGATGTTTGGTAGCACACAAAGTGTTCCTCCGGTAAACGGGAGTTGCATAATCTCATAGTCATAGGAACATGTATAAGTCATGAAGAAAGCAATAGCAACAAACTAAACGATCAAGTGCTAAGCTTATGGAATGGGTCAAGTCAATCACATCATTCTCCTAATGATGTGATCCCATTAATCAAATGACAACTCATGTCTATGGCTAGGAAACTTAACCATCTTTGATTCAACGAGCTAGTCAAGTAGAGGCATACTAGTAACATACTTTTTGTCTATGTATTCACACATGTATTATGTTTCCGGTTAATACAATTCTAGCATGAATAATAAACATTTACCATGATATAAGGAAATAAATAATAACTTTATTATTGCCTCTAGGGCATATTTCCTTCAGTATCTCTGGGCCCACTCAGTAATGCACATCATTATAAGCCTTGCAAGCATTGTAACTAATGAGTTAGTTACGGGATGATGTATTACGGAATGAGTAAAGAGACTTGCCGGTAACGAGATTGAACTAGGTATTGATATACCGACGATCGAATCTCGGGCAAGTAACATACCGATGAAAAAGGGAAAAATGTATGTTGTTATGTGGTTCGACCGATAAAGATCTTCATAGAATATGTAGGAGCCAATATGGGCATCCAGGTTCCGCTATTGGTTATTGACCAGAGAAGTGTCCCGGTCATGTCTACATAGTTCTCGAACCCGTAGGGTCCGCACGCTTAACATTCGTTGATGATATAGTATTTATGAGTTATGTATGTTGGTAACCGAGTGTTGTTCTGAGTTTCGGATAAGATCACGGACATGACGAAGAACTCCAGAATGGTCCGGAGATAAAGTTTGATATATGGGATAATGGTGTTTGGTCTCTAGAAGGGTTCCGGAATTCACCGGAAGGGGTTCCGGATGTTTCCCGAAATGTTTGGGTACGAGAACATTTTATTTGGGCCAAAGAGGAAAGCCCACAAGGTTTTTGGAAAGCGCAAAAGGAAGTTTTCCGGAGTCCAGGGACCAGACGCCAGGGTCCCTGGCGTCTGGATCCAGACGTCGGGAACCCTGGCGTCTGGCCCTGGAGTCCGAGAAGGACTCTTGCCTTTCGGGTGAAACCTACTTTGTGGAGGATTTTACTCCAGGTTTCGACCCCAATGCTCAACATATAAATAGAGGGGTAGTGCTAGCACCCAAGACACATCAAGTAACACCAGGCCGTGTGCCGGCAACCCTGTCCACTCTAGTTTATACTCCGTCATAGTTTTTGTAGTGCTTAGGCAAAGCCCTGCGAAGATTGTTCTTCACCAACACCGTCACCATGCCATCGTGCTGCTGGAACTCATCTACTACTTCGCCCCTATTACTGGATCAAGAAGGCGAGGACGTCATCGAGCTGAACGTGTGCTGAAGGCGGAGGTGCCGTACGTTCGGTACTTGATCGGGACAGATCGTAAAGGTGTACGACTACATCAACCGCGTTGATAAGCGCTTCCGCTTTCGGTCTACGAGAGTACGTAGACATACTCTCCCCTCTCATTGCTATGCATCACCATGATCTTGCGTGTGCATAGGATTTTTTTTTAAATTACTACGTTCCCCAACAGTTCGGTAGTAACTTGATCTTAAGTTCCATGATCACATTAGCTTCCTCACTAATTGGTGTAGGAATCACAAGAACTGATTTCTGTGATGAACTACTTTCCAATTCGGGAGAAGGTACAATTACCTCATCAAGTTCTACATTCCTCCCACTCACTTCTTTCGAGAGAAACTCCTTCTCTAGAAAGGATCCACTCTTAGCAACAAAGATCTTGCCTTCGGATCTGTGATAGACGGTGTACCCAACAGTATCTTTTGGGTATTCTATGAAGACGCACTTCTCCGATTTGGGTTTGAGCTTTATCAAGTTGAAACATTTTCACATAAGCATCGCAACCCCAAACTTTAAGAAACGACAGCTTAGGTTTCTTGCTAAACCATAGTTCATACTGTGTCGTCTCAATGGATTTTTAGACGGTGCCCTATTTAACGTGAATGCAGCTGTCTCTAATGCATAACCCCAAAACGATAGTGATAATTCGGTAAGAGACATCATAGATTGCACCATATCTAATAAAGTACGGTTATGATGTTCGGACACACCTTTACATTGTGGTGTTCCAGGTGGCGTGAGGTCTGAAACTATTCCACATTGTTTCAAATGAAGACCAAACTCATAACTCAAATATTTGTTTCCGCAATCAGATCATAGAAACTTTATTTTCTTGTTTCGATGATTTTCCACTTCACTCTGAAATTCTTTGAGCTTTTCAAATGTTTCAAACTTATGTTTCATCAAGTAGATATACCCATATCTTCTCAAATCATCTGTCAAGGTCAGAAAATAACGATACCCGCCACGAGCCTCAACACTCATTGGACCGCACACATCAGTATGTATTATTTCCAACAAGTCTGTTGCTCGCTCCATTGTTTCGAAGAACGGAGTCTTAGTCATCTTTCCCATGAGGCATGGTTCGCAAGCATCAATCGATTCATAATCAAGTGATTCCCGAAGTCCATCAGCATGGAGTTTCTTCATGCGCTTTACACCAATATGATCTAAACGGCAGTGCCACATATAAGTTGCACTATCATTATTAACTTTGCATCTTTTTGCTTCAATATTATAAATATGTGTATCACTACGATCGAGATTCAATAAACCATTTATATTGAGTGTATGATTGTCGGTGTCAAAACCGGCAGATCTCGGGGTAGGGGGTCCTGAGCTATGGATTCTTGAATCAATGGTAACAGGAAGGAAGGAGACGATGTTTTACTCAGGTTCTGGCCCTCTTGATGGAGGTAAAACCCTACGTCCTGCTCTTGTTTATATTGATGGAGTATCAAGTATAGAGTTGATCTACCTCGAGATCATATGTTGTGGTCTAAACCCTAGAGCTATGATGAGTAATGTCATAATCATCTAGCGACTAGCTTGGCCTCGGCTTATATAATGTACCGGAGGCCTAGGATAACAAGAGTCCTGGTCGAATACTTTGGTGGAGAGGAGTCCTTGTCTTGATCATCAAGTCTTGTGGAATCTTCCTCGTGTGTGGCATGGGCTACCCGAAGTGGCCCATGAGTGAACCGCCATGGGGTCCTCGGCGCGATCCAGTAGGTCGGGAGACGACGTGGTGAGTACCCCCTAGTCCAGGACACCATCAGTAGCCCCCTGAACCGGTCTTCAAGTTGGGGACGCTCCTTGATTCTTCCGAACTGTTCTTCATCTTCGATCTTCGGTCTTGAAAACTGGTTCAACAAATCTTCTTATCTTTGATCTTGAGGATCGCCGAAGTAAATCCGAAGAGTTTACACATCGGGTATCCAAGGAGCCCCTTTAAGTTATCGGCCGTTATCAATGCCTTTTTATTTTTACGCCCACCTCGGGTTTGAAGTGCTTCCCATGTGGCGGTGTCCTCTGCGTCCGAGCTCCAACGCCGGACTGCATTCGAGGTATCTTTTGCAGCCGAGCACCAACGCCAGACAGCTTCCGAGCTTCAATGCTGGAATGTATCCGAGGTGTCATAGATTACCTTGGTCTTGAAAAAGTTTGAGCTTAATGCCGGAAATGCCCTCTAAGGAGCTAGCCACTTGCATCCGAGCTATATGCCGAACTACTTCCGAGGCGGCTCAACACCTCGGTCATGGGCTGATTGTTTACGGATTTTATTTCCGATGCGTATAAATTTATTTGCTGACGAGATGTATGGCCAGTAGCCCTCAAGGTGTCTGTCGGCCTAAAATCCAAGATGCACCTGAAGGAAAATATGAAACCGTTGATCCTAGTAGCTTCTGAGACCCGGTTCATGAAATCAGCCTGAGGGTCAACTCCTACCTCGGCAACATACAATAGGAATAGAAACGCAGTGTAATATATTAGAGGTAATAGTGATTTACGGATGGGCCCTTGAGAGAAGGTTTTGAGAAGTCGCCGTAATATATTTGCTTGATGCCGGATAAGTCCCACATGGTACTTATTGTTGTCCAAAGACACGTTTGCCCATAGTTCGGTCCAGCCGAACACTGAGCACTTTGAATTTTCTGCATTGAGTAGGCAATGCAGTAGCCCCCGAGACACTGGTCGGGTGGCAACACCAGATCAGGGGATCGATACACCCCTTTAATATTAGTGAATGATAAGCCCAAAGCCCAGTAGCCCCCGAGCCTTAATGTGGGCACGGGTGGCCAAATTAAGGATCGATATCCAGAGTAAAATCACAAATTATGTGTAATGATTCTACGTATCCAAGTACTTTACATCATTAATGCTCGGATCCGCATTGTACAAAACTTTGTTGACCGACCATCAGCTTCAACCTCCTCGGCTAGAAGCCGGGGAGTGTTTGTCCTACTTTATAAAGTCGTTATAAGGGCAAAGATTTACGGAAAACAAGGCAATCCGGCCATACGGTTTTATAAACAAAGGTACGCAGAGAGATATGAAACATCTTCCAAAGAAAATAATCCCGCTATCGGTTCCTTTCTTTGGGTTGTCATGCTGATCATGATCATGAAACCTCACCTCCAATCAATGTGGGAGGAAAATATTGAGGATTTAGTTCGGGGAAAGTTCCCGAACTCTATGGTATTAATGAACCAAAATTTTCACTTCCGTCGTTGCCGACCAATTATATCCTTTAAGATCGCTAGCTTTCGGCTTTACCCAGTCTGAGGTACTAACTCGGATGACCTGGTTGTAACAATCACAGAGGTGCTCCCTTTACCGCCTAGCCGGACAATCGGGAACGTAGGGCTAAGCACAGGAGCCAGGCAACCCAGCTTAGCCAAAATCTTAAGTCAAATTGATGCATATTTATGGCTTTATAACAATGATTACGGAAGGTAGCCCTCATATATAAAATATGAACGCCGATGATATATTTATTTTGACTCCGTTGCGACCGTTTATCACTTGAAAGTGGCCCATCGTCGGCTTCCACCCCCTTGTAGATGCTACGCATGGTGTTTCCGTAATAACAAGACAACCCTTAGCCTACGTGTGACGCCCCTAGACCGTTGCGCCAGGTGTCTTCCAGTTATTCGCTGTCGTTGCCATGTCTTTTGCTTGCGTGTTGCATTTCATCATGTCATCATGTGCATTGCATCATCATGTTTTCAAAACTTGTATCCGTCCGGGTCTCTCAGTTCTTTCCGTTATCCATTCTGAGCCAAGACACACTTGCACGCGCCCGCGGCACCTCCGAAATATTATTTTATAAGTGGCCAGAAAATGTTCTCTAAATGGGATGAAAGTTGGCATGCAGTGTTGTTTTAGTGTAGATAGGCCGCCTACCAAGTTTCATCGCTTTCGGAGTCCGTTTGATGCCCCAACGAATAACTATAGCGGCAATAGTAGCCGGTCTTTCGTCGGATGTTTCGGTCTCCGAAACTGCTGTCGGGCATCTCTTTTCTCTCTCTTTTCTGAGCCCATCAAACCCCTCACCTTCATTGACCGTTCCGAGACCAACCGGGTTATCGTTTCCCTCTTGTCAAACCACCTACTCCCTCTTTGCACAGTGCATCGACCCCTCGCCCATGTCCGAAACTGTCCTGAACCCGACCCGCTCTGTCTTTACCAACGGGTCCGGATCATCCCCAAACATCCGTAAAACATCTCTGTTTTGTTAATTGGGCCCCCTAACCCGTTTATCCGGGACCGTCCGATTAAGATCGGAGGGACCGAATGCCCCTATCCGAAAATCCATTTGCTTTATATATTAGACCAAACCCTAATTTCTAGGGGAGATGTCCCATCCGCCCCATTCGGCCGCCGCCACTCCAAAAATCTTCCTCGGGATCCTAGTCACCCACCTGCCTTCTCCTCTCTTTCGCCATTGCACCTCCTCTCCCTCGATCCACCCATTCCCGCAGCTCCTCCCCATGGCTTCCAGATCGAGCGAGCTCGATCTCCAGCATCAGCGCCCGAGCGCTCCTTCTCCTCGTGACCCGCAGCTCCTCGAGCACCTACGCCTGCTGCCGGCGACCATCTCCTCGCAGGCCTCCTCCTCGTCGCTGCCAGGAGAGTGATACGTCTCCAACGTATCTATAATTTTTGATTGCTCCATGCTATATTATCTACTGTTTTGGACATTATTGGGCTTTATTATCCACTTTTATATTATTTTTGGGACTAACCTATTAACCGGAGGCCCAGCCCAGAATTGCTGTTTTTTGCCTGTTTTAGGGTTTCGAAGAAAAGGAATATCAAACGGAGTCCAAACGGAATGAAACCTTCGGGAATGTGATTTTCTCAACAAACAAGACCCGGGAGACTTGGACCCTACGTCAAGACACAAAATAGGAGGCCACGAGGTAGGGGGGCGTGCCCACCCCCACCAGGCACGCCCTCCACCCTCGTGGGCCCCCTGTTGCTCCACCGGCGTACTCCTTCCTCCTATATATACCTACATACCCCCAAACAATCAGATACGGAGCCAAAAACCTAATTCCACCGCCGCAACTTTCTGTATCCACGAGATCCCATCTTGGGGCCTGTTCCGGAGCTCCACCAGAGGGGGCATCGATCACGGAGGGCTTCTACATCAACACCATAGCCTCTCCGATGAAGTGTGAGTAGTTTGCCTCAGACCTACGGGTCCATAGTTAGTAGCTAGATGGCTTCTTCTCTCTTTTTGGATCTCAATACAATGTTCTCCCCCTCTCTTGTGGAGAACTATTTGATGTAATCTTCTTTTTGCAGTGTGTTTGTTGAGACCGATGAATTGTGGGTTTATGATAAAGTTTATCTATGAACAATATTTGAATCTCCTCTGAATTCTTTTATGTATGATTGGTTATCTTTGCAAGTCTCTTCGAATTATCAGTTTGGTTTGGCCTACTAGAATGATCTTTCTTGCAATGGGAGAAGTGCTTAGCTTTGGGTTCAATCTTGCGGTGTCCTTTCCCAGTGACAGTAGCGGCAGCAAAGCACGTATTGTATTGTTGCCATCGAGGATAACAAGATGGGGTTTTCTTCATATTGCATGAGTCTATCCCTCTACATCATGTCACCTTGCTTAGGGTGTTACTCTGTTTTCATCAACTTAATTCTCTAGATGCATGCTGGATACCAGTCGATGAGTGGAGTGATAGTAGTAGATGCAGGCAGGAGTCGGTCTACTTGTCTCGGACGTGATGCCTATATACATGATCATACCTAGATATTCTCATAACTATGCTCAATTCTGTCAATTGCTCAACAGTAATTTGTTCACCCACCGTAGAATACGTATGCCTCGAGAGAAGCCACTTAGTTATTTCCTTGCTTTTTACTTTGCCTTTATTTTACTTTGCATCTTCATCACAAAAATACCAAAAAAATATTATCTTATCATATCTATCAGATCTCACTCTCGTAAGTGGCCGTGTAGGTATTGACAACCCCTATTCGCGTTGGTTGCGAGGATTTATTTGTTTTGTGCAGCTACAAGGGACTCGCGCGTAGACTCCTACTGGATTGATACCTTGGTTCTCAAAAACTGAGGGAAATACTATTTTCCACTTTCATATTATTTTTGGGACTAACCTATTAACCGGAGGCCCAGCCCAGAATTGTGTTTTTTGCCTGTTTTAGGGTTTCGAAGAAAAGGAATATCAAACGGAGTCCAAACGGAATGAAACCTTCGGGAACGTGATTTTCTCAACAAACAAGACCTGGGAGACTTGGACCCTACGTCAAGACACAAAAGAGGAGGCCATGAGGTAGGGGGCGCGCCCTCCACCCTCGTGGGCCCCCTGTTGCTCCACCGATGTACTCCTTCCTCCTATATATACCTACGTACCCCCAAACGATCAGATACGGAGCCAAAAGCCTAATTCCATTGCTGCAACTTTCTGTATCCACGAGATCCCACCTTGGGGCCTGTTCTGAAGCTCCACCGGAGGCGGCATCGATCACGGAGGGCTTCTACATCAACACCATAGCCTCTCCGATGAAGTGTGAGTAGTTTACCTCAGACCTATGGGTCCATAGTTAGTAGCTAGACGTCACATCCCTAGTTCTGGTATGTTATAGGTTTGCTTTGTGCATCATGTTAAGTTTCAAATGAAATTGAAATGGGGATGTTTCAAACCCTAGCACCAAAGCAAATTCAAATAGGTTCAATTTTAAATGGGAATTTCAATATACCAAAAATGCTCTTCAAAAATGTTCATGGTCTTTGGAAAATGTTGCAAACAACAACGAGAGGTGATGCACATTTTTGCTAAACATTTTGGATTTTTGAATGAACCCATATGTATTTGAATTGGAGCTGTTTAAAATAATATAAATATTTTAAAGGCTCCAAAAATGTTGGAATTTGGTGAGGGCCTCTGGTATATTATAACTAGTGGTCACAAGGAATCTCAACATTTTTATATTTGTGCTGGTATTTATTTTTAAGTCAAAAACAAATGTTAGAAATAGAAAAGAAAACAAAAAAAAGGGAAAACACTTACCTGAGGCCTGGCACTGTGCGGCCCAGCTGGCCCTGCCAGCCACCCTCAACCTCCTGCCAGGAGGATGAGCGGCGCGTGGCCGACGCACGCCGGCGCACGCCCGGCCACCTCCTGCTTACCGCCTCCCTCCGGACGTCCCTGGAGTTTCCTCGCAGCCTCCGCTACCCCCTCTCACTCTCCCTCGTCCCCGTCTCCTCCTCTGTCACCCGCTCCCGCGATGGCCGAAACGCTGCTGTTGCCGCCGACAAGCACCAACGCGGCCACTGCCTCCCCCTCGCCCCTTGGACATGCCCTTTAGCTCCGCACTGCCGTCCTCAACCTCCACGCCGAGCCAGGCTTCGCCGGATGCCCTGCAACGACGTCCCCGACGTCTTCTTCAACTTCGGTGCCCGGAGACCCTTGCCGTCGAATTGCTGCCCACCGGCCGTCCCCGTGCCTGCTGAGCCCTCCGTTAGCCTCGCTGTGAGCTCCTCTTCTTATCCCCTCTCTCCTCGTGCCCTATTTCCCTTTCTGGCCACCGTTCCATCGGCGACCGATTCGCGCCGCCGCCTGAGCTCCTCGCCGCCGTGGCTAGAGGCCGTGTTCGTCGCTCCTACGCACATGGACGTGCTCTGCAGCTCCGCAGCAAGCTAACGTCGCCACCAGCTCGTCTTCTCGTGCACCATAGCGTTGCGCCGCCCGAACCCGCACTCCGGCCGCCGCACTCGTCGTGGCCAGCGCCACTCCGTCCACTCCCCGGCCGTGCCACCACCATGGCTGGACACGGACGAGTGTCCGCATCCCGTATCTGCACTCCGTGCGCCAAATGCCTCCCCGTTGGCCAAACCCGCAGCGCACCGCCGCGTCTGGACTCGCCGGCGGCTAAATGCCGGTGACCGCTGACCTTTGACCGGTGTGGGTTGACCCCATAGCCCAGTTTGACCTCCCCCTCTCTCTCACTGACTTGCGGGCCCCGCCCGACTAATTACTATAGTTGGCACTAATTAACTAACTAGGTTAGCTACCACAGTCACTGACTAGTGGGCCCTGCCCAGTTAGTTAGGACTAACTAACTTAGTTGACTGGGTCACTGACCAGTGGAACCCACTGGTCAGGTTTGACCTGTTCAGCCCCGTTGACTCGCTTACGTCATGCTGACATAGTGCAGGCGCAGTTATTATTTTTCTGGAATTTTTTTAACTTAGGAAATTCCAGAATATTGCCTAAACTTCAAAAAATCATAATAATTCAACCGTAGCTCAGAATGAAATAAATTATATATGAAAAATTATCAGAAAAATGCAAGGAATCCATTTATGCCAGTTACATGCATGAAAAACCAACTTATACATGCTTTATAAGTGAAAACATAATATGGGCATTTTAAATGCTTCATTTTGAATTGCATTTGAATCTTTGATTCAAATGGGCTTCAACCAACTTGGTAGCATCTTGCATTAGCCCAAACACTAGTATTTGCACATGTCATGTTCATGCATCATTTTGTTGCATTTGTTTGTGTGTTGATCGCCGGCACCGTTTCTTCTTAATAGGTTCCACTCCGGAAGGTGTTCCCGAGTACCTGCAGAGGAGCCGTACCCCTTCGTCGTCTATCAGGCAAGCAAACCCCCTTGAGCATTTCGATAAATCCCACTCTCTTGCTCCTGCTCCTTATACTGCATTAGGACAACAATGATTCAACTGCTACTTTTCTGCTGTGGTAGTTGAACCCATTCCTCTGCATGACTTGTCATTGCCACAGTAAATAGTTGGAACCCACTAGCATGAGTAGGAGTTGCTTGAACCTTGATGTGCCTACTCATCCATGCTTGTTTTCTTTATACCGGCTATGCTTAGAGTTGTGTCAGGTCTGATTCATCGGGAATGAATCGGAGCGGTGAACATGTCCTACCGATAAAGGCTAAGTGTGTGAACACGTTTTGGTAAAGGTAGCGATGAGAGGCCATGTAGGAGTACATGGTGGGTTGTCTCATTGGAACCATCCCTAAGCACCGAGTTCTGTGTATGTTATCCAAGTCCAGTTACCACCACACATTGGGTTCCGGTTATCCGGCCCCTCTCGGCTTATTAATCCACTTGATCTCTGTCCAGGAGTTGCAACTAGTTTCTGGCGTTTGTAGGTAGTGCTACTTGCCTACCAGGTGGTGTCCGACGGGATGGGCTTGGGACAGACTAGGCACCGTGGCATGGTGTAACAAGTGGCACCCGGATGGTGGGCTTGGGAACCCTGCACACATCGTTAGGGGCCGTATTGGAGACTTCGGCCGGAACTCCTTGCGGATGGAACTCGAACAGGCGATAAACCTGGACGAGAGACTTGTGTGATTAGTTAGGTCGTGGCCGACACCCTCGCCCGGATTCCGCTTGAAGGTTGCCGAGGTACATGACGTGTACAGGGCGATAAGTGGCGAGAGCGTGTGTGAAGAAGTACACCCCTGCAGGGTTAACATTATCTATTCGAATAGTCGTTTTCCTCGGATATGGAAACTTGGAGGACTTATGTAGTACATAGACAACTTGAAGTGGATACTCTAAAATCCGCAAGATAAGCGTGAGTGCTATGGATGGCCTTCTCGTAGGGAGACGGGAACGGATCCGTAGTGGAGTATTGATATGGTGAATTTGTGGACTCGTGTGCGTCTCCTCACCTCAAAGAAGTTTTTGATACTCGTAGTATAGGTTAGCCACTGAGTCAAAGCTGGCTTGCTGCTGTTAAAACCCCACCACCCCTTTGTTGATAATGTTGCATATGTAGATAGTTCTGATGTAAGACTTGTTGAGTACCTTCGTACTCACATTTGCTTATTTATGTTTTGCAGTTGGTTACACTAGTGACTTCGACGAGTAGCTTGTATCCCAGCTACGATCTTGTACCCTTGGGAGGGTCGTGTTTAGTCAGGCTTCTTAGTCTTTTCCTTTTGTAGTTGTCTGTACTCAGACATGTAATGCTTCCGTTGCTTGTATGCTCTGAATGATGGGTCATGAGACCCCTGTTTGTATTGAATGCTATGTGGCTCTTCTGGGCCTTTATCTATATGAGTTTGAGTTATGTTGTGATGCCATGTTGTACAGCACATACTTGCATGTTATGCGTGCGTGTAACGTGTATTGCTATGTGTGGGATCCGACAACCTAGTTGTTTATCCCTGGTAGCCTCTCTTATGGGGAAATGTAGTCTTGTGCTTCCATGAGCCATAGTAGTCCGCTACAGCCCGGTTCACCAGAGTCCTGCTAGCCCAGCACTACTGCTCCGGAACACTTGACTGGCCGGCATGTGATTCACTTCGTTCCTATGTCTGTCCCTTCAGGGAAATGTCACGCGGTGACATCCAGAGTCCTGCCTAGCCTGCTACAGCCCGGGTTCCCGGAGTCCTGTTAGCCCAGTGCTACAGCCTGGATTCATACGCTGTTGACCGACATGCTCGAGGTTGATTCATGTATGCCTGTCCCTATAAGTTAGTGCCACTTTGGGTTCACGACTAGTCATGTCGGCCCGGGTTCTCTGTCATATGGATGCTAGCGACGCTATCGTATACGTGAGCCAAAAGGCGCAAACGGTCCCGGGCCAGGTAAGGTGGCACCCGTGGGAATACTGTGCGTGAGGCCACAAAGTGATATGAAGTGTTACATGCTAGATCGGTGTGACTTAGGATCGGGGCCCGACAGTGTTGGTATCAGAGCCTGACTCTGTAGTATTACCAAGCCAAACTGGTCGAAGTTGAGTCTAGAAATGCTTTAGTTATATAAGGGAATTGATTGTGGAAGGGAACGTAAGGCTCTTTTTACTCCTTTACCTCATGTTATTGTTTTTGAGTCAGCCTTTTCTTTTCTACGAGGGTTAAGGCCTATGTTTCTCCTCTATCTCTCAGGATGACGTGTTACTAAACCGTAAAGTCTTAGGATTGTTGGGTTGTGTCTCCATACAGTTCTATTACTTCTGTGTGTCATCAGTTTGACCCAGAACCTTGATATTATGATGTTGATTGGTTATGCTATTCCTTTGATGAATGTCTCAAAATCTTTTTGAGCATTTACAGCCATTATGCTGCCGAAATTGTCTTAGGATTTCAAGAGTTTCCAATGCTTTTGCATTACATTCCGCATCCTTATGTCGATGCTAATTCCATCCTTGTTTCCTTGGTTTCTGTGCCAGGATGTCGTCTGCTAACCGAGGGTCAGTTGCTCATAGCAAGAACCACGGAGATGGTAGAGATGAGGATTCTCCTGAACAGCCTTTGATGGCAGAGTTCTTGTTAGCATCCGAGAGGAACAAGCGTGAGACTAACCTCTTGCTAGCACAGATTGAGCAGAACACCGCACATCAGCGTAAGAAGTTAGTTTCTATCACCGACTTCATTGGTCTGAAACCACCCACCTTCCATCATTCCATTGAGCCACTCGATGCGGATGACTAGCTCCGGAGCATCACTCACAAGTTGCATACTGCGAGCGTGGCTGAAGGTGACAAGGTCACCTATGCTACCTATCACCTGGAAGGTCCTGCTAGTATTTGGTGGCAGAGCTATGAGGCTATGCTTCCAGCTGGCCAGATTCCTACCTGGAAGGATTTCACCAAGGCTTTTCGTGAGCACCACATTCCTCAGGCTCTCATTGACCACAAGAGGGACGAGTTCTGTAGTTTTACCCAGGGTAAGCTGCCTGTTGATGCTTACAGTAGAGAGTTTGGAAACCTCGCCCGCTATGCTACAGAAGAAGTGTCCACGGACGCCAAGAAGCAGGCTAGGTTCCGGAAGGGTCTCAACCCTAAGTTGCGTCGTGATCTCCATCTGCATCATTGTGATACTTTCCAGGCTCTTGTGAACAAGGCCATTAATGTAGAGACAGCTCAGCTCACTTACCAGGAGTCTCGTAAGCACAACCATGATCTGGGTTCTTCCTCCCGCTCTGGCTCTCAGAAGCGACGAATTTGGATTCCGAACTCAGCTCTTCCACCTGGATATGCACCGAGGCCATCCGATGTGGCGCCTCACCCATCTCAGCAATGTGCTCCACCCAGGCCTATTAGTGGACCACTTGCCAATGTAGGTCCACGTCCTACCTCATGAACTTGCTTCACCTGCGGAGAACCAGGACACTACGCACGTGACTGCCCTCAGTCCAGTTATACTCCACCCCAGTCTGAGAGGTCTGTTGGCCGTGAAAAGCCATCAGGCAAGATGATCAGTACCAAGCCAGCCTCCATTGAACGAGCATGTGTGCACCATGTCTCAGCTACAGAAGCTCAAGATGATCCCAACGTCGTATTGGGAACGCTTCTTGTTAATTGTCACCCAGCTTCAGTTCTGTTCGATACTGGAGCATCTAACTCCTTCATATCCGAAGGCTATGCTCGGTTGCACGACATGTCATTTTGTGATATGCCAACTCCACTAATAATCCAGACTCCTGGTTCCAAATGGCAAACCTCCAAGGTAAGCCATGGTAATGAAATCCTTGTTGACAGACTGGTATTCCTTGCTTCTTTGATATCTCTCAAGTCTTCAGATATTAACATCATCTTGGGCATGGACTGGATGACAGCTCATCATGCCAAGATAGATTGTTACACTAGATCTGTTCAACTTACACATCCATCTGTCAAAATAGTCATTGTCTCTACTAGAGTTGCAAGGCGTCAACTCTATTCTCTTAATGCCAGCCCTCTTCCCGACTTTGAAGATATTCCGGTAGTCCGTGACTTCCCGGATGTCTTTCCAGAAGAACTGCCAGGTGTTCCACCTGACAGAGATGTAGAGTTTGTCATAGAACTTGTCCCAGGAACTGTTCCAATCTCTAGGAGACCATACAAGATGGCACCTTTGGAGTTAGCCGAGCTTAAGAAATAGCTTGATGAGTCCTTGCAAAAGGGCTTCATCCGACCCAGTTCTTCTCCTTGGGCTTGTCCTGTCCTCTTCGTCAAGAAGAAGGATGGTATGGATCGGATGGTTGTAGATTATCGTCCCGTTAATTTGGTCATGATAAAGAACAAGTATCCGCTCCCTAGGATCAACGACCTGTATGATCAGCTCGCTGGATCCTCAGTCTTTTCCAAGATGGATATGAGGTTAGGCTACCACCAAATCAAAATCAGAAACGGGGACATCCCCAAAACGGCCTTTGTCACTCGTTATGGTCAATACGAGTACACCGTGATATCTTTCGACCTAACCAATGCTCCAGCTACCTTCTCCCGCCTGATGAACTCGATCTTTACGGAGTACTTAGATAAGTTCGTCGTGGTTTATCTCAATGATATTCTTATTTACTCGAAGAACGAGGAAGAGCATGCCGAACATCTTAGACTTGTGTTAGAAAAACTCAGAGAGCACCGCCTTTATGCCAAGTTCTCCAAGTGTGAATTTTGGTTGCCGAAAGTGACCTATCTGGGCCACGTGATCTCTGGTAAGGGCATTTACGTAAATCCCGAGAGAGTTAAAGCCGTTCTCGATTGGACTCCACCCGAAACGGTCAAACAAGTTAGGAGTTTCCTTGGTCTAGCCAGTTATTGTCGCCGCTTCATTGAAAACTTCTCCAAAGTGGCCAAACCCCTCATGGAACTTCTCAAGAAAGATAAAAGGTTTGAGTGGACCCCACAGTGTGAGCACAGTTTTCAGGAACTGAAAAGACGCCTGACTTCTGCGCCCATACTCGTGCCACCGGATTTCACTAAAGACTTTGTTATCTATTGTGACACTTCGCGTCAAGGACTAGGTTGCATTCTTATGCAGGATCGTCATGTGATTGCCTATGCCTCTCGACAGTTGCATCCACATGAGGAAAATTATCATACACATGATCTAGAGCTTGCAGCCGTAGTCTATGCACTTAAGACCTGGCGACATTACCTTCTTGGTAACCATTGCGAAATCTACACTGACCATCAGGGTCTCAAGTATATCTTCACCCAACTGGATATGAATCTCAAACAGAGACGTTGGTTGGAGTTGATCTCGGATTACGACTTAGGAATCACCTACACCCCAGGAAAAGCCAATGTCATGGCTGATGCTTTAAGCCGTAAATCCTATTGCAACAACCTCATGTTGCAACAATGTCAACCACCCCTCCATGAGGAATTCTGTAAGCTTAACCTTCACATAGCTCCTCATGGTTCCCTTTCTACCTTGGTGGCGAAACCTACCCTTACGGATCAGATCATAGAGGCTCAGAAGCATGATACGGAAATCTCCCGGATCAAGAAAAATATTTCCGAGGGAGTTGCCGACTGTTTCTCTATGGATGAACGAGGTGTTGTTTACTTTGGAAACCGTTTGGTGGTTCCCAAATGTCAACAGATGCAGCAACTGATCCTTAAGGAGGCCCATGAATCTCCTCTCACAATTCATCCCGGTAGTACCAAGATGTATCAGGACCTACGCCAGAGGTTCTGGTGGACTAGGATGAAGAGAGAAATCACTCAGTATATTGCCAACTGTGACGTTTGCCATCGCGTTAAGGCAGAGCATCAAAGACCTGCTGGCACCCTTCAACCTTTAGCTATTCCCGAGTGGAAATGGCACAAAGTTGGTATGGACTTCATCACTGGCTTTCCCGGGACCAAGAAAGGAAATAATGCTATCTTCGTAGTCATTGATCGTCTTTCCAAAGTGTCTCACTTCCTACCTGTTCGAGAGAGTATCACTGCTAGTCAGCTCGCTGACTTATATATCTCCCGAATAGTGTCACTCCATGGTGTTCCACTAGAGATCAATTCAGACCGTGGCAGTCTTTTCACCTCTCATTTCTGAGAAAGTTTCCAAACTGCCATGGGCACCCATCTTTCCTTCAGTACCGCTTTCCACCCTCAATCAAGTGGTCAGGTGGAAAGGGTCAACCAAATTCTCGAAGACATGCTTAGAGCTTGTGTTATCTCATTCGGTATGGATTGGGAGAAGTGTCTTCCTTTCACCGAGTTTGCTTATAACAATAGCTATCAATCCAGTCTTAAGAAAGCTCCTTTTGAGATTCTCTATGGACGAAGATGTCGAACACCTTTGAACTGGTCAGAAACCGGTGAAAGACAATTCTTTGGCCCGGATATGATCCAGGAGGCAGAAGAGCAAGTTCACATCATTCGTGAGAATTTGAAAACAGCCCAATCTCGTCAAAAGAGCCAGTATGACCGTCGTCATAACGAAGTGGCTTATGAAGTTGGCGACAAGGCTTACCTTCGGGTTACCCCTTCGAAGGGTACCCATTGTTTCGGTATCAAGGGCAAGTTGGCTCCTCGTTACATTCGTCCTTTTCGCATTCTCGCTAAACGAGGAGAGGTTGCCTACCAGTTGGAACTACACCCACATCTTTCTCGAGTTCATGATGTCTTCCACGTCTCTCAACTCAGGCGTTGCTTCTCGGATCCCATCCGCGGAGTGGACCACGAAACGCTTGATCTCCAAGATAACCTCACTTATCGAGAGTACCCCGTTCACATTCTGGATCAAGCAGAGCGTGTCACTTCACGTCATAACATCAAGTTTCTCAAGGTTCAGTGGTCTCATCATTCCGAGAGAGAAGCTACTTGGGAGCGAGAAGAGCGTCTTCGACTTGAGTACCCCGCTTTCTTTCCGCCAACTCCTGAATCTCGGGACGAGATTCTTCCGAGTGGGGGCGAGTTGTCACATCCCTAGTTCTGGTATGTTATAGGTTTGCTTTGTGCATCATGTTAAGTTTCAAATGAAATTGAAATGGGGATGTTTCAAACCCTAGCACCAAAGCAAATTCAAATAGGTTCAATTTTAAATGGGAATTTCAATATACCCAAAATGCTCTTCAAAAATGTTCATGGTCTTTGGAAAATGTTGCAAACAACAACCAGAGGTGATGCACATTTTTGCTAAACATTTTGGATTTTTGAATGAACCCATATGTATTTGAATTGGAGCTGTTTAAAATAATATAAATATTTTAAAGGCTATAAAAATGTTGGAATTTGGTGAGGGCCTCTGGTATATTATAACTAGTGGTCACAAGGAATCTCAACATTTTTATATTTGTGCTGGTATTTATTTTTAAGTCAAAAACAAATGTCAGAAATAGAAAAGAAAACAAAAAAAGGAAAACACTTACATGAGGCCTGGCACTGTGCGGCCCAGCTAGCCCTGCCAGCCACCCTCAACCTCCCGCCAAGAGGATGAGAGGCGCGTGGCCGACGCACGCCGGCGCACGCCCGGCCACCTCCTGCTTACCGCCTCCCTCCGGACGTCCCTGGAGTTGCCACGCAGCCTCCCCGACCCCCTCTCACTCTCCCTCATCCCCGTCTCCTCCTCTGCCACCCTCTCCCGCGACGGCCGAAGCGCTACCGTCGCTGCCGACAAGCACCACCGGGGCCACTGCCTCCCCTCGCCTCCTGGGCATGCCCTTTAGCTCCGCGCTGCCGTCCTCAACCTCCACGCCGAGCCAGGCTTCACTGGAGGCCCTGCAACGCCGTCCCCGACGTCTTCTTCTACTTCGGTGCCCGGAGACCCTCGCCGTTGATTTGCTGCCCACGGGCCATCCCCGCGCCTGCCGAGCCCTCCGTTAGCCTCGCTGTGAGCTCCTCTTCTTATCCCCTCTCTCCCCGTGCCCCATTTCCCTCTCTGGCCACCATTCCGTCGGCAACCGATTCGCGACGCCGCCTGAGCTCCTCGCTGCCGTGGCCAGAGGCCGTGTTCGTTGCTCCTACGCACATGGACGTGCTCTGCAGCTCCGCAGCAAGCTAACGTCACCACCAGCTCGTCTTCTCGTGCACCATAGCGCTGCGCCGCCCGAACCCGCACTCCGGCCGCCGCACTCGTCATCGCCGGTGCCCCTCCGGCCGCTCCCCGGCCGTGCCACCACCACGGCTGGATGCAGACGAGCGTCCGCATCCCGTAGCTGCACTCCGCGCGCCAAATGGCTCCCCGTTGGCCAAACCCACAGTGCACCGCCGCGTCTGGACTCACCGGCGGCTAAACGCCGGCGACCGCTGACCTTTGACTGGCGTGGGTTGACCCCACAACCCAGTTTGACCTCCCCCTCTCTCTCACTGACTTGTGGGCCCCGCCTGACTAATTACTATAGTTAGCACTAATTAACTAACTAGGTTAGCTACTACAGTCACTGACTAGTGGGCCCTGCCCAGTTAGTTAGGACTAATAACTTAGTTAGTTGACTGGGTCACTGACCAGTGGGACCCACTGGTCAGGTTTGACCTGTTCAGCCCCGTTGACTTGCTTACGTCATGCTGACGTAGTGTTGGCGCAGTTATTCTTTTTTTGGAATTATTTTAACTCAGGAAATTCCAGAATATTGCCTAAACTTCAAAAAATCATAATAATTCAACCATAGCTCAGAATGAAATAAATTATATATGAAAAATTATCAGAAAAATGCAAGGAATCCATTTATGCCAGTTACATGCATGAAAAACCAACTTATACATGCTGTATAAGTGAAAACATAATATGGGCATTTTAAATGCTTCATTTTGAATTGCATTTGAATCTTTGATTCAAATGGGCTTCAACCAACTTGGTAGCATCTTGCATTAGCCCAAACACTAGCATTTGCACATGTCATGTTCATGCATCATTTTGTTGCATTTGTTTGTGTGTTGATCGCCGGCACCGTTTCTTCTTAATAGGTTCCACTCCGGAAGGTGTTCCCGAGTACCTGTCAGAGGAGCCGTACCCCTTCGTCGTCTATCAGGCAAGCAAACCCCCTTGAGAATTTTGATAAATCCCACTCTCTCGCTCCTGCTCCTTATACTGCATTAGGACAACAATGATTCAACTGCTACTTTTCTGCTGCGGTAGTTGAACCCATTCCTCTGCATGACCTGTCATTGCCACAGTAAATAGTTGGAACCCACTAGCATGAGTAGGAGTTGCTTGAACCTTGATGTGCCTACTCATCCATGCTTGTTTTCTTTATACCGGCTATGCTTAGAGTTGTGTCAGGTCTGATTCATCGGGAATGAATCGGAGCGGTGAACATGTCCTACCGATAAAGGCTAAGTGTGTGAACACGTTTTGGTAAAGGTAGCGATGAGAGGCCATGTAGGAGTACATGGTGGGTTGTCTCATTGGAACCATCCCTAAGCACCGAGTTCTGTGTATGTTATCCAAGTCCAGTTACCACCACACATTGGGTTCCGGTTA
Organism: Triticum urartu; assembly: GCF_003073215.2. Taxonomy (NCBI): domain Eukaryota; kingdom Viridiplantae; phylum Streptophyta; class Magnoliopsida; order Poales; family Poaceae; genus Triticum; species Triticum urartu. The sequence continues at coordinate 505,262,009 of NC_053024.1, forward strand.
TCCGGCCCCTCTCGGCTTATTAATCCACTTGATCTTTGTCCAGGAGTTGCAACTAGTTTCTGGCGTTTGTAGGTAGTGCTACTTGTCTACCAGGTGGTGTCCGATGGGACGGGCTTGGGACAGACTAGGCACCGTGGCATAGTGTACCAAGTGGCACCCGGATGGTGGGCTTGGGAACCCTGCACACATTGTTTGGGGTCGTATTGGAGACTTTGGCCGGAACTCCTTGCGGATGGAACTCGAACAGGCGATAAACCTGGACGAGAGACTTGTGTGGTTAGTTTGGTCATGTCCGACACCCTCGCCCGGATTCCGCTTGAAGGTTGCCGAGGTACATGACGTGTACAGGGCGATAAGTGGCGAGAGCGTGTGTGAAGAAGTACACCCCTGCAGGGTTAACATTATCTATTCGAATAGTCATTTTCCTCGGATATGGAAACTTGGAGGACTTATGTAGTACATAGACAACTTGAAGTGGATACTCTAAAATCCGCAAGATAAGCGTGAGTGCTATGGATGGCCTTCTCGTAGGGAGACGGGAACGGATCCGTAGTGGAGTATTGATATGGTGAATTTGTGGACTCGTGTGCGTCTCCTCACCTCAAAGAATTTTTTGATACTCGTAGTATAGGTTAGCCACTGAGTCAAAGCTGGCTTGCTGCTGTTAAAACCCCACCACCCCTTTGTTGATAATGTTGCATATGTAGATAGTTCTGATGTAAGACTTGCTGAGTACCTTCGTACTCACGTTTGCTTATTTATGTTTTGCAGTTGATTACACTAGTGACTTTGACGAGTAGCTTGTATCCCAGCTACGATCTTGTACCCTTGGGAGGGTCGTGTTTAGTCAGGCTTCTTAGTCTTTTCCTTTTGTAGTTGTCTGTACTCAGACATGTAATGCTTCCGTTGCTTGTATGCTCTGAATGATGGGTCATGAGACCCCTGTTTGTATTGAATGCTATGTGGCTCTTCTGGGCCTTTATCTATATGAGTTTGAGTTATGTTGTGATGCCATGTTGTACAGCACATACTTGCATGTTATGCGTGCGTGTAACGTGTATTGCTATGTGTGGGATCCGACAACCTAGTTGTTTATCCCTGGTAGCCTCTCTTATGGGGAAATGTAGTCTTGTGCTTCCATGAGCCATAGTAGTCCGCTACAGCCCGGTTCACCAGAGTCCTGCTAGCCTAGCACTACTGCTCCAGAACACTTGACTGGCCGGCATGTGATTCACTTCGTTCCTATGTCTGACCCTTCAGGGAAATGTCACGCGGTGACATCCAGAGTCCTGCCTAGCCTGCTACAGCCCGGGTTCCCGGAGTCCTGTTAGCCCAGTGCTACAGCCTGGATTCATACGCTGTTGACCGACATGCTCGAGGTTGATTCATGTATGCCTGTCCCTGTAAGTTAGTGCCACTTTGGGTTCACGACTAGTCATGTCGGCCCAGGTTCTCTGTCATATGGATGCTAGCGACGCTATCATATACGTGAGCTAAAAGGCGCAAACGGTCCGGGGCCAGGTAAGGTGGCACCCGTGGGAATACCGTGCGTGAGGCCGCAAAGTGATATCAAGTGTTACATGCTAGATCGGTGTGACTTAGGATCGGGGCCCCGACACTAGATGGTTTCTTCTCTCTTTTTGGATCTCAATACAATGTTCTCCCCCTCTCTTGTGGAGAACTATTCGATGTAATCTTCTTTTTGCGGTGTGTTTGTTGAGACCGATGAATTGTGGGTTTATGATCAAGTTTATCTATGAACAATATTTGAATCTCCTCTGAATTCTTTTATGTATGATTGGTTATCACTACAAGAAATCTGTCAACTAGTGACCTTCTGTCAGTGACCCTGGAAGAATTGGTCATAGATCTATGACCATTTGAGACCAATTGGTCAAAAGCTGTTCGGGGGGCTCCAAACCCTAAACCATTGCGACCATTTTGGTCAGAAAGGTCGTAATTTCCTTACACGAAATGGTCATAAAGCAAACAACGCTAGTCCGCTGCCTTATTTCTAGTTGTTAACGACCAATATAAATGGTCATAACCTTGTAAATTGTGGTGGGTTGCTATGACTAGGCGCCACCTCATCAGTTTTGCCTATGTGTCATGTCCATGTGGTAGTTTTTGACCTAGGTTGTGAAGCAACCTATATTTCTGTCATTCCCAAAATTCCCAAAAAATCTCATAAATTCTTTGGGTCATATATTCGTCAAATATGTAAAAAACCTTCCTTGCCTAGTTCAAAAATAATTCAAAAATATTCATTTTCCTATTCTGTTCAGAACAACAGTTTGTGAAGGAAGTACCACTTTGGCATTTCCAAATAGTATCCATTTTCTATAGTGCTTTCCTATGCCCAAATAACCATCCTCCACCAAATACCAGCTCAATCCATTCATTATTATGGGCCCAGCTTCAATATTCGTATTTATGTCTAGTGTGGTACTTTGCAAAGCAAGTACCACCTAGGCTCCTCCTTTTGAGCTGAAAATTTGTGAAGACGGTCTTCTTAGTAACTGATCATCCTCGGCCAAAACACACGCCCATTAGCCATGTACATTTCATGTACCGCTAATCAAACACTTGGTTGCTAATTCATGTTTGAGCATCGATCGGTTTCCTCGTGAGAATCTTATGTTGTAATTTTCTTCCTAGCACCTACCTGGGGAGTTCCCAACCCACTAGACATGCCTAGGCCGCCCAGAACACATGGCAACGCCACGGTCACGCGGTGACCACACGGCGGGCATGCGAGTTTACGCGCTCTATAGTTGGGGCCCTCGGCCACTGCCCAAACCTTGACGTATGCCACCAAACCATGTATTTATGATTAAATAGGTACTTATGTAAATATAAATGATTTTTGGAAAAAATAAAAAGCAAACTATGAGGCAGCTGCAGTTCAAATTTGACCCGCTTCCAACTGAATCGGCGGAAATTTGTCTTTTTCACGAGAGGTGGATCAAAACTTTTTACACCCAACCATTTTGTCAATTGTGCATTAAATATGTCCTAGTATTTTATAAAAATAATTTGGTCCAATTTTGCAACAATTATTTTGGAGGTCCTTCACAAAAAACCTCCTTTTGGACACTCGAAAAATGGAAAATGGTTTTTTCATCCAAAGAAAATGAAAACTTCCTTAGCCAACATTGTTTGCCATTCCAATATGCACCCTTGTGCACAATATGAGATCATTTAAGCAAACTATGCCATGAATGTGGCCATAAGATTGATCATTTGGCTTGAAAACCATTGATCTCCACACGTGATAGCTTGTTTCTGAGAACACTTTTTTAAAATAATTGTCGTATTACAAGTTTGTTATTTTTCCTGGGAACTTGGCCACGTATAATGACACAATGTGAAGGTTTCCTAATTTTTTGATTTTTTTTGAATTTTTTATGCCATTTCAAAATGCGGTCAAAACGGCGGGAATGACCGTTCCTAGCTAGTGGTTGAATCTTGGAATTATTTTGGTGTTTCTCTGATAAAATAGATACTTATGTAACTAGAAATGATTTTTAGTAAAAATAAAGAGCAAACTACAAGGCAGCTACAGTTCAAATTTGACCCGCTTCCAACTGAATCGGTGGAAATTTGTCTTTTTCACCAGAGGTGGATCGGAACTTTTTACACCCAACCATTTGGTCAATTGTGCATTAAATATGGCCTAGTATTTTAGAAAAATGATTTGGTCCAATTTTGCAACAATTATTTGGGAGGTCCTTCACAAAAAAACCTCCTTTTGGGCACTCGAAAAATGGAAAATGGTTTTTTCGTCCAAAGAAAATGAAAACTTCCTTAGGCAACATTGTTTGTCATTCCAATATGCACCCTTGTGCACAATATGAGATCATTTAAGCAAACTATGCCATCAATGTGGCCATAAGATTGATCATTTGGCTTGAAAGCCATTGATGTCCACACATGATAGCTCGTTTCTGAGAACACTTTTTTAAAATAATTGTCGTATTACAAGTTTATTATTTTTCCTGGGAACTTGGCCACATATAATGACACAAATGCGAAGGTTTTCCAATTTTTTGATTTTTTTTTGAATTTTTTATGCCCGTTTCAAAATGCAGTCAAAACGGCAGGAATGACCGTTCCTAGCTAGTGGTCGAATCTTGGAATTTTTTTGGTGTTTCTCTGATAAAACAGATACTTATGTACCTAGAAATGATTTTTGGAAAAAATAGAGAGCAAACTACAAGGCAGCTACAGTTCAAATTTGACCCGCTTCCAGCTGAATCAGCGGAAATTTGTCTTTTTCACCAGAGGTGGATCGAATCTTTTGACACCCAACCATTTGGTCAATTGTGCATTAAACATGGCCTAGTATTTTAGAAAAATTATTTGGTCCATTTTTACAAAATTTATTTGGTAGTTCCTTCACAAAAAAAACTCATTTCGGGCACTCGAAAAATGGGAAATGAATTTTCCGTGCAAAGAAAATGAAAACTTCCTTAGGCAAAATTGTTTGTCATTCCAATATGCACCCTTGTGCACAATATGAAATCATTTGAACAAACTATGCATCTTCATATATGATAACTCGGTTCCGAGAACACTTGGCTTAAAAGCCATTGATCTTCATACATGATAACTCGGTTCCGAGAACAGTTTTTAAGACATTTACTGTAGTCAATGTTTATTATTTTTCGTGTAAACTAGGTTAGATATAATGCCACATTGCGAAAGTTTTGTTTTGCTTTTTTTTGAATTTCTTTCAAAATGTTGTCAAAACGGCGGGTATGACTACGAGTCTTCGGTCACCGGGAAGGTGACGGCGACGAACTCCTCGCTCGCGACCACCTCCTCGATGCCCTGCTCTTCTACGTGTCGAGGTCCTTGCTGGCAGCCTTGCCGGATAAAAACCCAAAGCTTCTTTATTCAGTATTGCCGCCCCGCCCTCGTCCCCGATCGCCACCTAAAGCTAAAATGATCCACACACGCGGGATCCGACGAGCCTCCTCACCGCCGACGACCAAGAGGTCACCGGCGGAGGGGAACCGCCGAAAGACGGCGCCAAAAGAGTCGGTTCTCTTAGCCAAAGACATCTGCACTTTATTTTCAGCCGGTTACGACCTACTTAGATGGTCATGGATGTCACACACATGTACTCTATTTTGATTGGTTCAGAGGCATGTCACGCGGATCATGGATCGAGCACCGTCCGATACACCCAGATCCAACGGCAGTGCTCCCTCCTCACCTTCTCACCCCACATAGCCCAACAACCCACAGGCCACAGCCCGCACTCCTCCCTCGTCCCCCGCGAATCCTAGCGCTCCCCGATCCCTCCCACCTCCCCTCCCCTCGCCACCACCCACCCCTCCCCCTGCTCTCCTCCCTCCCTCCCCTCAGGCAAGATCCAGCGCGCTCCAAGATCCCAATGCTCTGTTCCTCCCTCCCTCCCCTCCGGCAAGATCCAGCACACGGCCTCCCTCTCCTCGATCCATATCGAGGCAGATGCTCCCCGTTTCCGTCTCGATCCACCTCCCCCTCGACTCTAGCCGCCTCCCTCAGCGCCACCCTCCCTGCCACCGCCGCTGCATCCGCCAAGCCCAAGCCCGCACCCAAGGTGCTGATCCGACGTCCCTTCTCCTCCCCCGGCACCGATCTTCAAATTACTTGCTTGTCTGATCCACTTTTTTGGGGTTGGATTTGCACCGGCAGGCGAGGTCCATGGATGACATCGACGACGACGAGGAGGAGGAGGAGGATGACCAGGACATGCACGACCCAACCCCCGAGCCCGACGAGCTGGACGAGGAGATCGTCGAGTCCGACCTCGAGCTCGACAACGACGGCGTCGTCCACGCCGACCACGACGACGCTCCACAGAAGGTCCTTCCCCTGCTCACCCCCATCTCTGTTACCTTGTTTCCATCGCTGCTCTGCTAGTGTAGATCCACAGCCAAACTCCCATCGTAGCAAGCGGCCCCGTCGCGGGATCACAGTGGCCTGACCGAATGCAGGAAATGTGCCAATTTCTGTTGGACCTTATACAGCACAGGATGCTCTTTTCTTTTTTCCTTTATTAGTTCCTCAAGTTTAATTGTCGTGTTACTATTCTAGGAGTAGTCTTAGTTGATGCTTTATAGTACTGTGAAGAATTTTGTTTGCTGATGCTCAAAATCATTGTTTTACATATGTTACTTGTGATGTTCTGCTGGCTGAGATGTGCATGATCTGGGTGATGAAGACAATCGTTCGGATTCCCACTGATTTTTCATGATTATTACAACCAGATACTTCTGACGGATCATGCCATCTCTTGGACTACATATGTACTCCTTTATTATTGAGCAAATACTTTCCTTTGATTTTTTGCAAACCTCTTAGCAGTACTTTTTCTATCCTCTTTTTTGTGTTTTGCTGGCTGATGAGATGTGCATTACCTGGGTGATGAAGAAAATCGACGGGTCATGCCATCTCCTAAAGTACATTTGCACATTTTTACTGCTTTAGACTGAATGTACATGCATTCCTTCATTGGTTATGGACCTTATTGCTCATTGTGTTATGTTGGGTTGAACTACATGATTCCGGGTGATGAAGAAAATCGTTCGGATTCCCACTGATATTGCATGATTAGTGTAACCAGCTAATTCTGATGGACGAAACCATGTATTAGTTTCAGGTGAATCATAGCTTTGCTATTGCTTCATTTCATCTGATACAGGCATGAAATTGAACTGCACTTGATGCAGCGCCATTATGGTCCCTGAAATTAGCTTCTGTTATTGAATTTTTTATTTCCTCGCCTGAGAACAACAGTATCATCATATTCTACCAGTCCCTTTGTTTGTTTTTGTGAGCTTGCCTCTGTGGCTAGCACATATCATATGTGATCCATGATGTCTCTTTTCCGCCCACTGAAGCTTGGAGCAAAGTGGCATATTACTTTTGTGATAACTGAGAGAACTGCGAGGCTTTCTTTCCTACTTTGCCATATAATATTAGAATTAATACTATTTTTATTTGAAATTTGTTATTAGGCTATTAGCGCGAAACTTCCAAGTTATAACTATCCTTGCATTTCTTACTCCAATTGTGAAAGGACTATATATAGTCTGTGTGCTTCTGTGAATATATTTGAGTACATTTTTATCATGCTGCTGTAATATGTAATGTAGTTTTCGAAGCATGTCTGCTGTTGTAAGTTGCCGCTCTGTCTTAATGCATATGTTGTGGGGACTGATACGTCTCCATCGTATCTACTTTTCCAAACACTTTTGCCCTTGTTTTGGACTCTATCTTGTATGATTTGAATGGAACTAACCCGGACTGACGTTGTTTTCAGCAGAATTACCATGGTGTTGTTTTATGTGCAGAAAACAAATATTCTCAGAATGACCTGAAACTCCACGGGAGGTTTTAGAAAAAACAATAAAAAATCCTCGCCAAATATGAAGACCAGGGGGGCCACACACTTTCCACGAGGGTGGGGGCGCCCCCCCCTAGGGCGCACCCCCTACCTCGTGGGCCCCCTATTGACCCTCCGATGCCAACTCCAACTCTATATATTTGCTTTCGGAGAGAAAAAAATCAGAGAGAAGAAATCATCACGTTTTACGATACGGAGCCGCCGCCAAGCCCTAAAACCTCTCGGGAGGGCTGATCTGGAGTCCGTTCGGGGCTCCGGAGAGGGGGATTCGTCGCCGTCATCATCGTCAACCATCCTCCATCATCAATTTCATGATGCTCACCGCCGTGCGTGAGTAATTCCATCGTAGGCTTGCTGGACGGTGATGGGTTGGATGAGATTTATCATGTAATCGAGTTAGTTTTGTTAGGGTTTGATCCCTAGTATCCACTATGTTCTGAGATTGATGTTGCTATGACTTTGCTATGCTTAATGCTTGTCACTAGGGCCCGAGTGCCATGATTTCAGATCTGAACCTATTATGTTTTCATGAATATATGTGAGTTCTTGATCCTATCTTGCAAGTCTATAGTCACCTACTATGTGTTATGATCCGGCAACCCCGAAGTGACAATAATCGGGACCACTCCCGGTGATGACCATAGTTTGAGGAGTTCATGTATTCACCATGTGCTAATGCTTTGTTCCGATTCTCTATTAAAAGGAGGCCTTAATATCCCTTAGTTCCCAATAGGACCCCGCTGCCACGGGAGGGTAGGACAAAAGATGTCATGCAAGTTCTTTTCCATGAGCACAGATGACTATATACGGAATACATGCCTACATTACATTGACAAACTGGAGCTAGTTCTGTGTCACCCTATGTTATGACTGTTACATGATGAACCGCATCCGGCATAATTATCCATCACTGATCCGGTGCCTACGAGTTTTCCATATACTGGTTTACGCTTATTTACTTTCCCGCTGCTACTGTTACAATCACTACAAAATACCAAAAACATTACTTTTGCTGTCTTTACTTTTGTTGCCGTTACCACCACTATCATATTACTGTGCTACTAAACACTTTGCTGCAGATACTAAGTTTCCAGGTGTGGTTGAATTGACAACTCAGCTGCTAATACTTGAGAATATTCTTTGGCTCCCCTTGTGTCGAATCAATAAATTTGGGTTAAATACTCTACCCATGAAAACTGTTGCGATCCCGTATACTTGTGGGTTATCAAGACCTTTTTCTGGCGCCGTTGCCGGGGAGCATAGCTCTATTCTTTGAGTCACTTGGGATTTATATCTGCTGGACACTATGAAGAACTTGAGAGATCCAAAAACCAAGATCTATCCCTCAACTATGAAGCACTTGATTCACCTTCTATTATGAGTAAGTTTGCGACACCTACATTTGCTTCTGCTATTCGTTCTGATATGTCGCATGTTATTGATGATGCCACTTCTACTATGCATGATACTTATGATGAAACTGCTTCTATGCCTGATACTACTGTGCCCCTTATTGAATTTCTTGAAGAACAAATTGCTAGGGCTAGAGAAAGAGAAATTGATGAAACTGAATACGATGATGATATTGATGATGAAAATATGCTTGTTATTCCTGAAGGTTATCTTTTTGATAAAGATTCTTCTTTAGCTATTTTAGCCTGCAGAGATAGATACGAGCTTAAGAGGTTATTGATTAAATGGAACAAAGAATCACTTAGAGATAAAATGAAACCCGATCCTGCTTTTGCTACTTCACCTATATGTGTTCCTGATAAAGATTATGAATTCTCTGATCCATTTTATGGCTATGAATCTGAAACTGTTGTGGCACATCTTACTAAGTTAAATGATATAGCTCCCATGTTCACTAATAATGAGAGATCACGTTACCTCTATTTACTCAAAATATTTCCGTTCTCATTAAAGGGTGATGCTAAGATATGGTTTAATTCTCTTGATCCTGGTTGTGTGCATAGTCCCCAGGATATGATTTATTACTTCTCTGCTAAATATTTCCCTGCTCATAAGAAACAAGCTACTTTGAGGGAAATATACAACTTTGTGCAAATTAAAGAAGAGAGTCTCCCACAATCTTGGGGGAGGCTTCTCAAGTTACTTAATGCTTTGCCTGATCATCCTCTTAAGAAACCTGAAATACTTGACATCTTTTATAATGGACTAACCGATGCCTCCAGAGATTACCTAGATAGTTGTGCTGGTTCTCTTTTCAGGGAAAGAACACCAGATGAAGCTGAAATTCTATTGAATAATATGTTGACAAATGAAAATAATTTGGTACCTCCTGAGCCAGCTCCTGAGCCATCTCCTGCTCCAATTACTGAGCCTATTCTTAAACCAACTCCGAAGAAGAGAGGTGTTCTATTTCTCTGTCCCGAAGATATGCAAGAGGCAAAGAAATCTATGAAAGAAAAAGGTATTAAAGCTGAAAATGTTAAAAATTTACCTCCTATCGAAGAAATACATGGTCTTAATATACCGCCTGTTGACGAAGTATATGATCTTAATCCTTTATTCATTGAAGAACCTCCCGATATCCCGACACAGGTAGTAAAGGTAAATTCTCTCTATAGATTTGATGAAGGTGATATCCCTCACTATAAGTCTGCTAGGCAATGCTTTGATGAGTTTGATAATTTTATTGTCAAAACAAGAAAATTTCAATGCTTATTTTGTTAGACAATTGAAATATGATTCCGATATAATTAAATACTTGGGTGATTATATGGCTAATACTACAGGTGAACTTAAACTTGTTATCAAACATGCTTCTATGGTTACCACTCAAGTAAAACAAGTACTTAAAGCTCAAAAAGAATTGCTCCATGAAATGAATAGTAAGAAAAATGATTATGCTGTTAGAGTGGCTACTAGAACTGGTAGAATGACTCAGGAACCTTTGTATCTTGAAGGCCACCCTAAGAGAATCAAGCAAGATTCTCAAAGAAATAATATTGATGTTCCTAGTTCTTCTAAAAAGAAGAAGAAGAAAAATGATAGAACTGTGCAAACTTCTAGTGAACTTATTGTTGAACCACCTGATAATCCAAATGATATTTCTATGTCTGGTGCTGAAACACAATCTGGTAATGAACATGAACCTAGTAAAAATATTAATGATGATGTTCATGATGATGCTCAACCTAGTAATGATAATGATGTAGAAATTGAACCTGTTGTTGATCTTGATAACCCACAATCAAAGAATCAACGTTATGATAAAAGAGACTTTGTTGCTAGGAAACATGGGAAAGAAAGAGAACCTTGGGTTCAGAAACCCATGCCTTTTCCTCCGAAACCATCCAAAAAGAAGGATGATGAGGATTTTGAGCGCTTTGCTGAAATGATTAGGCCTAACTTTTTACGTATGCGATTGATTGATGTGCTCAAAACAAATCCTTATGCTAAATATATGAAAGATATCATTACTAATAAAAGAAAGATACCAGAAGCTGAAATTTCCACCATGCTTGCTAATTATACTTTTAAGGGCGGAATACCAAAGAAACTTGGAGATCCCGGAGTACCTACTATACCTTGCTCCATTAAAAGAAATTATATTAAAACTACTTTATGTGATCTTGGAGCCGGTGTTAGTGTTATGCCTTTCTCTTTATATCGTAGACTTGATTTGAATAAGTTGACACCTACCGAAATATCTTTGCAAATGGCTGATAAATCAACTGCTATACCTATCGGTATTTGTGAGGACGTGCCCGTTGTGGTTGCAAACGTTACTATTTTAATGGACTTTGTTATTCTTAATATTCCCGAGGATTATAGTATGTCTATTATTCTTGGAAGACCTTTTCTTAATACTGTAGGGGCTGTTATTGATTGCAACAAAGGCAATGTCACTTTTCATGTTAATGGTAATGAGCATACGATACACTTTCCGGGGAAACAACCTCAAGTTCATAGTATCAACTCCATTGGAAAAATTCCATCGATTATAATTGGAGGTTTTGAATTTCCTCTTCCTACGGTGAAAAAGAAATATGATATACTTATTATAGGGGATGTGCATATTCCCGTTGAGGTAACTTAGTGTCATTCGAAATTTCTCCGGTTTCATGATTATCGGAATGAGTTTGTTAACAAGACCTGATCAACCTTGTTAGTGGATTCTTTTTGATAAGCATGAGATGGATGAAACTAGAAGCACAAACTTCTGTACCCTCTTTATATTTTCTGTAATTTAGTAGAAATAAAGTAAAAAATAGTATTTTTCTGTCTGTTTCCTGACTTATCCGTGCAATATAAAAATATCCCGAAAATAAAAGTCCTCAGAATGCCATGCCAATTTAATATGATTTTTTCGGGAATATTTGAGGATTTACTGTGCAAAAATTACCACGGGAGGAGCTGCCACCTGGCCACGAGGGTGGTGGGTGCGCCCCCTGCCTTGTGGGCCCACAGTGGCCCTCCTCCACTTATCCCAGCACCCATCTTCTTCCTCTGCCTCACACAAACCCGAAAATCCAACTCAAGCACGAGTTCCAGCCACTTCTGCTGCGATTTTCGATCTCCTTGCTCAAAGCACCTCTCGCAAAACTGCTTGGGGATATTGTTCCTTGGTATGTGACTCCTCCATTGGTCCAATTAGTTTTTGTCCTAGTGCTCTATTCTTTGCAAATTTGTGCTGCATAGGTGACCATGTTCTTGAGCTTGCATGTCAAATTTATATGGTTCCAAGTAGTTCTAATGCTTGATATAGGCTCTAGGCACTTGTAGGAGTAGTTGCTATCAGTTTTATTGAAGTTGGTTCACTCTTGTTTGAAGTTACTAAACAATTTCAGAATTATTCAGAAAATGATGAGGAGATTATTCAGGGGCTCATCGAGCCAAAGCTCGAAGGAAAAGGCACCGAAGCCTAAGTATAATTTGTCGCGCACCGCGGAGATTCGGGCGTGTGAATGGCCTTCTGATGATTTCTTGAGAGCAGCCGGTATCTATGAAGATTTTCATGAATTGTCTCACAATGCAGGCCTCACCGCTTTCCTCCACGACCAATGCGATCAGTATCTCTTACTCACAAATACCTTTGTGCTAAACTTTTATTTTCATCCTAGGAACTCACCACCTACGGTGGAATTTCATTTATATGATGAGCATAAGGAGATGTCACTTTTTGATTTCTGTCGTATTTGTTTAGTCCCTTTTGAGGGCAAGACAGAAGAACCACACCATGATGATGTGGGGGATTTATTAATAATATCACTGTAGGAGAAACCAGGAAGGTTTCCGATGCACGAATCACTAGCATACATTTTCCTGTTTTACGTTACTTTGCATTATTTGCTAGTCATTGTTTAATTGGACGCGGAAACTTTGGAAACCTTAGTATCCCTGATATAATTATTCTACTCCAAGGTTTATACATTGATAACACTTTTAGTATGGGCGGTATTATTGCCAGACGGTTAAATATGAACCGTACTAAGGGCCCCATCTTTGGAGGCATTTATGCTACACGCCTAGCCGCACATTTTAACATACCTATTAGGCATGCTGAGAAGGAAGAAAAGGTGTTGCCCCGTGTTTATCTAGATCATAAAAGTATGGTAGCACATGATTTTATTGTTAAGAATATGGCAGGGGAGCTTAGATATCAATTGTTCTTTAATAAACATCATCCTGAGACTATCACCCTGCCTGCTCCTTCTTTGTTTGATTTGACTGCAGGCACATACCTTGTTCCGTTGATGGCTATTCACGCCTACCAGAACCCTGCACCTATCGAGGAGCCAGAACAGGAACCACACGATGAGCCTCCACGACAATCTGTTTATTCTTGGGATCCAGAGATGACTGTCAGCCAGTGGCAGTCAGAGCCTTCATCTTCAACACAGTATGATCCCAACTATTCCTCCTCATCATAGTATGACCCTAACAACTATTATTATGGATATCCGCCAGGCTAGCCATGGCCATAGACCAACTTAGGCCAAAAGCCTAAGCTTGGGGGAGTACGTATTTCTCACCGACATTACATTTATGTTCACACACACTCGTTGCTAGATGTCGGTGCTCATACTTTTCACTGTAATATCCATGCTAGTTTATTTTCCTTTTCCTGCTTTCTTCTTGTGTGTTTGTTAAACCTTAAGAAAAACAAAAAATTAGTAGTAGTTTATTTTTCTACTATAGTAGTAATAATTAAAAGGAAAACCCAAAAATATTTCCCGTTCTTCTTTTGCTTGTTGGGAGCTTTCCCGTGTAAATAGTTTTATTTCTTTTCTTTTCTTTGGGGGTCCGTAGGAGAAGACCATAATTAAATTGTTGAAGTGGCTCTTATATGCATTATTGTTGATTTAACCAAGAGCCCATATTGCCTTGTCTTCCCCTATTTATTGAATGCTCGCAGATTCTAGCTTAGTCCAATGCACATGCACTCTTATTATTATTCACGCCGTTCGGTCGTGCAAGTGAAAGGCAATTATGATGATATATGATGGACTAACTGAGATGAGAAAAGCTGGTATGAACTCGACCTCTTTTGTTTTTGTAAATATGATGAGTCCCGCGTTCTTGATTCAGCTTATTATGAATAAACATGTTTGCAATGACAATTAGAGATCATAGTTGCTTGTGCCATGCTTGATTAGCTATGAGTTATAATGATTTACCTTGTATGCCAACATGCTATTGAGATGATTATGATGTGGTATGATGGGGTGGTATCCTCCTTTGAATGATTTAAGTGACTTGACTTGGCACATGTTCATGCATGTAGTTGAAACAAAATCAACATAGCCTTCATGATATTTATGTTCATGGTGGATTATATCCTACTCATGCTTGCATCCAATGTTTATTAATTTTAATGCATCTACATGGCTGTTGTTGCTCTCTAGTTGGTCGCTTCCCAGTCTTTTGCTAGCCTTCACCTGTACTAAGCAGGAATACTGCTTGTGCATCCAATCCCTTAAACCCCAAAGTTATTCCAGATGAGTCCACTATACCTTCCTATATGCGGTATTTACCTGCCGTTCCAAGTAAATTTGTATGTGCCAAACTCTAAACCTTCAAATAAACATTCTGTTTTGTATGCTCGAATAGCTCATGTATCAACAAAGGTTGTCCTTATCTTCCGTGTTAGGCGGTTATTCTCAAGAGGAGTGGACTCCGCTCCTCACTCACGAGAAAATGGCTGGTCACCGGGATACCCAGTCCCATGCTTTATGCAAACTAAATCAAAATTAATTGCAAACAAAACTCCCCCTAGGACCTGATGTATGTTGGAGGCACTCGTTGTTTCGAGCAAGCCATGGATTGATGCTTGTTGGTGGAGGGGGAGTATAAACTTTACCATTCTGTTTGGGAACCGCCTATAATGTGTTTAGCATGGAAGATATCGCCATCTCTTAGTTGTTACGTTGACAATGAAAGTATGCCGCTCAAAATACAATTTATCTCTATTTCAAAACCGAGATCTGGCACCTCTACAAATCCCTGCTTCCCTCTACGAAGGGCCTATCCATTTACTTTTATGTTGAGTCATCACCCTCTTATTAAAGAGCACTAGCTGGAGAGCACAGCTGTCATTTGCATTCATCACTATTAATCTATGTTGGGTATGACTATGATTGGATCTCTTTTACCATGAATTACAATGTCTAGTCAGTCCTTGATCTTTAAAGGTGCTCTGCATTTATGTTTTGCGGTCTCAGAAAGGGCTAGCAAGATACCATCTTGTTATATCATATTATGATTGTTTTGAGAAAGTGTTGTCATCCGAGATTTATTATTATGACTTGCTAGTTGATTATGCTATTGATACGAGTAATTGTGAGACTTGAGGATTATTGCAAATGTGGTTAGTTATGATCTATGCTGAAAACTTGAATGCTGGCTTGACATAGTTACAACAACAAGAGCAAACAGAGTTTGTAAAAGTTTTTCTTTCTTTCTTTCAGTCTGTCAACTGAATTGCTTGAGGACAAGCAAGGGTTTAAGCTTGTGGGAGTTGATACGTCTCCGTCGTATCTACTTTTCCAAACACTTTTGCCCTTGTTTTGGACTCTATCTTGTATGATTTGAATGGAACTAACCCGGACTGACGCTGTTTTCAGCAGAATTACCATGGTGTTGTTTTATGTGCAGAAAACAAATATTCTCGGAATGACCTGAAACTCCACGGGAGGTCTTAGAAAAAACAATAAAAAATCCTCGCCAAATATGAAGACCAAGGGGCCCACACCCTTTCCACGAGGGTGGGGGGCGCCCCCCCCCTAGGGCGCGCCCCCTACCTCGTGGGCCCCCTGTTGACCCTCCGACGCCAACTCCAACTCTATATATTTGCTTTCGGAGAGAAAAAAATCAGAGAGAAGAAATCATCGCGTTTTACGATACGGAGCCGCCGCCAAGCCCTAAAACCTCTCGAGAGGGCTGATCTGGAGTCCGTTCGGGGCTCTAGAGAGGGGGATTCATCGCCGTCGTCATCATCAACCATCCTCCATCACCAATTTCATGATGCTCATCGCCGTGCGTGAGTAATTCCATCGTAGGCTTGCTGGACGGTGATGGGTTGGATGAGATTTATCATGTAATCAAGTTAGTTTTGTTAGGGTGTGATCCCTAGTATCCACTATGTTCTGAGATTGATGTTGCTATGACTTTGCTATGCTTAATGCTTGTCACTAGGGCCCGAGTGCCATGATTTCAGATCTGAACCTATTATGTTTTCATGAATATATGTGAGTTCTTGATCCTATCTTGCAAGTCTATAGTCACCTACTATGTGTTATGATCCGGCAACCCCGAAGTGACAATAATCGGGACCACTCCCGGTGATGACCATAGTTTGAGGAGTTCATGTATTCACTATGTGTTAATGCTTTGTTCCGGTTCTCTATTAAAAGGAGGCCTTAATATCCCTTAGTTCCAATAGGACCCCGCTGCCACGGGAGGGTAGGACAAAAGATGTCATGCAAGTTCTTTTCCATAAGCACGTATGACTATATACGGAATACATGCCTACATTACATTGACGAACTGGAGCTAGTTCTGTGTCACCCTATGTTATGACTGTTACATGATGAACCGCATCCGGCATAATTATCCATCACTGATCCGGTGCCTACGAGTTTTCCATATACTGGTTTACGCTTATTTACTTTCCCGCTGCTACTGTTACAATCACTACAAAATACCAAAAACATTACTTTTTATGTCTTTACTTTTGTTGCCGTTACCACCATTATCATATTATTGTGCTACTAAACACTTTGCTGCAGATACTATGTTTCCAGGTGTGGTTGAATTGACAACTCAGCTGCTAATACTTGAGAATATTCTTTGGCTCCCCTTGTGTCGAATAAATAAATTTGGGTTAAATACTCTACCCTCGAAAACTGTTGTGATCCCCTATACTTGTGGGTTATCAGGGACTCGCTCACTGAAAAATCTTGCAAGAATCGTGTGATCATCTTTTTATGAAAAGTGGCATAGTTTCAGTTAGTTATGAGTTATGACTGAACTGATATGTTGATGCCCATAACTCTAAGTTAAGTTTGCCGAAAACCATAGCTACGCCCTCTGTTTTATTGATGAAACCTTTGCACTTTGCAAATCAGGTGGACTACATAGCCAGCGATCAGCGAGCTCATGGGTGGCGCAAGTGGTGACGGAGAGCGGCCGGAGACTGTAATTGAGCTTGTGCTGTTGATCCTGCTTGGATGGGCATGCTGCCTCTTCCATGTGGACTACATGACAACCATGGTGAGCTCTCTGCTCCCTGCATCTTATAGTAGTTGGCCTGAGATTATAGTTGGGCTGGAAATGAACTTCTTCAGTTTTATTTGTAAGATATAATACCAGTCTAAATCAGTGGATCATGGATGATATACTATCTGCTTTCTTTTAGCAAATCTGTAGTAAGTACTGAGTACTTGTATGTACATAAACATTTTCATGTCCAGAACCATGACTGTACATACTCATATGAAAATCATTCACAACCTTTGTTCACTAGTTCCAACTAGTAATTGTGTATATATACGTAAGCTCCAAGCCTGATGTGCTTTAGGCGTTAAATTGGTGTATATATACGATCTTCTTGATGCATGTATAACGCGACACACACATCAGGAAATCTGAATAACTTTGACATAGTTGCTCTGTTATCTTGCACTGGGTTGATACTTGTCATTTTCCCTTTCCAAATATATCTCAAGCTTGCTGTTATGAGAATGTTATATGCATGGTTTCTTATTAGATCTAAAATTCTGCAGCTATTTTTCATTGTTAGGAGAATGTTATATGCACGACTTCACTTGATTATATTCCTAACTTTTATGATTTATAACACGCAGATTTTGGCCTTCATTCGTCAAAAGTTGGTGTACAAGGAACTCCAGGAGAATAATCCCGAAGAAAACCCTGGAGCTGGAGCTGGCCATATTAATATTTAGTTGTATTTTATAGTTGAATGCCTGATTTATACTGCCATGATTGTAAAGTACTTTGGTTGCCGTTTAAAATTTTATGTATTATTGGCTCTATTTGAATCAAGTTATTTGTTGTGTGTTATGTGTTATTTGAATCAAGTACATCCGGCTTGACAAGTGGCACAAATAGAGAACTGACGTGCGGCACCAAAACAGCACACTTGGGTCCCATTTCACTAGTGGGTCCTTTAAAATGGGAAAGAAACAAAATAAAACTGACAAGTGGGACCTAATTGGATGACCTGACTAGTGGGACCTGGTTCAAAATGGATTGTAAAAAGGCCAAGGCCCAAATAAGAAATGGTAGCAAAAAGGCTAAAGGCCTAGAAATCCAAGGCTGAATTGTTGGGCCAGACCCATGTAGCTAATAAAAGCACAGGAAAAAAATACATTAAGAAGGCCGAATTGTTGGGCTAGGCCCATGTAGAAAACCGAATTGGACCGGGCTGATTCTTGTGCCACATTAGCTTGCCACACTGGATGCCTACGTGGCCTGGGGAGGCTGCTAGTGACCAAAACAATACAGTAGGCATATTTTGGTCATAAACGTCCACGACCTTCTCACAGAGAAGGTCGTTAATTTCAGTTTACGACCGCCAGCTTTTGACCTTCTGTTTTTGGTCACAAAAAGGTCGCAAATGAAAAACAATGACCTTTCAGTGACCAATAGTCAAGGTCACAAGTTGACATATTTCTTGTAGTGTATCTTTGCAAGTCTCTTCGAATTATTAGTTTGGTTTGGCCAACTAGATTGATCTTTCTTGCAATGGGAGAAGTGCTTAGCTTTGGGTTCAATCTTCCGGTGTCCTTTCTAGTGACAGTAGGGGCAACAAGGCTCGTATTGTATTGTTGCCATCGAGGATAACAAGATGGGGTTTTCTTCATTTTGCATGAGTCTATCCCTCTACATCATGTCACCTTGCTTAAGGCGTTACTCTGTTTTCATTAACTTAATACTCTAGATGCATGCTGGATAGCGGTCGATGAGTGGAGTAATAGTAGTAGATGCAGGCAGGAGTCGGTCTACTTGTCTCGGACGTGATGCCTATATACATGATCATACCTAGATATTCTCATAACTATGCTCAATTCTGTCAATTGCTCAACAGTAATTTGTTCACCCACCGTAGCATACTTATGCTCTCGAGAGAAGCCACTAGTGAAACCTATGGCCTCCGGGTCTATCTTTATCATATTAATCTCCTACTACTTAGTTATTTCCTTGCTTTTTACTTTGCCTTTATTTTACTTTGCATCTTTATCATGAAAATACCAAAAAATATTATCTTATCATATCTATCAGATCTCACTCTCGTAAGTGGCCGTGTAGGGATTGACAACCCCTATTCGCGTTGGTTTCGAGGATTTATTTGTTTTGTGTAGGTACAAGGGACTCGCGCGTAGCCTCCTACTGGATTGATACCTTGGTTCTCAAAAACCGAGGGAAATACTTACGCTACTTTGCTGCATCATCCCTTCCTCTTCGGGGAAAACCAACGCAGTGCTCAAGAGGTAGCAGAGAGCAACAGCTCCACCATGACCACGCCCGCTCCTCCCTTTACCTCTCCCCTTTTCCTCTCTGGACCTCTCTCTCGCTCATGATCTCTTTGTCTCTCATCTCGCCTCCCTGCAGGAACTGAACATCGCCGCCGCCCATGGAACTCCTCGCCGTGGCCATGGTACCCCAAGTCCCGTCGCCCTGGATCGCTTCTCCGACCCCGTCCCGGACCTCCTCGTTGCACGCGTCGCCCGCCCGGACCAGGCCTCAATTCACCGCCCTCGGTCGTTTTCCCCACCGTCTCCGGCAACCACGTGACCTCCCCGACCCCGAGCTCCAAGTCTGTGGCCGCCGCCTTGCCTCGTCGCTGGAGTCCCGCTCCTCTGCCTCGCCGCTGTCCATCAGTGTCACTGCGCCCGCTGCGCCAAGTCCAACTCTGCCTCGCGCCTTCGTTCACCCAGCCGAGCGCCTCCTCTGTTGACCCGCGACCCCGGCGCTCTACTGACCCTGTCGTCTCGCCAAGGCCGGCTTCTGCCGCCTGTTCCTCTGCATCGAGCGAGGCAGGTCCATCCGCATCGATCCTGCGCGGTCAAGCACGCAGCGCAGCGTCAAGCCCCAACCGCAAGGCCCAGCGACAAGCCTTCTCCGCTTCAGGCCGTGAGGCCTAGCAGCCCAGATCCATCTAATTCGGCCCCTGCTTCAGATTCGGACCATTGGTGTTTTTTTCCAGTGCGATGATTTTCCTTTTATTCCAGGGATTTGCAGTTTTGCAGAAAAGTCCTCCTAGTTCATGCATAACATAACTCACCAACCGTGCATCAGTTTAAAATAAGTTATATATGAAACTTGCTTAGATTTTGGTGTAGTTTCATAATTTGCCACTTTCATCCATCTTTGAAATGTTTAAAATGATGTTTGCTTTAATTTGCTTAAATAACATGCTAAAATGATTTAATTCCTAACTAAATAGCCGTAGCTCCAAACTTAATATTCTTTATATGTAAATTGGGTAGAAAAATGCCTAGTTTAACATGGTGGCTTTACTTTGCATGTTTAACAACTCTAAAATATGGTTTAGGGCAGAACATTACCAAACCTAAAATATGCACATGAGGAGTTTCCAGACTTGTTGTTTGTTGTTCCGACCTCATTTAAACTTGCCTAGATAGGTAGTTTTCATTTGCTTCACCTCTTGTCATGTTAATCAACATTTAATATTGTTGGGTACATAAACGAGATCGAACTAAATAACTTGTTGTGGTGTTTCTTCAATATGCAACTCGTTGCATATTGAGCTCCACTTAACTTGTAGTTTTGCTTGTGCACTTTGCCATGCCATGCCTCATTAAACCGGACATGCATCATACTTGGTTGTGCATCATGCCATGCTTATGCAATGGTTGTTTACTATGTTGTTTGCTTCTTTCCGGTGTTGCTTCTTCGGGTTGGTTCCGATAACATCGCGTTTGTGAGGATTCGTTCGACTTCGTCCGCTTGTCTTTTTCATGGACTCGTTCTTCTTCCTTGCGGGATCTCAGGCAAGATGACCATACCCTCGAAATCACTTCTATCTTTGCTTGCAAGTTGTTCGCTCTATTTGTTATGTCGCGCTACCTACCACTTGCTATATCAAGCCTCCCAAATTTCCATGATAGCCTCTAACCTTTTTCAACCATCCTAGCAAACTGTTGTTTGGCTATGTTACCGCTTTGCTCAGCCCTCTTATAGCGTTGCTAGTTGCAGGTGAAGCTGAAGTTTGTTCCATGTTGGAACATGGATATGTTGGGATATCACAATATCTATTATGTTAATTAATGCATCTATATAATTGGTAAAGGGTGGAAGGCTCGGCCTTATGCCTGGTGTTTTGTTCCACTCTTGCCGCCCTAGTTTCTGTCATACCGGTGTTATGTTCCTTGATTTTGCGTTCCTTACGCGGTTGGGTGTTATGGGAACCCCTTGATAGTTCGCTTTGAATAAAACTCCTCCAGCAAGGCCCAACCTTGGTTTTACCATTTGCCTCACCACCACCTACTTTTCCCTTGGGAGTCGCGCTCCCGAGGGTCATCTTTATTTAACCCCCTGGGCTAGTGCTTCTCTAAGTGTTGGTCCAAACTAGAGCCCTTGCAGCGCCACCTCAGGGAAACTTGAGGGTTGGTTTTAGTTGTGCAGATTGCTCATCCGGTGTTGCCCTGAGAACGAGATATGTGCAACTCCTATCAGGATGTCGGCACATTGGGCGGTCTTGCTGGTCTTGTTTTACAATTGCTGAAATGTCTTGTAACCGGGATTCTGAGTCTGATCGGGTCTTCCTATTACTCTGCTTTGTTCCATCATCTGTACACAGGTTTATCAAATTGTGATGGGCTAAGTTGGGACACCCATGCGGGGTTTTGAACTTTCGAAAGCCGTGCCCGCGGTTATGTGGCAAATGGGAATTTGTTAATGTCCAGTTGTAGAGAACTTGACACTTAACTTAATTAAAATGCATCAACCACGTGTGTAGCCGTGATGGTCTCTTTCCGACGGAGTCCGGGAAGTGAACACGGTTCTTGTGTTATGCTTGAACGTAAGTAGTTTCAGGATCACTTCTTGATCACTTCTAGCTTCACGCTCGTTGCGTTGCTTCTCTTCTTGCTCTTATTTGCATAAGTTAGCCACCATATATGCTAGTGCTTGCTACAGCTCCACCTCACTACCCTTTCCTACCCTTAAGCTTAAATAGTCTTGATCTCGCGGGTGTGAGATTGCTGAGTCCTCGTGGCTCACAGATACTTCCAAACAGTTGCAGGTGCCGATGATACCAGTGCAGGTGACGCAACCGAGCTCATGTGGTAGCTTGATGAAGATCTTGATCGTTGTTTTGTTTCGTTTCCCGTCGATCAGTAGTGGAGCCTAGTTGGGACGATCGGTGATGTACTGAATAAGAAAGGGATAAAGAGTTGGCTTACAATCGCCACTTCACCCAAATACACCGAGGTGACAGCGCTGCCCAATCCGGATCATTTACCCGTGCACGGAAGATAGGCAAGCCAGAGATAATAGTAATAATAATAACAATAATAATATATTTTTAAAGGATGCATGATTAATAATTTATGCAAAGTGAGTAATAAAAGAAATATGGCATGTGTGTCGAACACTCGATGAGGTAGAGCTCCCTCAGCGGTGCCGAAGTCCTGAGGCAACCGAACATGTCGGTATGGCAATTCGACCAACAAGGTGATCACGCGAGCCGATTTAGGCCGATTGGAACGACGACATCGGCTTGCCGAAGTGATCGTGTGACGCAGTCGATGTCAATTACCTACACATGTAAAATAGTGTAGTCCAACAATAATAATATAAATATATAAAAATCCTCGCATAATTAATTTACGCAAAATACTTTATTTAAAGATATGTGTCCTGGCATTGAAGTGAATGTCGATGGATGGGCGTCGGCGTGATGCGGTAAAGGCGCGGCAAAGCCGAACCACCATGTGACCGTCAATAATGCGGCCACCATTTGATAAACCTGTGTACAGATGATGGAACAAACCAGAGTAATAATTCCTCGAGAAAAATAAACCCAAACAAGCAAAAAATACTAGGATTAATAGCACCTGGTTTAATTGTTGTAGCAATCCGAAGAAAGGTGACTCCCAAAATTGGGATTCGATCCGCACACCCATTGCCCGATGGGTGATAAAGCGACGGCATGGCAATGCGGGCAAAGGTTGGCTCGCCGAGGCAAAGCCCCCGGTCCAGCTAACGTGACGAAGCTGGTCAGCTGATGACACCGAAGTCACCGGAGTATGTTGATGAAGACATAGAAAAGTCCCCGATCCAGTCGAGGTGTCGAAGCCTCCATGTCAGCCGATGAGTCGAAGCAGGTCGGCTGGTGATGCCGAAGTCACTGGAGTAGGTTTGATGAAGATATGGTGAAGCCCCCAGTCCAGCTGAGGTGACGGAGCAGGTCGGTAAGGAGACGTTGCAGCTGCCGTGTCAGCCAAGGTGTTGAAGCAGTTCGGCGTGATGGACATCGGCTTGAAGAAGCAACAGTGCGGCCATGCCAACGCAGGTCGTAATTTGTGACGCGGTCAATGCCGTCTTGATGAAGTGACCATGCAGCGATGCCGGTGTGCCCGCTCCGTGTGATCCGTAGGGTGGCAATGTTGGTGATGATTTATCCTTTGCGATTCTGAACTCTTTGTTCAGCTCGCCGAGATGATGATCCGAAGAAGTTGAGTTCGGCTCAACAAAGCGACGACGTGTCTAGTGCAGGTCGACAGCCGTGAAGCAATATTGCCGGACTGGTTTGACACTAGCATGACGGTGAAGATTACCTCTGAAAAAGAGCAAAATTCGTGAGCATGTGTTCGGAAACAAAACACAATACCGTAAAAAGAGATTCTTCCAAAAAGGTTGTCCAATATCTCGTTCATGAAGAGAGATGATCTCGGGTCGGATTCGTATTCGCACAGAAAATAGATCCGAAAAGTGATGCACTAATCGGAAGGTCCCCTGAGTTTGAACGTGTCGGCGTTCTGGGAACGGGGGTCCCCAGACTTGCCTGCCTGCGGCGTGGCTCAAAGGGGGGCCCAGCACGGCCCATCTTCACCAACACAAACCCAAGACCCTCACGAGGGGCCAAGCCTCGCGGGGCGGACGACGCGGAGCTTCCTCAGGCACGGCCTCGTCAGGCTGGCTCACGAGGAGGCGGAGAGATCAAGGCGGGGTACCTCATGAGGTGCCCGTGACGCAAGCCATGACGACTCAGGGCGCCAGGCGGGTGCCAGCCCGCGCAGCGTCCTCCTTTCCTCTTTGGTGCAAAGGGGGCAAGCGCAGCCGCGGAGTACCGAGGCATCAGGCAAAGGTTGCCATTTCGGTGCAACGAGACCAAGACCAGGAGGACCACGAGACGGAGGTCGCCGTGGAGCCCAAGACGGCGTCATCACCAGAGCTTTGCGCAGCCGAAGACTACTTTTGTCAGGATAGCTGATACCAGCTGCCCCCCTTCAAATTAGCCCGCCATTCTTGGCTCCCTTCCCGCTCGATATTTGGGAAGAGGACCAGGGCCTCTATAAATAGGACCAGCCACCCACATAGGGAGGGGTTTCGGCCGGTTGGAGGAAGCAGAGAAAGAGAAAGAGAGAGAGAAAGAGAGAGAGAGAGAGAGAGAGAGAGAGAGAGGAAGGTGACTGAACTCCACCGAGCAGTTCATTGCCCAAGCCAAGAATAGACCCTCGCGAGGCTGTTCTTCCTTGTATTGTTCATCATCATCAGCCCAAGAGGCAATCCACCACACCACACACTGGAGTAGGGTATTACACCACAACGGTGGCCCGAACCAGTATAAACCCTGTGTCTCTTGTGTTGTTCTTTCCTTAGCTTTAGATCCTAGCATGGCGGAGGGGTGCACGTAGGTAGGAGGCGAAATCTCCGCGCGCACCCCAGTGTTCGAACCTCAAGGGTCTGTCGGAACCCGAAATTCGACATTTGGCGCGCCAGGTAGGGGTGCGCCGGAATTCGTCTTCCACCACCCCGTTCTCCTCCGACCATTTCGCCCATGTCTGACGCTCGTCGGGCCCGCGCCGAGCGCCGGGCCGCACTCGCTTCCCGCGTCGCCCAGACGGCCCCTGTCCCCGTCACCTGCCGTCAACGCCGCCACCGGCCCGGCGGGAGACGAGCGGCAAGCATCGTCCCAGCATCCGTCCGTGCGGCAAGACGGCCGCACCGCAACTCCCTCGCTCGCCCCGGCTGGATCTTCGTCCCGCATGCTTCGCGCGCCCATGGAGGCTCGGGCCGCGCTCATCGCGGCAAACGAGCTCCTGCGCTACCGTCCCGTCGACGACGTCTACGAAGAATGGCTCGACCGTGTCGCCGAGCTCGTCCGCGCCGCAGGGGGCTCTCCTGCGCCGTCCGTTCAGCTGCACCGCACCCCGCCCCGCGCGGGCGATGAGGCTCCGGCGGCGCCCGGCCGCCTCCTCCTCAAGAAGACGCCATGGATCCAAGGCGCGTGGCCCCTGGGCGGAACCCGCTCCGTCAGGCGCCAGCGTGGCAAGAACAGAGCTGCCAAGAAGTCCCTCGCCCGCCAGAAGCTGCCCGGGCGCTCCCTGCTCCAGCACGTCGCAGCCATCCTCCTGCTCCAGCGCGTGGGGACATGCAAGACCAAGCTCCCCGTCACCCAAGGCCTCCCGTGGCCACAGCAGGCTGCCGCGCCTTCACCACCGAGCTACGCAGCGTCGCGTGGCCCTGCAAGTTCAAGCCAGACTTGCCTCCTCGCTACGACGGCACGGCTGACCCTGCAGAGTTCCTCCAGCTCTACGAGCTGGGCATCAAAGCTGCCAACGGAGACGAGAAGGTCATGGCGAACTGGTTTCCCATGGCGCTCAAGGACGGGGCCCGCACCTGGCTCCTGAACCTGACTCCAGGCACAATCTCCTCCTGGGACGAGATGCGCACCCGCTTCATCGCCAACTTCCAAGGCACTCACGACCGGCCACCCGCCGTGAGCGACATGCGCCGCATCAAGCAACAACCCGGGGAGACCCTGCAGAAGTACATCCAGCGCTTCAACAACGCACGCCTCAAGATTCCCAAGGTGACTGAGGAGGCCATCATCTCGGACTTCTCCGACGGCGTGCGTGACATCAAGATGAAGGAGGAGCTGGCGATGCATGAAGACCTGTGCACTTCCTTGGAGCTGTTCAACTTGGCGAACAAGTGCGCCAGGGCTGAGGAAGGGCGTCTCTCCCTCCTCGAGCTGCCTGCCGCAGACCCAGAGGAGAAGAAGCTCAAGGCCAAGGATGTGAAGCGCAAGGGGGCTGCCGTGCTCGCGGCAGAACTAGACACCAAGCGGGGCAGAGATCAGCCCGAACCTTCCAAGGGCAGCCGGTACTGTGTGTACCATGACCTCCACACCCACAACACCAACGAATGTCAAGAACTCAAAGCCGTGCGAGAAGGAAGGATCGGCCGTCGCCCCAACCGCGGTGACCGGGGCTACGGTCGAGGAGGAGGAAGGAACGCAGGACGCTGGGAAGACCGTGGCCCGCACCAAGGGTGGCGCGACCAACCTCGCGAGGATCGCTGGCAAGACCCGCCTCGCGAGAGAGGATGGAGGGATCAACCTCGCGAGGGAGACTGGAGGGATCAGCCTCGCGAGGATCGCCCGCAAGGCAACGCAGGCCTCCCACCGCTGCCGCCGCAGCCAAGGAGAAACGAGGACCGCCACCAGGACAAGGAGGCTGGGGGCTTCCAGGAGCCGCGCGCGATCGCCTGCATCCTGGGCGGGGCTCAAGCCCCAGCCTCTCAACGCATCTTCAAGCAGTTCGCCCGCGAAGTGAATGCAGTCCTCCCCAGGCTCGAAGCCACGCGCCCCCTCAGGTGGTCGGCGTGCGCCATCACGTTCAGCTCAGCAGATCAGCTCAAGTGTGCAGCTACAGCCGGAGTCCTCCCGATGCTTTGTTCCCCAATCATCAGCAACATGGTGGTCACCAAGACCCCCATCGATGGAGGGGCGGGGCTCAACGTCCTGTCCGTGGAGACGTTCAACAACCTCCAAGTGCCCTACAGCCAGCTTCAGCCAACCAAGCCTTTCTCCGGTATCACCGACGGCTCCACGGTCCCGATTGGGCAGGTCCGCCTCCCTGTCACCTTCAGGGCACGCGACAACTACCGCACCGAGCTCATTGACTTCGACGTCGCCCACATTCGCCTACCGTACAACGCCATCCTTGGGTACCCAGCGCTGGCCAATTTCATGGCCGTAACTCACCACGGCTACAACGTCCTCAAGATGCCAGGAAGCGGCGGAGTCATCACGGTGCCGTGTGAAGAGAAGGACGCGGTGTGTTCCCTGGAACGAGCCTTTCAGGCCGCATCACTGGAAGACCAGGATCGCGGAAGCAGGAGGCTTCCCGAGGCCGCCCCCAAGAAGAAGAAGACATCATCCGGCCCGGCCCCTCAGGAGGCAGGCCCCTCTGGGCCCGCGCCTACCTAGGGGGAACCTCCCTCCATCGTATAGGAAAGCGCGCCCGGCGCCCTCCTCAGGCAGGGCTCGGGGGCTCTCCCCTGGAGGGCCACCGACCTGGCTAGGGTCACGAGGGAGGCGCTTGGGCACCACATGGAGGCGTGTTTTGAAGCACGTTTCCCTCAAGAAGGAGCAAGGCAAGGAGATCCAGACCCTCAGGAGTTCGTCAGCAAGGCCATTCAGGAGCTACAGGAGTCAAGAGTCATGAGAGGCGGCCGTCGCCTACCAGCAGTGGCCCCCCATCTAGGCGAGGATGGCGGGCTGCGCGTCTGCATCGATGTACCAGGGCTCAACCAAGTCGCCTCCCTGGAGCGCCTCTGGCCCTCGCGAGTGGGGCGCTGCGGAGGTCCACCCCACAGCTACGTTCGCATGCCTTACGGTTTGCCGAGTGCGGCTGACATGTACCAATGCCTCATGAGGGGCATCACGGAGGCACGAGAGGCCAGGAATTCCGCAGCCCTGGCAGAGATGGAGATGGCCCGCGAGGAGCCGCCAGCACCTCCGGAGCCTCCCGAGGCCCCTGGGCCTGGGGGCTCATGAGGATCGGCTTCCGTAGCCCACCGAGTCTGCTACACCAACACCCCTTCGTCTTCAGCATCATCAGGTGACATCTTTTGAGTTTTACTTCTAACTGGGAGCGCCCCCAGGGCTACATTATTCCCAGGCCGCGTGGGTTCGTCCCTGCGGCGTGTATCCCTTTTATTCCATGTTGTTAGCTTACCTTGTTGGGGGCGCCCCTCGGGCTGCATCACCCCCAAGTCGCTCGGGCCTGACCCAGTGATCTCCGCATTCCCAACATCTATTTGAACGAATCCACTCCTTCGCGGCTAATGTGTTTTACCCAGTTGCTTGCTCAGCTGATGCCAACTAACGAAGCTGCTCCCAAACGGCATGACGCTTGCGCATGGGTCCGTCCCTGCAACGCCGACAAACCTGGATGGCTGAGCTCTGGCCGCGGCAGCCCCGCATAGCATCACCTCGTCAAGCCTTCAGTGCCTTACTACCCCTTGGAAGCAACCCACGGCTGACCGTCAATTGTCATGGCAACCCTTTGCTTTTTCTATGATGGACCTGCAGGACCTCCCGAAGGAGCTGCGTCAGGCGAGGCCCTTGCGGTGTCTCCTTCGCTCTCATCCGCACGAACCGCTTGCACGTTAAAGGGGGGGTGCCTGAGCATCGCGACTCAGGGCTCCTACTGGCTCTCCAACCCTCACCATCTGGCCTTGACCACGGTCACGACCTGGCATACCAGCGACGGCTGAGACTCGCTCGAGGGCCGGGACCCGAGGACGTAGAGCAGAAAGGGGAGCAAAAGCGAGAGGGGGGAGACACACGAGGACCTCGCCAAGCAACCTCGTGCCTGCCAATGCACGGACCCGGCGACACACGAGAGAGCGGCCCCTGATCCTCGAGATAAGTCATCACCCGGAAGCGCCAGCTACCGTGGCACCATCCCCGCACCTAATGCTATCCCATGTTAGTGACGCCGCTCTCCTTTCTCACCGAACGACGGCTGCTTGGGCGCCAAAGGGGACCTCCTGAGCATCGCGACTCAGGCGCTCTTACCGGACTCCGGGTCGCTCACCTCCTGGCCTTGACCACAGCATCGCGACCTGGCATACCAGCGACGGCTGAAGCCGCCTTGGGACTGGGACCTGTCGGCGTAGAGCACCAAGCCCTCGTGAGGTTCAAAAGGGAGGACTGAGCTAAGATGGAATGAGCAACTCGCGCAATTCTACGACGAGGGTTATATATACAAGACAGGATCACATGCACCTTACAAGCCCCTATGGGACGCGTTTTTGATTCCTCGCAGGGAACGGATCCTAAAGGGACACAAACTACGCGCGTCCCTGCAAAAGACGCCATCACCAACAGTGGGCCGTCAAGCACCGACGCCAACCCCATCCAGATCAGAGTCGGCGGCGGCCTGACGAGCCCGCCCTGCTCCAGGAGCGGCGCCGACTCGGGGGCTCGTAGCTGTCGTCGCTCGTCTCCGAAGTCGCGAAGAACTCGCCGGAGTCGCTGGAACCTCCGGCGTCTCCACCGCCTGAGGAGCCTCCAAGGGAGCGGGTGGCGAGCCCAGTCCTCGTCGCAGCAGGGCCCTGGCCACCTTCCCCGGGGCAGCACTCCAGCCGGCGCCCGCTCGCATCGAAGACCTTGAAGAGCATCACCGAACCACCGTCGTAGTCCAAGTGGATCGCGAAGACACCCCTTGTCCTGCAAACCCGGGCGATCTCCCTCCAGCCCCGACTCATGTAGACCTCGCTCGGGGCGACGACCGCGACCTCTGCCTCGGTCGCGAGGGTGCTGCAGCCGGCGTGCTGCAGCCAGAGCTCCAGGGGCTCCCCCTGCGGGATGATGGAGGCGAAGAAGGGAGGAAGGCGGATCCAAGACTGAAGAGGAATGGCGACGTGGAGCACGAACTCTTGGAAGGAGCCCTCGGTGTGGACCCTAGGGGGGACAACCAACACCTTCGTGACCCGGCGGCGCCGACGGTGGCGCCAACGGTGGCGCCGCCCATCGCGGTCAGCATCAGCTCCTCCGGGGCCCTCGACATGGGCGTACAATGGAAGTGGGAACCCCGGCGGCGCCCGCTCGCCCCAAGGCCTCGGCACCACCTGAAGGGCCCCTTCGTCCGGGCCACGGGGGATGAGCCGTTTCTTTGGCGGGAGTGGGTCTGCCCCTCTCGGGGAGCCTTTCCCTTCTCTGCCGACAAGAAACGGCGGATCAGAGCCATCGCGGCAAGAAGGAGCAAGGATCAGGAAGAAGGAGAAGCAAGGAGGGATGAACTGGAAGGGCGCGCGCCGTTCTGTGCTTATGGCCGGCGAAGGCCAACCGCCGACCCCCACGATCGCAGGTAATCATGACCCGTTCTTGCATGCAGGGACTTGTCCCATCCGTGCAGTTGCCGAGGCGTCGTGGGGAAGTGGAGACACCCACGTCCAATCAACCGCCACACGGCGCCCAAGGCCACAGGCTGTTAGGGCCTGCGGCGCTTTGCTCTTGCCCTTTCGCCTCCCAGCACGGCCAAGTCCGGGCGCGCCTTGGGCCCGGGGGCTACTGTCGGCGTTCTGGGAACGGGGGTCCCCAGACTTGCCTGCCTGCGGCCTGCGGCGTGGCTCAAAGGGGGGCCCAGCACGGCCCATCTTCACCAACACAAACCCAAGACCCTCGCGAGGGGCCAAGCCTTGCGGGGCGGACGACGTGGAGCTTCCTCAGGCACGGCCTCGTCAGGCTGGCTCACGAGGAGGCAGAGAGATCAAGGCGGGGTACCTCACGAGGTGCCCGTGACGCAAGCCATGACGACTCAGGGCGCCAGGCGGGTGCCAGCCCGCGCAGCGTCCTCCTATCCTCTTTGGTGCAAAGGGGGCAAGCGCAGGCGCGGAGTACCGAGGCATCAGGCAAAGGTTGCCATTTTGGTGCAACAAGACCAAGACCAGGAGGACTACGAAAAGGAGGTCACTGTGGAGCCCAAGACGGCGTCATCACCAGAGCTTTGCGCAGGCGAAGACTACTTTTGTCAGGATAGCTGATACCAGCTGTCCCCCTTCAAATTAGCCCGCCATTGTTGGCTCCCTTCCCGCTCGATATTTGGGAAGAGGACCAGGGCCTCTATAAATAGGACCAGCCACCCACATAGGTAGGGGGTTCGGCCGGTTGGAGGAAGCAGAGAAAGAGAAAGAGAGAGAGAGAGAGAGAGAGAGAGAGAGAGAGAGAGAGAGAGAGAGAGAGAGAGAGAGAGAGAGGAAGGTGACTGAACTCCACCGAGCAGTTCATCGCCCCAGCCAAGAACAGACCCTGGCTGTTCTTCCTTGTATTTTTCATCATCATCAGCCCAAGAGGCAAGCCACCACACCACACACTGGAGTAGGGTATTACACCACAACGGTGGCCCGAACCAGTATAAACCCTATGTCTCTTGTGTTGTTCTTTCCTTAGTTTTAGATCCTAGCATGGCGGAGGGGTGCAGGTAGGTAGGAGGCGAAATCTCCACGCGCATCCCAGTGTTCGAACCTCAAGGGTCTGCCGGAACCCGAAATCCGACAGAACGGTCGGATCGAGCTGAAATTTTGAGAGGTGGTAGATATGGAAATTTCACAGCAGATGAACGGTTGGATCTTCCAAATAACCTCCGAGCTGGGCACTGGAGACCACGCCCTAAACTTGTCCTGATTCTTGTCCAGACTTGACAGGGCTCCGGTATATCGGAGATCGGCGAAGATTGCTCCATCGAAATGCGACGAAATTTTAAAGGGTTGTTGTAGAGCCAATTCCGCACAATTCCACTGAAGGAATCTTTAAAGTGATGCTCGAGGAGGTGGTGGCAGCGGATACAAGTTGTCTGTCCAGAAGAACAGCACGGTCACTCGAGGGCAATGTTGACGTTGAGCCCCTGAGCTCCAAGGATGATTCATCCATGATCATGATAGAGATCGCAGTTGATGTTTGATGAAGGCCCTCGTCCAAACATGACAATTGGAGGTGGGGCACAGTCCTTGGTCAAGCCAAGGTGACCAGTCGAGCCAGCGACGAAGACGCCGACGTCGCAGTTGATCTGCAGGCGAGCCATTGATTCTTTATCGATCTCACAACGGAACTCTCAATGAAAGCACAATTATCGGTGTCAAAACCGACAGATCTCGGAGTAGGGGGTCCCGAGCTGTGGATTCTCGAATCAATGGTAACAGGAACGAAGAACATGATGTTTTACCCAGGTTCGGGCCCTCTTGATGGAGGTAAAACCCTACGTCCTGCTCTTGTTTATATTGATGGAGTATCAAGTACAAAGTTGATCTACCTCGAGATCATATGTTGTGGTCTAAACTTAGAGGTATGATGAGTAATGTCATAATCATCTAGCGACTAGCCTGGCCTCGGCTTATATAATGTACCGGAGGCCTAGGAAAACAAGAGTTCTAATCGAATACGTTGGTGGAAAGGAGTTCTTGTCTTAATCATCAAGTCTTATGGAATCTTCCTCGTGTGCGGCATGGGCTGCCTGAAGTGGCCCATGAGTGAACCGCCATGGGGTCCTCGGCCCGATCCAGTTGGTCGGGAGACGACGTGGTGAGTACCCCCTAGTCGAGGACACTGTCAATGATCATAGAAGGTTTTACTCATGTAAATGGAACAACAATTATTCTTTGACTTAAATGAATAACCATATTGCAATAAACATGATCCAATCATATTCATGCTCAACGCAAACACCAAATAACATTTATTTTAGGTTCAACACTAACCTCGAAGGTAAAGGGAGTGTGCGATGGTGATCTTATCAACCTTGGAATCACTTCCAAAACACATCATCACCTCTCCCTTAACTAGTCTCTGTTTATTTTGCAACTCCCGTTTTGAGTTACTACTCTTAGCAACTGAACCAGTATCAAATACCGAGGAGTTGCTATAAACACTAGTAAAGTACACATCAATGACATGTATATCCAATATACCTTTGTTCAGCATGCCATTCTTCTTATCCGCCAAGTATCTAGGGTAGTTCCACTTCCAGTGACCATTTCCTTTGCAGTATAAGCACTCAAATTGAGGCTTGGGTCTAGCTTTGGGCTTCTTCATGGGAGTGGCAACTTGCTTGCCATTCTTCTTGAATTTCCCTTTCTTTCCCTTGCCCTTTTACTTGAAACTGGTGGTCTTGTCAACCATAAACACTTGATTCTTTTCTTGATTTCTACCTTCGCTGATTTCAGCATCGCGAAGAGCTTGGGAATTACTTTCGTCATCCCTTGCATATTATAGTTCATCACGAAGTTTCCAGTAACTTGGTGATAGTGACTAGAGAACTCTATCAATCACTATTTTATCTGGAAGATTAACTCCCACTTGATTCAAGCAATTGTAGTACCCAGACAATCTGAGCACATGCTCACTGGTTGAGCTATTCTCCTCCGTCTTATAGGCAAAGTACTATCAGATATCTCATACCTCTTGACATGGGCATGAGCATGAAATACCAATTTCAACTCTTGGAACATCTCATATGCTCCATGTCGTTCAAAACATTTTTGAAGTCCCGGTTCTAAGCCGTAAAGCAGGTGCACTAAACTATCAAGTAGTCATCATGCCGAGCTTGTCGAACGTTCATAACGTTTGCATCTGCTCCTGCAACAGTTCTGTCACCTAGTAGTGCATCAAGGACATAATACTTATGTGCAGCATTGAGGATAATCCTCATATCACAGAGTTAGTCTGCATCATTGCTACTAACATCTTTCAACTTATTTTTCTCTATGAACATATCAAAAATAAACGGGGAGCTACATCGCAAGCTATTGATCTACAACATAGTTATGCAAATACTATCATGACTAATTTCATGATAAATTAAAGTTCAGTTAATCATATTACTTAAGAACTCCCACTTAGATAGACATCCCTCTAATCATCCAAGTGATCACGTGATCCATATCAACAAAACCATGTCCGATCATCACGTGAGATGGAGTAGTTTTCAATGGTGAACATCACTATGTTGATCATATCTTCTATATGATTCACACTCGACCTTTTGGTCTTAGTGTTTCGACGCCATATTTGCATAGGCTCGTCAAGTTTAACCCGAGTATTATGCGTGTGCAAAACTGGCTTGCACTCGTTGTATGTGAACATAGAGCTTATCACACCCGATCATCACGTGGTGTCTCGGCAAGACGAACTGTAGCAACAGTGCATTCTCAGGGAGAACACTTATACCTTCAAATTTAGTGAGAGATCATCTTATAATGCTACCGTCGAACTAAGAAAAATAAGATGCATAAAAGATAAACATCATATGCAATCAAAATATGTGACAAGATATGTCCATTATCATCTTGTGCCTTTGATCTCCATCTCCAAAGTACCATCATGATCTCCATCGTCACCGGCATGAGACCATGATCTCCATCATCTTGATTCTATCAACGTGTCGTCACATGGTCGTCTCGCCAACTATTGCTTTTGCAACTATTG
Source organism: Triticum urartu (assembly GCF_003073215.2). Lineage (NCBI taxonomy): Eukaryota > Viridiplantae > Streptophyta > Magnoliopsida > Poales > Poaceae > Triticum > Triticum urartu. The sequence continues at coordinate 505,296,364 of NC_053024.1, forward strand.
CTATCGCATATCGATAAAGTAAAGCAATTATATGGCGCTTGCATCTTATGCAATAAAGAGAGAACCATAAGGCTTCTGCCAGATGCCGATAAATTTAACAAAACATGATCATCTCATACAACAATTTATATCTCATGACGTTTTGACCATATCACATCACAACATACCCTGCAAAAATAAGTTAGACGTTCTCTACTTTGTTGTTGTAAGTTTTACGTGGCTGCTACGGGCTGAGCAAGAACTGTTCTTACCTACGCATCAAAAACCACAACGCGGTATAGTGATTGCTTTTTGATCTTAAGAAAGAACCCTGTTCATTGAATCCGATTCAACTAAACTTGGAGAAACAGACACCCGCTAGCCACCTGTGTGCAAAGCACGTCGGTAGAACCAGTCTCACGAACGCGGTCATGTAATGTCGGTCCGGGCCGCTTCATCCAACAATACCGCCGAATCAATAAACAACTAGTGACGGCAAGCAATATGTATATACCCACACCTAGAACTCTTTTGTGTTCTACTCGTGCATATAACATCTACGCATAGACCTGGCTTGGATGCCACTGTTGGGGAATGCAGTAATTTCAAAAAAATTCCTACGCACACGCAAGATCTATCATGGTGATGCATAGCAACGAGAGTGAAGAGTGTTGTCTACATACCCTCATAGACCGTAAGCAGAAGCGTTATGACAACGCGGTTGATGTAGTCGTACGTCTTCACGATCGACCGATCCTAGTACCGAAAGTACGGCACCTCCGTGATCTGCACATGTTCAACTCGGTGACGTCCCACGAACTCTAGATCCAGCTTAGTGTCGAGGGAGAGCTTTCATCAACACAACGACGTGATGACGGTGATGATGATGCTACCGGAACAGGGCTTCGCCTAAGCACCGCTACAATATGATCGAGGTGGATTATGGTGGAGGGCGGCACCGCACACGGCTAAGGGATCAATGATCAACTTGTGTGTCTAAGGGCTGCCCCCTGGCGACGTATATAAAGGAGGGGAGGGAAGAGGTGGCTGGCCCTAAGGGGGTGCGCCAGGTGTTGGGAATCCTACTAGGACTCCCCAGTCCAAGTAGGATTTCCCTCCTCTTTCCTATTCGAAGTAGGAGAGAAGGAAAGAGAGGGAGAGGGAGAAGGAAAGGGGGGCCGCGCCCCCACCCCTTGTCCAATTCGGTTTGGGTAGGGGGGAGGCGTGCACCACCTCTTGGCCCTTCTCCCCTTTCTCCACTAAAGCCCAATAAGTCCCATTACTTCTCCTAGTGAATTCCCGTAACTCCCCGGTACTCTGAAAAATACCCGAATCACTTGGAACCTTTTTGATGTCCGAATATAGCCTTCCAATATATCAATATTTACGTTTTGACCATTTCGAGACTCCTCGTCATGTCCGTGATCTCATCCGGGACTCGGAACAACCTTCGGTACATCAAATCACATAACTCATAATATCAATCGTCATCAAACGTTAAGTGTGCGGACCCTACGGGTTCGAGAACTATGTAGACATGCCCGAGACACGTCTCCGGTCAATAACCAATAGCGGAACCTAGATGCTCATATTGGCTCCTAAATATTCTATGAAGATCTTTATCAGTCAAACCGCATAACAACAAACGTTGTTCCATTTGTCATCGGTATGTTACTTGCACAAGATTCGATCGTCAGTATCTCAATACCTAGTTCAATCTCGTTACCGGCAAGTCTCTTTACTCATTTCGTAATGCAATATCCCACAACTAACTCATTAGTCACATTGCTTGGAAGGCTTATAGTGATGTGCATTACCGAGAGGGCCCAGAGATACCTCTCTGACAATCGGAGCGACAAATCCTAATCTCGATCTATGCCAACTCAACAAACACCATCGGAGACACATGTAGAGCATCTTTATAATCACCTAGTTATGTTGTGACGTTTGATAGCACACTAAGTGTTCCTCCGGTATTCGGGAGTTGCATAATCTCATAGTCATAGGAACATGTACAAGTCATGAAGAAAGCAATAGGAATAAACCAAACGATCATAGTGCTAAGCTAACGGATGGGTCTTGTCCATCACATCATTCTCTAATGATGTGATCCCGTTCATCAAATGACAACACATGTCTATGGCTAGGAAACTTAACCATCTTTGATTAACGAGCTAGTATAGTAGAGGCATACTAGGGGCACTCTGTTTGTCTATGTATTCACACATGTACTAAGTTTCCGGTTAATACAATTCTAGCATGAATAATAAACATTTATCATGATATAAGGAAATATAAATAAGAACTTTATTATTGCCTCTAGGGACATATTTCCTTCACTTATATCCCTCAACAAAATGGTGTAGCGGAGAGGAAGAACCGGACGTTGATGGATGCGGCAAGGACATGATGGCAGAGTTCAAGTCCCTACAACTTTTGGGCGAGCCATCAACACGCATGTCACGCATCCTATCGGCTCTACCTCACAAAGCTTAAACAAGACTCTTATGAGATACCTCACCGGTAAAAGCCAACTCAAGTACTTCCGGGTGTTCGGGTGTAAGTGTTTCATTCTCAAGAAAGGTGTCCGTTTGTCTAAATTTGAGGCTAGAGCTTATGAGGGCATATTTGTTGGTTATGCTACAAACTCTCATGCTTACCGTGTTCTCAATAAGTCCAGGAGACTTATTGAGGAAACGTGTATAACGTGGAGTTTGATGAGAATAACGGCTCCCAAGTGGAGCAAAGTGGTACTTGTGATGTAGGTGATGAAATTCCTCCCCAAGCCATAAGAAGAATGGGTATTGGTCATATCCTACCCATTGAGGAACCCCTTGTGGCCGAAGGAGAAGGACAATGTTCTACTCAAGTGGAACCTTCACCAACCCAAGACCCACACGCTTCCGAAGAACAAAGTGAGGGCCCTCAACCTCAAGAACAAGACCAAGGGCAAGATCAATCTCAAGATGGTGTTGTAACATCAAGTGATGCCCAAGGTCAAGCTCCCTCCTCCGAGCAAGTTCAAGATCAAGAGCTTCCACGAGATCAAGAACAAGCTCAAGACGACGCTCAAGATGATCAAGTGACCACTCCTCGTCTCACCCCCGAGGAGGAATTGGAGCGTCGTGCCGCCAAGGTTGCTTCCAAGCTCTCCACCAAGGATCATCTCATGACGAATGTGCTTGGAAGCTTAAGAAAGGGGGTAAGCACTCATAGACAATTAGCAAACTATTGTGAACATCACGCGTTTGTCTCTTGTGTCGAACCCCACAAGGTCTATGAGGCGCTCGAAGATCCGGATTGGCTCAATGCCATGCATGAAGAACTCAACAACTTCGAGCGCAACAAAGTGTGGAGATTGGTGCCAAGGCCGAACGGGAACCACAATGTCATTGGAACCAAGTGGATATTAAGAACAAGCAAGATGCCATGGGATTATCATTCGCAACAAGGCTCGTTTGGTAGCACAAGGCTACTCCCAAGTCGAGGGTATCGACTACGGTGAAACCTTTGCTCCCGTTGCTCGTCTTGAATCCATTCGCATGTTGATTGCATATGCTTCTCATCATAACTTTAAGTTACAACAAATGGATGTGAAGAGTGCTTTTCTTAATGGTCCTATTAATGAATTGGTTTATGTCAAGCAACCCCCCGGGTTCGAGGATCCCTACTTTCCGATCATGTGTATCAACTCGATAAGGCACTCTATGGCCTTAAACAAGCCCCACGTGCGTGGTATGACCACCTTACCGAGTTGTTACAAGACCGTGGTTTTGAAGTTGGGCTAATCGACCCCACTCTTTTTACTAAGAAGGTCAAAGGGGAGTTGTTTGTGTGCCAATTATATGTTGATGATATTATCTTTGGTTCCCCTAACAAAGCTTTCAATGAGGAATTTGCCGCTCTCATGACCTCAAAGTTCGAGATGTCTTCCATGGGAGAGTTGAAGTTCTTTCTCGGGTTCAAAGTGAAGCAAAGGAGAGAAGGAACTTTCATCAACCAAGCCAAATACACTCAAGACATGCTTAAGAGATTCAAGCTAAGTGATGTCAAGCCGGCGTCCACTCCCATGCCCACCAAGTGCCAACTTGACATTGATCCCAATGGTAAAGCGGTTGGATCAAAAGGTATATCGCTCCATGATTGGCTCCTTGCTTTACCTTTGTGCATCTAGACCGGATATCATGTTGAGTGCGGGAATTTGTGCATGGTTTCAAGCGGCACCTAAGGAAAGTCACTATGTGGCGGTCAAACGAATCTTTCGATATTTGGCTCATACCCCAAACTTTGGCTTATGGTACCCAAGAGGAGCAAATTTCAAGCTTGTAGGTTATTCGGACTCAGATTGGGTGGGAGACAAAGTGGATAGGAAGTCCACTTCCGGAGGATGCCAGTTTCTTGGTTGCTCTTTGGTAAGTTGGTCTTCCAAGAAGCAAAGTTGTGTGTCTCTCTCGTCCACGGAAGCGGAGTATGTGGCTGCCTGTAGTTGTTGTGCACAACTTTTATGGATGAGGCAAACTTTAAAGGATTACAGTGTCACTTGTGACAAAGTGCCTTTTTGGTGTGACAATGAAAGTGCCATCAAGATTTCCCTCAACCCGGTGCAACACTTCAAGACAAAGCATATTGAGATTAGATATCACTTCATCCGGGATCACATTAGGCGAGGGGAGATCGAGCTCAACTATGTCAACACTCATGATAACCTTGCAGATATCTTCACGAAGCCTTTGGATGAAGCAAGATTTCGCGAGTTAAGGCATGAGCTAAATATCATTGATTCGAGCAATGTGACTTGAACCCTTGCACACCCCACCTCACTCAACTTGTTGTCTAGTTTAGGTGTAGGCATGGACATAGGGGGAGTGTTGTTCTCTCAATGAACTTTCCCTCCCCCCATAATGCATAAACTAACCAAACTCTTTCACATTAGCCATTTTTATGGTACTTGTGCTTCAAAGATGAGTGTTGGTCATGGGCCCAAGGTTGAAATCTTCGCGGCGCCATACCTCTGAACTCAAACATAGGTGCCCTCGGCCACCGTCTTCTCTTGGAGAGGTGTGTGTCTTCTTTCTTTTTGTCGTTTTTGGGTGTGTGTGTGTGTCCTCATCTTGTCTCGTTTTTCTTTGTTCTTCTGTTCTGCTCGGTTTGGTCGGACCTTTTTGCGGCAGAGTGGTACTACCGCTGCGTGAGCGGTACTACCGCTGACAAGCGTCAATCGCTAGTACCGCCCACCCAGCGGTACTACCGCTGCGGGGCGGGCGACTGGGGGGTTATGTCGGGGCAGGGGGAGTTGCTTCTCCCCCATACCCATTCGCCCCCACTCGTATTCTTCATTTCTCCTGCAACCTCTCGCCACAGGAGGGGCCCGACCGGCCGCCGTTTTCGTGCCGTCCCTCTCCATTTCCTCTGGCGGAGTCGATCCCCACCACGTCCTCTTGCCATGGATGCCGGTATTGCCCCCGTTCCCGTTCTCTCTTTGCCTAGATCTTGCATCTAGTTTTTAGGGGCAATAGGCATGGTTCTTCTCGTCTTTTGGCTAAGGCAAGGCTTGAGTAGGATGGATATGGCTTCTAGGCACTGTGGATTGAAGTTTGGTAGGTTTCTTTTTGAATTTGGCATCTCCGGTAGTGCTGGATCTGACCACGGTGGTAGGGAACCGCCATTCCCCATCTGGCGCGGTACTACCGCTCTCCTCGAGTGGTACTGCCGCTCTTGTTGCACGGTACTACCGCTGGGGCGGTACTGCCGTTGGTGGTCGCGGTAATACCGCTGTATGCCCAGTTCCATCTTTTTCCTACCATGCTTTGATCCTTGTTGTTTTGTTTGGTGGCTTATGCTCTTTCTTTCGTGTGTTTCTTCTGGTCGTGTCTTTGGTTCCAGGTGATGATCATCCTGAGCAGCAAGTCCGCCGTGTCAACCCCGATCGTGCAATATCAAAGCGCTACCACGCTTTTGAGTCAGCAGGTGGTTCCTCTAGTACTCAACCGCCGCCAGTAGGTGCAACCTCAAGTGCTCCACTGCCACATCAACAGTCGAAGAGATCCGCCAACAAGCCAAAGGGAAAAACTGTGACTGAGATGACTGCCAAGGTGTTTTGGGCCAAGCGTCGCCGCAACCCCTATGAGGAAGACCAAGATCCCACTTTGGTCAACTGCCCGTTCTGGAACCGCTTTCAGTTTGCCATCTATTTTGATGTGATCAAGGCCAAGAAGAATCTCTATGTTGATGTACACTCCATCGACATAGATGCTATGGAGAAGGACCCTGAGTACTTTAGGGAAGCCCTTCAGATGTGTTCTCAGCTGAACATTCTCAGGATCATGCATTTCAACAAGGATTTTGATGCAGATTTGGTGGCTCAATTCTATGCCACCGTTTATCTTGGAACTGATGCCGACAAGACTCTGACTTGGATGACCAATGGCAAGTTTCTTTTCGTCAAGTGGAAGGCCTTCATGGAGTTACTTGAGGTGGAAGATCACGGGCTTGAGACTTCAGCCGGCTTCCGCCCTCACCAAAATGCTACATCCACTCACAAGTCAGCCCTTTGGCCCTACTGTACCGTGAAGGTTCACCTGATGAATAAGAAGGAAACCTATGAGCTGTCTGCCTATCTGGACATCCTTCATCTTGTCTTCCGTGAGACTCTCTTCCCTCGCATCGGGAATCTGGATATGGTCCACTCCTATCTCGTGGACATGCTTCTTTTCTGCCAGCATGAGAAGGAAGCAAACATTGGCCAGAGCCTAGACATTTCTCATGTTATGTGGTCTAAACTTCTTTCTGCCGTTTCTGAGCGCAAGTGCCCGATATATGGTCCATTCATCATGAGGCTCATTGACAAGGCCTGGGCACGTGTCTATCCCAAGGAGATGTTGGAAACTGGAGAATTGGTTTATCATGAGATCAAGTGTCTGAGGAAGAAGGATAATTGGGTCACCCCAGCGCCTAAACCCGGGGGTCCATCTACTGCCGCTGACATGGAGACCGGGGCTGCTGCTGACATGGAGACCGGGGGTGGGGCTGCGGCCGATGATCGCGATGAGGACTTTGGGCCTTCTAGTGCAGAACCCTCTTGGGCGAAGAAGCTCAAACACAAGATGAAGAAGCTCTTCTGCATGGAGTCTCATGGTTAGTACATGACTCATGTGGCTGAGAAGCAGGCCAGGAGGCGTCACAAGGAGGTCATGCGTCATCTGGGTGTGACCGTTGCCAGCGGTTTTGAGGGCCAGATCACTGAAGAGGAGGAATGGATTCACTAGCATTGCCCTTGGACCGATTCAGATGCCGAGCAGTTTTCGACCGACAACGGAGGTGCAGACAATCACGCTGAGATGTGATGTTCGAGATCCTTAGCTTGCCATCACTTGGAGCCGTAGCAACGCTCTTTGCCCTTTTGGTGTCTCGCTGCCAAAGGGGGGGAGAGTTTAGGGATTTGTGTTGTGTTGTTGCCGTGTTGCGAGTGTGTCTTTGTGGCTTGTGGTGTCTTGTGCTTTCTCGTTTTCTCGTTGTCTTTGCTTGGTTTGGTTTGGTGCCAGTGAGACCTAAGTTCTAGACATATGGTGTGAGACATATGCTACCCTATCTTTACCTTATTATCTATGTCTATTCAGTACTGTAGTATCTTAAGAGTTGCATGCTTATCCTGTTTTATACCCTGCTCTCATATATCCTGTGCTAAGAATTGTTGGACTATAAAATATAGGGGGAGTGTTGATCCGAATGTGTGTGTCTTGCATTCCAAAGGCCCCACTAACTAGGTGCACACATTCAGGGGGAGCCCGTCTATATTTTGTAGTTCTAAGTATCCTTACATTTATGTATTTTCCTTGTGCAAATCCCTAGTTGTCATCAATCCACCAAAAAGGGGGAGATTGTTGAGTCATATCTCTCTCGATGTGGTTTTGGTGATTGATGACAACGTGTTTGCGGACTAATCATGTGTTTTGAGCATTTCAGAGATTCATCCTTGGCACGAGACGATTTCTTCCCCTCGGAGTGTCATTCAAGACGGTGCAGCTCTTTCGTTTCTTTTTCGGTGGACTAGTTGCATAGAGGGCACCGTACTATCAAGAGGGGGGCCGATTTGGTATTGCTTGGGTGGAATCAACACGTACACATCCGCTTCTCACCCTCCGAGCCCTTCCGCTTCTATGGAGATATCTTCCTTCTTCTTGTGGGCTTTGTCTGGTACCTAGCGGTAGCACCACGGTACCCAGCGGTAGTACCGCTTAGGGGTCACAAGCGGCAGTACCACTCCGCAGCGGTAGTACCGCCGGTGACTCCGCAGCAGTACTACCGCTGGCTTGCCAGGTCCCTACCGCGTCGATTCGAGGGGTCTTTTTCTCGTGTCGGGTTGAGCGGCACCTGCAGCGGCTGTAGGTGCAGTAGTACCGCTCAAGAGCGGTAGTACCGCCCTCCGCTGCGGTAGTACCGCGCTGGGCCTGACCGGCAGTACCGCGTTGGGCCAGTCCCTCCTCTGTCTTCTAGCCCTCTCTGCTGGGCGGTAGTACCGTAGGGGGGAGCGGTACTACCGCTGTGTCTAGCGGTAGTACCGCTGCCCTCAGCAGTAGTACCACCCTCTGCGGGGCTGTTTAGTGGGGCAACGGTTGGATTGTTTCCCCAACTATAAAAGGGGGTCCCCTTCTTCCCCGTTGACTTACCTCTTCCCCCTCAAGCTCCATTAATGCTCCAAGCTCCATTTTTGCCCGATCTCTCTCTCTAGCCAATCATACTTGTTGATTTTCTCGGGAGTGGTTGAGATGGCCCCGATCTACACTTCCACCAAGAGAAATTTGCTTCCACCACCAATCCCTAGCGGATCTTGTTACTCTTGGGTGTTTGAGCACCCTAGACGGTTGAGGTCGCCACGGAGCCATAGTCCATTGTGGTGCAGCTTCATGGTGTTGTTGGGATCCTCCGATTAAGTTGTGGAGTTTGCCCCAACCTTGTTTGTAAAGGTCCGGTCGCCGCCTCCAAGGGCACCAATAGTGGAATCACGGCATCTCGCATTGTGTGAGGGCGTGAGGAGAATACGGTGGCCCTAGTGTCTTCTTGGGGAGCATTGTGCCTCCACACCTCTCTAACGGAGACGTACTTCCCCCCAACAGGAAGGAACTTCAGTAACACATCCTCGTATTCACCGGGTCCACTCTTGGTTATCTCTTAGCTTTACGTGTACAAGCTTATTAGTATTACTTCTCTTGCTTGCTTGCTTGTTCGTTGTTGTTGCATCATATAGGTTGCTCACCTAGTTGCACATCTAGACAACCTACTTTGATGCAAAGTTTAATTTGAGTAAAGAAAAGTTAAAAATTGTTAGTTGCCTATTCACCCCCCTCTAGTCAACCATATCGATCCTTTCAGCCGTATGCTATTTTTCTTGAGAGAAGCCACTAGTGAAATCTACGGCCCCCGGGTCTATTCTTTAACATATTTTGCCTTTGAGATCTCTTTTTATTCTCTTTTATTTTTAGATCTATTAATCCAAAAACCCAAAAATACATTGCTGCAATTTTTTGTTATTTATTTTATTTCACGTTTCCGCGAGATATATTTATCCAATCTACTACAAATTTATCTATCTTTTTACCTGGGAGGGATTGACAACCCCTCTTTCATGTGGGTTGCAAGTATTTGTTCTTTGTGGTACCATTTACATAGTGTTGTGTGGTTCTCCTACTAGTTCGATAACCTTGGTCTCATCACTGAGTTAAATACCTACCATAGTTGTGCTTCATCATTTACCCACTTGAGGACGAGCAGGAATTAAGCTTGGGGATGCTGATACGTGTAACGCCCCGAGACCGATGTGCCAGGTGTTCTCCAGTTATTCGTTGTTGTTGCCTTGTCTTTGCTTGCGTGTCATGCATGCCATATCATGTCATCATGTGCATTTCATTTGCATACATGTTCGTCTCATGCATCCGAGCATTTTCCCCGTTGTCTGTTTTGCAATACGGCGCTCCTATGTCACCCGGTGTACCTTTCTACCGCTTTTCGTGTGCGGGTACTAAACGTTTTCGGATTGGACCGAGACTTGTCATGCGGCCTTGTTTTACTACCGGTAGACCGCCTGTCAAGTTTCGTACCATTTGGACTTCGTTTGATACTCCCAGCTAAACTCATTCCATCATCTAGAGCGTTCGATCACGATCGCGTGGCCGCAAACCGCACCTCATTTGGAGCTTCCTAGCTCCCTCTACCTCTATAAATAGATCCCCTTCCGAAATCCCGGGTCTCCTCCACCCCTAACCCTAGAAAATCTCCACCCGCCGCCGCCGGATAAAAACCGGCCGACGGACGTGTCCACCCGCACCGCTCGACCAGTCGCCGTCCGCCACGTGTCCCAGCCTGCGTCCCACCGCCGCTCTCTCCGCCGCCGGCCCGGGAAGCCCGAATCGGGCCCCCGAGGCCCATCCACCGCCAGCGCGCACCGAGCCGCCGCCCGGGTTCTCCTCCGCCGACGCCGGTGTTGACCGCCATCCGCCGCCACCTTGCCCAGTCGCCGCCCCGCCGTCCGCCACCGCCTTCGCCGCGCCGGCCCACCGCCGGAGTAGCACGTCTCCCGCGGCGTTTGACGCCGTCCCTCCATTGCCGGCGCGCCACCGCGGCGCCATCGCCGGCTTCCCCCGTCCCGGCAACGGATCCGGCAAATCCCCCTCGCACCGGCAAGTTTCTTCAACTCCGGCGACTCCGCATAGTGCTTCCGGCGAACCTCGGCTTCCGCGCCACCCCGATCCAGATCCAGATCCGTTAGGGTTGACTTTTTGCCCTAACCACTATTATTTTTGGCATTTTTCATCATGGCATAACTCTGCATCCGTGGCTCCGTTTCATGCGTGTAGCATATCAAAATGTTCGTCTCGATGAGTACATCATTTCATCTCATTGCATCATTTTCATTTGAGCTCATCTTGATGCCTGAAATGCTGTTGGAAGAGGGCTGTGTGTTGATTATTTCAGATCTATTTCAACAAACGGCCTTTTGTCATTTTTGCCATGATTAATGTGTGCATGCTATGATCCTAAGCTCTACATGTGTTTTGAGGAATGTCATGCCATCTTTACAGGGGTGTATGTCCTGTATTTTTGTGATCTTCGTGGTGACTAGCACAAGCATGCAAAGTAGCTTACTTAATGATGTTGATTTCAGGGACTTGAATTTCACTACGTCCTTGCCCTGTCATTATTTTTTATGCCATATGTTCATGTTGTTTCCTAGTGATCCGTGCCTATTTTGAGCATGATCAGTAAAGATGTTTTGTAGATAATGTTGTGCTCTATCCATACATGTCTTTGTTTGCAATTATGGAGCACCCTAGCTTGAGTCAATCGAGCTCTACTTTTGCTATAAAATGTTCCTGGCAGATTGTTAACATGTTTAGCGATTTTGCCGAGCTTGTTGTACTTGATCCGTGCATGCTATGATGTTGTTCTTGCCATGTCTAGCTTCTATGCCATGTCTATTTGCTGGGTGTATGCTTAGTTTGTCATGCAGTGCCTCGTAGTGAGTGCATCGACCTCGTAAACATGCCTACTTGTTAATCTGTTTTGCATGCTCCAGTTTTTCACTAAGTCTGAATCTGTTTATGTTTTTACTATGTTCACATGCTTGCAATTGTACTTTCTGATCCCTTTTGGCTTATGGTCACTAAGGGACTTTTGTTATATGTTTTGAGTAGATTCATGCCATGCCTTGCCTTGCCATGATATGTTCCTGTAGCATATAGTTATCCTGCTCTAAACATTGCTTCCTGCTGATAAATTCCTGACTTGCTGTTAATTTCACTAAGTCTGTAACCAGTAATCTTTTGCACTTTTGCCATGCTTTTTTGAGTTTGCTATTGAGTGAATTAGCCGTAGCTCAGTGTTCATCTTTTGTCAAGCATCATGAGTGGATCCCTACCATGTATTTTGTTGTCATGTTGGAGTGCTGTAGCATATTGTTCTTGATGCATTTAGGAGGCTACTAACTGTTTATCGCAGTCCGGTGCCATATTTGTTTTGCTTGCCATTTCCAAACCGTGCATCCGATTTCGGTGATCTTTATATCGATTTCAACCGAAATCAACTCCTCTTTCCAGTGGAACTCTTGTATTTCCAAGTTGAGGCCAGGTTCAATCATTCCTTTCCAAATCATGCATATGCACCGCATACCACATCCCGCATATCATGCCATGTTCATGTGTTGGTTGTTTACTTTGTTGTGTGCTTCTTTCCGGTGTTGCTTCTTTGGGTTGGTTCCGATAACGTCGCGTTTGTGAGGACCCGTTCGACTATGTCCGTTTGTCTTCTTCATGGACTTGTTCTTCTTCCTTGCGGGATTTCAGGCAAGATGACCATACCCTCGAAATCACTTCTATCTTTGCTTGCTAGCTGCTTGCTCTTTTGCTATGCCTATGCTGCGATACCTACCACTTGCTTATCATGCCTTCCATATTGTTAAGCCAAGCCTCTGACCCACCTTGTCCTAGCAAACCGTTATTTGGCTATGTTACCACTTTGCTCAGCCCCTCTTATAGCGTTGTTAGTTGCAGGTGAAGATTGGAGTTTGTTCCTTGTTGGAACATGGATATTTTGTTAGGATATCACAATATATCTTATTTTAATTAATGAATCTATATACTTGGTAAAGGGTGGAAGGCTCGGCCTTATGCCTGGTGTTTTGTTCCACTCTTGCCGCCCTAGTTTCCGTCATATCGGTGTTATGTTCCCGGATTTTGCGTTCCTTACACGGTTGGGTTATAATGGGAACCCCTTGACAGTTCGCCTTGAATAAAACTCCTCCAGCAATGCCCAACCTTGGTTTTACCATTTGCCACACCACCACCTACTTTTCCCTTGGGAGTCGCTCTCTCGAGGGTCATCTTTATTTTAACCCCCCCGGGCCAGTGCTTGTCTAAGTGTTGGTCCAAATCGGGCAGCCTGCGGGGCCACCTCGGGGAAACTCGAGGGCTGGTTTTACTCGTAGCTTGACCTATCTGAGTGTGCCGTGAGAACGAGATATGTGCAGCTCCTATCGGGATTTGCCGGCGCATCTGGGAGGTTTTGCTGGACTTGTTTTACCACTGTCGAGGATGTCTTGTAACCGGGATGCGGAGTGTGATCGGATTGTCTTGGGAGAAGGAATATCCTTCGTTGACCGTGAGAGCTTGTGATGCGCTAAGTCGGGACACCCCTGCAGGGATTGAACTTTCAAAAGCCGTGCCCACGGTTATGGGCAGATGGGAATTTGTTAATGTCCGGTTGTAGAAAACCTGAAACTTGTGTTAATTAAAATGCATCAACCGCGTGTGTAGCCGTGATGGTCTCTTCTCGGCAGAGTCCGGGAAGTGAACACGGTGTTGGAGTTATGCTTGACGTAGGTTGTTCTAGGTTGTTCTAAGACTTTAATGCTTATGTTAGTAGACAATTGAAATGTAATGCTTATATGATTGAACACTTGAGTGATTATATGTCTAGAGTTAAAGGTGAACATAAGCTTATTAGTAAACATGCTTCTATGGTTACCACTCAAGTAGAACAAGTGCTTAAAGCTCAAATGATTTTCACACCAAATTAAATAATAAGAAAAATGATAATGATGTTAGAGTTATGACTAAAGGGGGTAAAATGACTCAGGAACCTTTGAATAAGTTGACACCTACTGAAATATCTTTGCAAATAGCCGATAAATCAACTGCTATACATGTCGGTATTTGTGAGGATGTGCCTGTTGTGGTTGCAAACGTTACTATTTTAACAGACTTTGTTATTCTTGATATTCCTGAGGATGATAGTATGTCTATTATTCTTGGTAGACCCTTTTGAATACTGCAGGGGCTGTTATTGATTGCAACAAAGGCAATGTCACTTTTCATGTTAATGGTAATGAGCATACGGTACACTTTCCGAGGAAACAACCTTAAGTCCACAATATTAATTCTATTGGAAAAAACTTCAACGATTACTATTGGAGGTTTTGAATTTCCTCTTCCTACTGTCAAGAAGAAATATGATATTCTTATTGTTGGGGACATGCATATCCCGGTTGAGGTAACCTAGTGTTATTAGAAAATTCTCCGGTTTCATGTTATTCGAAAAGAGTTTGTTAACAAGACTTGATCAACCTTGTTAGTGGATTCCTTTTGATGAGCATGAGATGGATGAAGTTAGAAGGCACAACCCTCTGTACCCTCTTTTTACTTTCTGTTATCTAGATTAAATAAAGCAAAAATAGTATTTTCTGTCTGTTTTCTGAATTAACCTTGCAATAAAAAACCCCGAAAATAAAAGTTCTCCAAATGCCCTGAAAATTTTACATGATTTTTTCTAGAATATTTAAGAATTATTGGCACTGAGATCACACCTGGGGGCCACACCACCTGGCCACGAGGGTCTAGGGGGCGCCTCCTGCCTCATGGATCCCACGTGGGCCCCCTCCACTTATTCTTGCACCCACATACTTCGTATTCCTCCAGAAAAAATCCTCCACCAGCTCAAACCCGAGTTCTAGCTCATCTTGCTGCCATTTTCGATCTCCTTGCTCAAAGCTCCATTCACAAAACTGCTTTGGGGGATTGTTCTTCGGTATGTGACTCCTCCAATGGTCCAATTAGTTTTTGTTCTAGTCCTTTATTTATTGCAAATTTATGCTACTTAGGTGACCCTGTTCTTGAGCTTGCATGTCAAATTTATGTGGTCAAAAGTAGTTTCAATGCATGATATGGCCTCTAGGCACTTGTAGGAGTAGTTGCTATCAATCTTGTTGAGTTTGATTCACTTTTATTTTGAGTCACTAAAAATTTTCGAAATTTTTCAGAGAAAGAAAATGATGAAGAGATTGTTGAGGGGCTCTTCGAGCCGAAGCTCGATGGATAAGCAAGGTGAAGCGAATAAGAAGCCCAAATATAATCTCCCTTGCACTACGGAGGTTCGACCGTGTGAATGGCCTTGTGATGAGTAGAAAATCAATACCAAACAGAGTCCAAATGCAGCGAAACTTTTTGAAGATTTTTCTGGACCAGAAGACACAAGATGGGCCGAAGAAGTACTAGAGGGGTGCCCCGAGGGGGGCACAACCCACGTGGGCGCGCCTGGGTTAAACTTTATTTTCTGTTTATTTTTGAAAATTAGAGATGACATATGCAAATTTTCTTAGAACAGCAAAAGAATACCACATATAGGTAGCTATAGTGGACTCATGTGGCAAAACTGGTTTAAAGGTTTTTGGATGCACAAGTAGTGATCATACTTAGTGTAAAATGAAGGCTAGCAAAAGATTGGGAAGCGACCAACTAAGAAACGAATGATCTCATAAGCGAGCATTAAGCATAACTAACACTGAATAATGCACCATAAGTAGGATATAATTTCATTGCATAACTATTAACTTTTGTGCTTGCATAGGGAATCACAAACCTTAACACCAATATTCTTACTAAGCACAATTACTCATCAAGATGACTCACATATCACATCATCATATCTCAAAACTTTTACTAAGAATCAAGTTTATTTTGTCCAATGATCTTCATGAAATTTTTTATTGTATCCTTCTTGGATATCTATCACTTTGGGACTAATTTTCATGTGTTGCTTTTGACAAGCTCAAACAAATATAAGTGAAGATCATGAACATAATATTTGTTTCTCTCAAATTAATTTAAGTGAAGCAAGAGATAATTTCTTGAAAATTTTACTAACTCTCAAACAAATCTAAGTGAACCATGAGAGCATTTCTTCAAAAATACTAAAGCACACCATTCTCAAAAAGATATAAGTGAAGCACTAGAGCAAGTCCATAGCTCACAAAAATTTAAGTGAAGCATAGAGAGCAATTCTAACAAGTCATGACATAATTTTGGCTCTCTCAAATAGGTGTGTCCAGAAAGGATTGATGACTTAAGACACAAAATAAAACAAGCAAAGACTCATATCGTACAAGACGCTCTAAGCAAAACACATATCATGTGACGAATAAAAATATAGTTTTGAGTAAAATACCGATGGTCGCTAGAAGAAAGAGGGGATGCCACTCGGGGGCATCCCCAAGCTTAGTTGGTTGCTCATTCTTGGATAATATCTTGGGATGCCGGAGCATCCCCAAGCTTAGGCTCTTCTATCCTTTATTCCTTCATCCATCGTAAGATAACCCAAAACTTGAAAACTTCAATCACACAAAACTCAACAAAACCTTCGTGAGATCCGTTAGTATAAGAATAATAAATCACTACTATAAGTACTGTATCAAACCAATTCATATTTTGTTTTATATTATATCTACTGTATTACAACTTTTCTATTGCAAAAAATCATCAAAGAAAACCATAGAGCCATCAAAATAAGCACACAACACAAAGAAAACAGAATCTGTCAAAACAGAACAGTCTGTAGCAATCTGACTATTTAGAATACTTCTATAACTCCAAATTTTTTGAACAATTAGGATGACCTGAGCAATCTGTATATTGATCTCCTTCAAGTGGAATGGGTATTTTATCGCTCTCTGGTAAAAACTGGAAATTATTTTCGTGAGCGTAAAAGTTTCTGTTTTTTCAGGAAGATCAAACAACTATCACCCAAGAAGATCCTAAAGGCTTTGCTTGGCACAAACACTAATTAAAAGATAAAAACACAATCATAATAGTAGCGTAATTGTGCTAACACTCAAAAACAGGAAGCAAAAGGCAAAAATAAAATTTATTCATTGGGTTGCCTCCCAACAAGCGCTATAGTTTTACGCCCCTAGCTAGGCATAAAGCAAGGATCTAAGTTTTGTCATCTTTGGTTCGAGATCCATAATATGCCCTCATGATTTATTCATATGGTGGCCTAATTCTTGTTCTAGGAAAGTGTTCCATACCCTTCCTCAAAGGAAATTGAAACTTAATATTGCCTTCTTTCAAATCAATCATGACACCAATAGTGCGTAAAAAAAGTATACCAAGAATAATTGGACAAGACGGATTGCAATAAATATCAAGAACAATAAAATCTATGGGCACATAATTCCTATTTTCAAGAATAAGAACATCATTAATTATTCCCATAGGCTTTTTAATACTAGAATCCGCCAAGTGTAAATTCAAAGAACACGATTCAAGATCGGTAAGACCAAGCACATCACATAAAGATTTCGGAATAGTAGAAACACTTGCACCCAAGTCACACAAAGCAAAGCACTCATAATTTTTAATCTTGACTTTGATAGTAGGTTCCCACTCATTATGCAATTTTCTAGGAATTGATACTTCTAATTCCAATTTTTCTTCAAAAGCTTTCATCATAGCATCAACAATATGTTTAGTAAAAGCTTTATTTTGTTCATAGGCATGGGGTGAATTTATCATGGATTGCAACAAAGAAATACAATAAATCAAAGAGCAACTATCATAATTAAAGTCTTTGTAATCCAAAATATTGGGCACATCACTAGCTAAATTTTTGACCTCTCCAAACCCACTTTCATCAATTTTCTCAACAAGATTTCACCCTCCAAAATATTGGGACGCCTTCTACCTAAAGTTGACTCTTCTCTAGTCCCTTTTTCATCAATATTAATTATACTAAACAAGGAATCGATAGAAGAAACACCAATAATTTTAAGATCTTCATCACTTTTACTAAAGAAATCGCTAGAAAATGCTTTTTCTAAAAATTCTCTTTTAGCTCTAAGCATAGCGGTTCTTTTCTTATTTCCATCCATAGAAACATAAAGAGCTTTAATTGATTCATCAACCTTCGGCACATAAATTTTCAACTTGATATTTTCCACATCATAAGAAATTCTATCAACACTTCTAGACAAATCATCAATCTTACTCAACATTTCTTCTATGGAAGTGTTGAAAACTTTTTGGGTATTGATAAATTCTTTAATATTATACTCAAGATCAGAGGTGTTCCTATTATTATTATAAGATTGATTTCTATAGGAATTACCATAATTATTAGAGCAATTACTAGGAAAAGGCCTAGGATTAAAATTACCTCTATAAGCATTGTTATTGAAATTGTTTCAAGAGATAAAATTAAGATCAATAGGAGCACTTCTACTAGCAACCAATTTCACAAGAGCATCAACTTTTTCACTCAAAGAAGAAATTTCTTCAACTGAATTAACTTTTTTACTAGTAGGAGGCCTTTCGTTATGCCATCCCAAAAATTTGCCATAATATTATCAAGAAATTTGGTGTCTTCACCCAAAGTGATTTCCATAATAGTACCACCCACAACGGAATCTAAAATATTACGAGAAACAAAATTCAACCCCGCATAAATTTTTTGTATGATCATCCAAAGATTTAACCCATGAGTTGGGCCATTCCTTAGCATCATTTTCATCCTTTCCCAAGATTGTGCAACATGCTCGTGTTCAAGTTGCTTGAAATTCATGGTTTGGGTTCTAAGGGAAATAATTTTTCAGGACCCCGATTCCAAGTCACATCGATCTAGCCGGTAACACCTCATATCACATTGCGGCCTCACGCACGGTATCCCCACGGGTGTCGCCTTACCATGGCCCGGGGCCGTTTGCGCCTTTTGGCTCACGTATATGATAGTGTCGCCAGCATCCATATCACAGAGAACCCGGGCCGACATGGCTAGTCGTGAACCCAAAGCGGCACAGACATATGGAGACAGGCATACATGAATCACATCGAGCATGTCGGTCATCAGCGAGTGAATCCGAGCTGTAGCACTAGGCTAACAGGACTCCGGGGAACCCGGGCTGTAGCAGGCTAGGTAGGACTCCAGAAGTCACCGCATGACATTTCCCCAAAGGGACAGACATAGGAACAAAGTGAAACACATGCCGGCCAGTCATGTGTCCTGAGCAGTAGTGCTGGGCTAGCAGGACTCCGGTGAACCGGGCTATAGCGGACTACTATGGCTCGAGGAGCACTAGATTACATTTCCCCATAAGAGAGGCTGCCAAGGATAAACAACTAGATTGTCGGATCCCACACATACCAAGCATTTCAATCATACACACAATATGCTCGATATTTGCAAATACAACATGGCATCACAACAAAACTCTACAACTCAAGTACTTTTATTTAAAGGCTCCAGAGAGCCATACATAACATGTTCATACAGGTAGGGGTCACATGACCCGACACTCAAGTCATACAAGCATACAAGCACATACGGAAGCAAATAGTCTGAGTACAGACACTAGAAAGAAAGAAGGCTTCTCGAAGCCTGTCTATCTACATAGGGCCCTCCATGGCCAGGATCACCACCTGGGTGGCAAGTCACTCATCGACGTCGAGATCTACATAAAACCCATCGGAGGGGGCGGTGTTGTCGTCTGAAAACAGTAATTAAGCAAACATGAGTACAAAGGTACTCAGCAAGTCTTAAATCAGAACCTACTATACATGCTCACTCTCAAGAAGGTGGTGGAGTTATTGCAGCAAGCCAGCTTTGACTCTTGGCTAAGCTATCCTATAGGACACCACTAGTAAAATAGTTTTCGCACATGAGTCCACTAATCACCAACACAATACTGCACCGGGGATCCTCCCTCGTCATCCTACGAGAGAGCCATCCTCGGTACCCACACTTATCTTGAGTCTTCTAGTAGTAACCATTAACTTGTCTATGAACTGTATAGGCAACCAAGTAGTCCTTTACCACGGACGCGGCTATTCGAATAGTTTTATACCCTGCAGGGGTGTACTTCGTCACACATGTTTCCACCACTTAGCGTCTGCACACGACATGTGCTCGACGGACTTCAAGCGAAAGCCGACTTGGGTGTAGACCACGACCTGACTAACCGCACAAGTCTCTAGTCCAGGTTTATCGCCTATTCAGGTTCCATCCGCAAGGAAATCCGGCCGGGGTGTCCTCAACGGCCCCAAACGATGTGTACAGGGTCCTGAGATGCCAAACGGGCGCCCGGCATACCCGGCCACAGTGTATCTATCATGTCATAGCCCACCCCTAGGGTCAGCGCTACGCACGGCCGCCAACACATAACCTACAAACACCAGAAACTAGTTGCAACTCCTGGACAGAGGACGAGAGGGGTCAGTAAGTCAAGCGAAGTCATATTTCAGGGCCCAATGTGTGGTAGTAGCTGAATCTTAAATCACGCCTACAGATCTCAGTTCTTATGGATGGCCTCAATGAAACAACCCACCATGTACTCCTACATGGCCTCTCATCGATACCTTTACCAAATCTTGTCCAACACATCCCTCACATTACCGTCATAATCATTTCACTCTAGCCCATCACCCAGATGAACCAGACCTGACACAACTCTAAGCATAGCAGGCATAGCAAGGTAGGAAACACATACATGGCTCAATCAACTCCTACACATGCTAGTGGGTTTCATCTAGTTACTGTGGCAATGACAGGTCATACAGAGGATAAGGGTTCAACTACCATAGCACACAGCAGTTTGAAACGTTGTTGTCTTATTGCAGTAAATGAGAGCAGAGGCGAGAACATGGGATTGTATCGATATGATCAATGGGGCTGCTTGCCTGATGGAGTGGTAGTAGGGTACTGCCCTTCAGCTGCATACTCGGAGATATCCTCGGAGGCAGAACCTACCACGAAAGACACCACAGAGTATAATCAACACATGGCAATATGCAACAATATGATGCATGCTATGACATGGCAAAATGATGTGTCCTGCCTAATGCAATGTGAAACAAGTTGAAATGGTTCCATTTGAATCAAAGATTCAAATGAAAGCTTAAGCTCTTATGCATAATAAGTGTATTAGCTTGTTTCACCTAAACAGCAAGGTTAAAGTGTTTTGTCATGCATGAAACCATTACAGATGGATAGATTGAATTTTTCTAATTATTTTTCATATATAATTTGTTTGATTTGGAGCTATGGTTGATTTTCTATGTTTTTTAGCAGTTTAGGCTATTTTCTAGAATTTCCTATATAAAAATAAATCCAGAAAATGAATAATTACGTCAGCACTGCGTCACTGTGATGTCAGCGAGTCAAAGGCGCCAGCCCAGGTCAAACCTGACTGGTGGGCCCGGTCTGTCAGTGTCTCAGCTAACTAACAGAGTTTAGTTAATACTAACTAACTGTCAGTGGGGCCTAGGCCCGCATGTCAGTGACTTAAACTAACTAACATTAGTTAGCACTAATCCTAAACTAATTAACAGGTCGGCCCCACCTGTCATAGGTTCAGGGGGAAGTCAACTTGGGCCCACACGGGTCAGATGTGGTCAACTCGCCGGCGGCTTGACACCGGCGACGACCGATGCGGCGGAGGGGCTCGGGTTTTGCCCACAGTTGACCAAATCGACCGTGGTTTGGTCCTACGCGTAGCTGGGAGCAAGCCACAGCGTTTGGTGGTGGAAGTGGAGCTCGGGGAGGCCGGGAACGACGCCGGCGATGACCTTGCCAGACGCCGGAGTTCGGGCGAGGATGAACCCGAAGCTACGGGGCACGGCGAGGCGCGGGGAGTGGTGCGTCAGGCTCCTGGGGATGTGGTGAGTGTGGTGACGCGCTCGGGATCGAGCTTACGCGCCTGTGGCCATGGCAGCAACATAGCCGGCGGAGCCGAGATCTCGGCCGTGATGGCCAACGGGGTTAGAGGGCAGCTCGAGCGACGTGGCTAGGGGGAGAAGAGAGAAGCTCACGGCGAGTGCAACGGGCGTCGAAGCAGGCTCGGGGAAGCTTGGGAGGCGGCAAATCGTTGGCGACGATCTCCGGTGACCAACGAGGGGAACGGCAGCGGTGGCGGCGTTGCAGCACGTTCGAGGCCTCGTGGCTCGTCGAGGAGGTCGAGGGAGATGCTGCGGAGCTCGTGGGCACGGTGGGGTGACACGGGGACGACGGTGGCTGCGGCTACGGCGGCAAGACGGCGGCGGCTGTGTCGGCCATGGCTTCGGGGGAGCGAGGGAGAGAGGCAGGGAGCGAATGAGATGTCCACGGGGTCGGGGCGGCGACGTGGAGCTCGCCCAGGTGTCCTGGCCTCACGGGCGGCAAGCAGCTGACGCCGTGGCGAGCTCGTGCTCGCCGGCGTCACCTCTGTGCTCCCTGGCGTCACCTCTGTGCCTGCCTGGCAAGGGAGAAGCAGCTGGCTGGCACGGGCCAACACAGTGCTGGGCCGGCCAGGTGGGCTGCGGCCAGGTAAGTTTCCTGCTCCTCTTTTATTTCTGTTTTTCTATTTTTCTGTAAGTTTGTGGCTTTATTAAAAATACTTAGGCACTTACAAAAATCCTGAAAATAATCATAGGCTCTGTTTAGATTATTTCCAACAGCCCACACTTATTTCCAGAATTATTTGAGCATTTGAAATATTTTATAGCATTTAAATGCCCAAATTCAAATACTTATGATTTAATTCAAAGAATCCAGAATGTCCTAGAAAAGAGTGCACCATTTTTTCCAGGGGTTTAAGCCCAATCCAGAGATGATGAACATTTTGTGAAGGGCATTTTGGGTTCATTGAAAATATTTTTAGTAAACCCTAGTTGTTTCCAGGGGGGTGCTGGGGTTCTGTCATCCCCATTTCAAGTTTCTGTAAAAGTAGACATGATGCAACACTCTAATGCATGAACTAGCTAGGGTGTGACAACTCACCCCCACTCAAAATAATCTCGTCCCGAGATTTAGGATCCTCCGGGAAGAAGGTGGGGTACTCGAGTCAAAGACGATCCTCCCTTTCCCAAGTAGCTTCCTTCCTGTAATGGTGTGACCATTGAACCTTGAGAAACTTGATGTTATGGCGTCGAGTGGTACGCTCGGCTTGATCAAGGATACGAACGGGATATTCCCGATATGAGAGGTTATCTTGTAGATCAAGCATTTCGTGGTCCACTCCACGGATAGGATCCGCGAAGCAACGCCTGAGTTGAGAAACGTGGAAGACATCGTGAACTCTGGAAAGATGCGGAGGTAGTTCCAATTGGTAGGCAACTTCTCCTCATTTGGCAAGAATGCGAAAGGGTCCAATGTAACGAGGAGCCAATTTTCCTTTGATACCGAAGTGATGGGTTCCCTTTAACAGAGTAACCTGAAGGTAAGCCTTCTCGCCGACTTTGTAATACATGAGCTTATGTTTACGATCATATTGGCTCTTTTGACGAGATTGGGCTGTTTTCAATTTCTCACGAATAACGCGAACCTGCTCTTCTGCTTCCTGAATCATATTCGGGCCAAAGAGTTGTCTTTCCCCGGTTTCTGACCAGTTAAGAGGCGTTCGACATTTTCGTCCATAGAGAACTTCGAAAGGAGCTTTGCCCAAGCTAGCTTGATCACTATTGTTATAAGCAAACTCCGCGAATGGAAGGCACTTCTCCCAACCCATTCCGAATGAGATGACAGAAGCTCGGAGCATATCTTCCAGAATTTGATTGACTCGCTCTACTTGACCACTTGATTGAGGGTGGAAGGTGGTGCTAAAAGAGAGACGAGTTCCCATAACATTTTGGAAACTTCCCCAAAATCGAGAGGTGAAGAGACTACCACGGTCTGAGTTAATTTCCAATGGGACACCATGAAGAGACACTATTCGGGAGATGTATAGGTCAGCTAGCTGGCTAGCGGTGATACTCTCACGAACAGGTAGGAAATGGGCTACTTTGGAAATACGGTCGATCACGACAAAGATAGCATTATTCCCTCTCTTGGTCCTGGGAAACCCAGTAATGAAATCCATACTGATTTTATCCCATTTCCACTCAGGAATAGCCAAAGGTTGAAGGGTGCCGGCAGGCCGTTGGTGCTCTGCTTTAACACGATGACAGACGTCGCAACTAGCAATGTATTGAGCAATTTCTCTCTTCATCCTAGTCCACCAAAACCTCTGGCGTAGGTCTTGATACATTTTAGTACTACCGGGATGAATGGTGAGAGGGGATTCATGAGCTTCCTTAAGAATCAACTGGCGTAGATGTTGTTTCTTGGTAACCACCAAGCGGTTCTCGAAGAAGACAACACCTCGCTCATCCACGGAAAAACATCTAGCAACTCCTCTAGCAATGTTTTCCTTAATCCGGGATATGCCCTTATCACGCTTCTGGGCAGCTATGATTTGATCCGTAAGGTTAGGCTTCGCCACCAGGGTGGATAGGAATCCTCGAGGAACAATGTGAAGATTAAGCTTACAAAATTCCTCATGGAGAAGTGGTTGACTTTGTTGTAACATCAGGTTGTTACAATAGGATTTACGACTTAGCGCATCAGCCATGACATTGGCCTTACCCGGGGTGTAAGTTATTCCTAAGTCGTAATCCGAGATCAACTCGACCCAACGTCGTTGCCTGAGATTCAAATCCGGTTGGGTGAAGATATATTTCAAACTTTGGTGATCGGTGAAGATCTCACAACGATTACCGAGAAGGTAATGTCGCCAAGTTTTGAGTGCATGGACTACATCTGCAAGCTCTAGATCATGTGTGGGATAGTTTTCCTCATGTGGGTGTAATTGCCGTGAGGCATAGGCAATTACCTGACGATCTTGCATGAGTATGCAACCTAGTCCTTGTCGCGAGGCGTCGCAATAGATAATAAAGTCCTTGGAGAAATCTGGTGGTACCAGTACGGGAGCAGATGTCAAGCATCTTTTCAGTTCCTGAAAGCTGAACTCGCACTGTGGGGTCCACTCGAACTTTTTATCTTTCTTGAGGAGTTCAGTTAGAGGTTTAGCAACCTTGGAGAAATTCTCGACGAAGCGGCGGCAATAGCTCGCTAAGCCAAGGAAGCTCCGAACTTGCTTGACCGTCTCAGGTGGAGTCCAAACAAGGACGGCTTGAACTCGCTCAGGATTGACAGCAATACCCTTATCAGAGATTACATGGCCTAGATAGGTCACTTCTGGCAACCAAAATTCACACTTGGAGAATTTGGCATAAAGGCGATGCTCTCGAAGTTTCGTCAATATCAGCCTTAGATGTTCGGCATGTTCCTCTTCATTCTTGGAGTAGATGAGTATATCATCGAGGTATACTATGACGAATTTATCCAAATACTCCATGAAGACCGAGTTCATTAACCGAGAGAAGGTAGCCGGGGCATTGGTTAAACCGAAGGACATGACGGTGTACTCGTATTGGCCATAACGAGTAACAAAGGCCGTTTTGGGAATGTCCCCGTTTCTGATTTTGATTTGATGGTAGCCCAACCTCAAATCCATCTTGGAAAAGACCAAGGATCCAGCGAGGTGATCATACAGATCGTTGATTCTAGGAAGCGGATACTTGTTCTTGATAGTGACCAAGTTGACAGGTCGGTAATCTACAACCATCCGATTCGTTCCATCCTTCTTCTGGACGAAGAGGACGGGGCAAGCCCAAGGAGAGGAACTAGGACAGATGAAACCCTTTTTCAAGGACTCATCGAGTTGGTTCTTAAGCTTGGCTAGTTCTAAGGGTGCCATCTTATAGGGTCTTCTAGAAATTGGAACGGTTCCTGGAACAAGGTCTATCACGAACTCGACATCCCTGTCAGGTGGAACACCTGGCAGTTCTTCTGGAAAGACATCCGGAAAGTCTCGGACTACCGGAATATCCTCAAGGTCTGGAAGGGGGTTGGCATTTAGGGAGTAAAGCTGGCGCTTGGCCACTCGAGTTAAGACATTGACTGTCTTGCCCGATGGGTGAGTAAGTTGAACGGTTCTAGTGGCACAATCAATCTTAGCATAATGAGCTGACATCTAGTCCATACCCAAGATGATGTTTATGTCCGAGGACTTGAGAGCTATTAAGGATGCAAGGAAGACAAGTCTATCGACAAGAATTTCATTCCCATGGCTTACTCTAGAAGTTTGCCATCTAGAGCCAGGGGTTTGAATTTCCATGGTAGTGGGCATGTCACAGAATGTTGTGTTATGCAATCGAGCATAGCTCTCAGATATGAATGAATGAGATGCTCTAGTATCGAAAAGAACAGATGCCGGATGGCAATTAACAAGGAGCGTACCAAGGACGACGTTAGGATCCTCATGAGCCTCCTCGGCTGAGACATAGTTGACATGGCCACGTGCAGTGGTGACCGGCTTGGCGTAGAATGTGTTTCCCGCTGGCTTACCACGACCAACAGACTTTCCAGACTGATTGGGGTTGTTGTTCTGGGGACACTCTCGACTATAGTGACCCGGCTCTCCACACTTGAAACATGTCACAACATTGGGGCGTGGAGCAGCATTAGTAGCGGGGCCACCATAGGGCTTGGGCGGTGCAAACTGCTGGTTGGGATGAGGCGCCTCAAAGGATGGCCTCGGAATGAACCTGGGTGGCAGTGCCGTGCTTGGAATCCACACCCGGCGCTTCTGAGATCCAAAGCCGGATGAAGAGCCAAAATCACGAGAGTGCTTGCGTGAAGCGTCATAGTCAGACTGGACTGTCTCAGCACTGATGGCTTTATTGACCAACTTCTGAAAGGAGGTGCACTCGTGCAGACGAAGATCGCGGCGAAGCTCAGGGCTAAGTCCCTTGCGGAACCTTGCATGCTTCTTAGCGTCGGTGGATACCTCTTTAGGAGCATATCGTGCCAGATTCCCAAATTTACGACTATATGCATCCACAGTCAGTCTTCCTTGGGTGAAATTGCAGAACTCTTCCCTCTTGCGATCTATGAGACCTTCCGGGATGTGATGCTCACGGAAATCCTCACTGAATTCAGCCCAAGTAGTGATTTGGCCGACCGGGCGCATAGCTTCAAAGTTTTCCCACCAAAGGCTAGTAGGGCCTTCGAGGTGATAGGTGGCATAGGTAACCTTATCAGCTTTGGCTACGTTAGCAGAACATAGCTTGTGTGTGATGCTGCGGAGCCAGTCATCCGCGTTGAGGGGCTCGATGAAATGATTGAACTTTGGTGGGTACAACTTGATGAAGTCATTGATTGACACCAAGTCATTTCGCTGATGGCGTGCAGTCTTCTGCTCAATCCGCTCCAGCAAGCGGTTAGTCTCACGCTTGTTTCTTTCCGCCTCCAGCATCACTTCGTCTAGAGAAGGCGGGTGAGACAGATTTTCACCCCTAACTGCACTGGCTTCCCCCTGCTCCGGGGCAGCAGGGTTGCTGCGGGTGTTGACCATCCTAGGAGAAAACAAGACAACGGTTTAGATAAGGATGGCACAAACTTAGCAAGGAAGTGCAGAATGTAATGGATAACATGGAATGCTAAGATGTTCATTGCACGACATGGTAATATAGAAACTGCCATATATATACCATTGGTCATACACACCGTACATAGTTTAGTACAAGCCCAGACTAGAGTACAACTACGGTGAAAGACATTACATCTCATCGGAGGCATTCTAAGCTCCTATACATTATTTTCTACACCTCCGGAGCGTGATACACACCAAGTCGTATCCCACGGGTCACGCAGGACTGTGGAGAATACAACTATTACAGTACTAGTGAAACTACTACTAGCTCAGACGGCTCCGTAGTAATCCTCATAAAAGTCACCACCAAAGCCTGGAAGTGGAACCTGATCATTTGGGAACAGACGGTCCTGCGGAGCTTGCGGACCATAGGGACTCGGATGTGGCCTTGGCCCCACAGGTGGTGGAAGACGGGGACCACAAGGAGGGGTGATGCCTCCTACATCGTGCCACTCCATACAATCTGGCAATCCAGACCGTACAGGGTACAGGTCCCTCATGTCCATGTATCCTGTCTGCACCGCAGGTGCAAACCGAGTTAAAGTGGCCCAATGATCAGAACGAGTGTGGAAAAGCTCCATACGCAAGGCCTGATTTTCGCGGTCCTTATCCTCGAGCATCTCGGCAGTGGTGCGGAGTAGTGACTCCTCATGTGTAGAGTCATAGTACAAGGCCTGATAGTACCCCTGTGCTCCAGGAAGTGAGGCTGGCATGTAACGGAAGTCGGTGTTCTATAGCAAGGCAGTCCTGGCTCGAATGATAGTCATCATTGAATAGGCTGCATCCTGCACCGACATGTCAATAGTGACCCCAAGTCCATAGGAACAGTGAAGGGGCTTAGTGGCTCCAGGATAAGAGGGATATATCCTGACGGTACAGAGGTACTGGCTCTGGTTGAAGTCTCTGAACTACTCCTCGACGGTATATTCCGGATACCACCGATAGCTTGACTCGACCATCACTCGAACCAACATGGTCGTGTGGCCGGGCACATCGAGGCACCGGGTCAGACGAACCACTTGGTTCTGCGAATGGGTGGCCATCTGAAAGCACAGAATAATGCAAAGGCATTAGAATTTTCTAGGGGAAATCGGACAGCATAACGGCTGTAAATGCTCAGAAAAAGATTTGAGACATCCACAACAGTTTGCAATACCACTCAACAACATCATATCAAGGTTCTGATTCAACTGGCAACATACTAAAAATAGTAGAAATTGTACTGAGGTTGGTAACAACAATCCTATAAGCTACTACGGATTAGTAACACGTGAACCTGATAGAAGAAGAGAGCCTAGTCCTTAACCCACGTTGAAAGAGAAGAGAATGACTCAGATCAGAGGGCATAAGGTAAAGGAGTAAAAAGAGCCTTACGTTCCCTCCCACAATCAATTCCCCTACATATAACTAAAGCATTTCTAGACTCGACATCGACCAGTTTGGCTCAACGAACCAACAGACAGTCCGGCTCTGATGCCAACGCTGTCAGGACCCCGATTCCAAGTCACATCGATCTAGCCGGTAACACCTCATATTACATTGCGGCCTCACGCACGGTATCCCCACGGGTGTCGCCTTACCATGGCCCGGGGCCGTTTGCGCCTTTTGGCTCACGTATATGATAGTGTCGCTAGCATCCATATGAAAGAGAACCCGGGCCGACATGGCTAGTCGTGAAACCAAAGCGGCACAGACCCATAGAGACATGAATACATGAATCACATCGAGCATGTCGGTCATCAGCGAGTGAATCCGAGCTGTAGCACTGGGCTAACAGGACTCCGGGGAACCCGGGCTGTAGCAGGCTAGGCAGGGCTTCGGAAGTCACCGCGTGACATTTCCCCGAAGGGACAGGCATAGGAATGAAGTGAAACACATGCCGGCCAGTCATGTGTCCAGAGCAGTAGTGCTGGGCTAACAGGACTCCGGTGAACCGGGCTGTAGCGGACTACTATGGCTCGAGGAGCACTACACTACATTTCCCCATAAGAGAGGCTGCCAAGGATAAACAACTAGATTGTCAGATCCCACACATACCAAGCATTTCAATCATACACACAATATGCTCGATATGTGCAAATACAACATGGCATCACAACAAAACTCTACAACTCAAGTACTTTTATTTAAAGGCTCCAGAGAGCCATACATAACATGTTCATACAGGTAGGGGTCACATGACCCGACACTCAAGTCATACAAGCATACAAGCACATACGGAAGCAAATAGTCTGAGTACAGACACTAGAAAGAAAGAAGGCTTCTCGAAGCCTGTCTATCTACATAGGGCCCTCCATGGCCAGGATCACCACCTGGGTGGCAAGTCACTCATCGACGTCGAGATCTACATAAAACCCATCGGAGGGGGCGGTGTTGTCGTCTGAAAACAGTAATTAAGCAAACATGAGTACAAAGGTACTCAACAAGTCTTAAATCAGAACCTACTATACATGCTCATTCTCAAGAAGGTGGTGGAGTTATTGCAGCAAGCCAGCTTTGACTCTTGGCTAAGCTATCCTACGGGACACCACTAGTAAAATAGTTTTCGCACACGAGTCCACTAATCACCAACACAATACTCCACCGTGGATCCTCCCTCGTCATCCTACGAGAGAGCCATCCTCGGTACTCACACTTATCTTGAGTCTTTTAGTAGTAACCATTAACTTGTCTATGAACTATATAGGCAACCAAGTAGTCCTTTACCGTGGACGCGGCTATTCGAATAGTTTTATACCCTGCAGGAGTGTACTTTGCCACACATGTTTCCACCACTTAGCGTCTGCACACGACATGTGCTCGGCAGACTTCAAGCGAAAGCCGATGTGGGTGTAGACCACGACCTGACTAACCACACAAGTCTCTAGTCCAGGTTTATCGCCTATTCAGGTTCCATCCGCAAGGAAATCCGGACGGGTGTCCTCAACGGCCCCAAACGATGTGTACAGGGTCCCAAGATGCCAAACAGGCGCCCGTCATACCCGGCCACAGTGTATCTACCGTGTCATAGCCCACCCCTAGGGTCAGCGCTACGCACGGCCACCAACACATAACCTACAAACACCAGAAACTAGTTGCAACTCCTAGACAGAGGACGAGAGGGGTCAGTAAGTCGAGCGGGGTCATATTTCAGGGCCCAATGTGTGGTAGTAGCTGAATCTTAAATCACGCATACAGATCTCAGTTCTTATGGACGGCCTCAATGAAACAACCCACCATGTACTCCTACATGGCCTCTCATCGATACCTTTACCAAATCTTGTTCAACACATCCCTCACATTACCGACATAATCATTTCACTCTAGCCCATCACCCAGATGAACCAGACCTGACACAACTCTAAGCATAGCAGGCATAGCAAGGTAGGAAACACATACATGGCTCAATCAACTCCTACACATGCTAGTGGGTTTCATCTAGTTACTTTGGCAATGACAGGTCATGCAGAGGATAAGGGTTCAACTACCGTAGCACACAGCAGTTTGAAACGTTGTTGTCTTAATGCAGTAAATGAGAGCAGAGGCGAGAACATGGGATTGTATCGATATGATCAATGGGGCTGCTTGCCTGATGGAGTGGTAGTAGGGTACTGCCCTTCAGTTGGATACTCGGAGATATCCTCGGAGGCAGAACCTACCACGAAAGACACCACAGAGTATAATCAACACATGGCAATATGCAACAATATGATGCATGCTATGACATGGCAAAATGATGTGTCCTGCCTAATGCAATGTGAAACAAGTTGAAATGGGTCCATTTGAATCAAAGATTCAAATGAAAGCTTAAGCTCTTATGCATAATAAGTGTATTAGCTTGTTTCACCTAAACAGCAAGGTTAAAGTGTTTTGTCATGCATGAAACCATTACAGATGGATATATTGAATTTTTCTGATCATTTTTCATATATAATTTGTTTGATTTGGAGCTATGGTTGATTTTCTATGATTTTTAGAAGTTTAGGCTATTTTCTGGAATTTCCTATATAAAAATAAATCCGGAAAATGAATAATTGCATCAGCACTGCGTCACTGTGACGTCAGCGAGTCAAAGGCGCCAGCCCAGGTCAAACCTAACTGGTGGGCCCGGTCTGTCAGTGTCTGAGCTAACTAACAGAGTTTAGTTAATACTAACTAACTGTCAGTGGGGCCTGGGCCCGCATGTCAGTGACTTAAACTAACTAAAATTAGTTAGCACTAATCCTAACCTAATTAACAGGTCGGCCCCACCTGTCATAGGCTCAGGGGGAAGTCAATTTGGGCCCACACGGGTCAGACGTGGTCAACTCGCCGGCGGCTTGACGCCGACGACGACAGATGCGGCGGAGGGGCTCGGGTTTTGCCCACAGTCGACCAAATCGACCGCGGTTTGGTCCTACGCGTAGCTGGGAGCAAGCCACATCGTTTGGTGGTGGAAGTGGAGCTCGGGGAGGCCCGGAACGACGCCGGCGACGACCTTGGCGGTCGCTGGAGTTCGGGCGAGGATGAACCCGAAGCTACGGGCATGGCGAGGCGCGGGGAGTGGTGCGTTAGGCTCCTGGGGACATGGTGAGTGTGGTGACGCGCTCGAAATCGAGCTTACGCGCCTGTGGCCATGGCGGCGACATGGCCGGCAGAGCCGAGCTCTCGGTCGTGATGGCCAACGGGGTTAGAGGGCAGCTCGAGCGACGTGGCTAGGGGGAGAAGAGAGAGAAGCTCACGGCGAGTGCAGCGGGCGTCGAAGCAGGCTCGGGGAAGCTTGGGATGCGACGAATCGTCAGCGACGATCTCCGGTGATCGATGAGGGGAACGGCAGCGGTGGCGGCGTTGCAGCGCGTCCGAGGCCTCGTGGATCATCGAGGAGGTCGAGGGAGATGTTGCGGAGCTCGTGGGCACGGTGGGGTGACACGGGGACAACGGTGGCTGCGGCTACGGCGGCAAGACGGCGGCGGCTGCGTCGGCCATGGCTTCGGGGGAGCGAGGGAGAGAGGCAGGGGGGCGAATGAGATGTCCACGGGGTCAGGGCGGCGACGTGGAGCTCGCCCAGGTGTCCTGGCCTCACAGGCGGCAAGCAGCTGACGCCGTGGTGAGCTCGTGCTCGCCGGCGTCACCTCTGTGCCTGCCTGGCGAGGGAGAAGCAGCTGGCTGGCACGGGCCAGCACAGTGCTGGGCCGTTCAGGTGGGCTACCAGGTAGGCTGCGGCCAGGTAAGTTTCCTGCTCCTCTTTTATTTCTGTTTTTCTATTTTTCTGTAAGTTTGTGGCTTTATTACAAATACTTAGGCACTTACAAAAATCCTGAAAATAATCATAGGCTCTGTTTAGATTATTTCCAACAGCCCACACTTATTTCCAGAATTATTTGAGCATTTGAAATATTTTATAGCATTTAAATGCCCAAATTCAAATACTTATGATTTAATTCAAAGAATCCAGAATGTCCTAGAAAAGAGTGCACCATTTTTTCCAGGGGTTTAAGCCCAATCCAGAGATGATGAACATTTTGTGAAGGGCATTTTGGGTTCATTGAAAATATTTTTAGTAAACCCTAGTTGTTTCCAGGGGGGTGTTGGGGTTCTGTCATCCCCATTTCAAGTTTATGTAAAAGTAGACATGATGCAACACTCTAATGCATGAACTAGTTAGGGTGTGACATAATTTTTGCGGGAGGAAAATACCTAGTGATAAAAGCTTCTTTGCACTTATTCCAAGAATCGATACTATTGCGAGGCAAAGAAGAGAACCAAATTTTTGCAGAATCACGCAAAGAAAATGGAAATAATTTCATCTTGACCACATCATTGTCCACATCTTCTTTCTTTTGCATATCGCATAATTCCACGAAGGTATTAAGATGGGACGCGGCATCCTCATTAGGAGTACGGGAAAATTGGTCTTTCATAACAAGATTCAGCAAAGCAGTATTAATATCACAAGTCTCCGCACTAGTGGTGGGAGGAGCAAGCGGAGTGCCGATAAAAGCATTGTTGTTGGTATTGGAGAAATCACATAACTTGGTGTTCTCTTGAGTCATGATGACCACACAACAAGATTGCACTCAAAAATAGATCCAGCAAGAAAACGGCGAATGAAAAAGAGAGGCGAATAAAACGGCAAATTTGGTGAAGTGGGGGAGAGGAAAATGAGAGGAAAATGGAAAATAATGTAAATTGTGAGGAGATGAGATTTGTGATTAGGAACCTGGTATATGTTGAATATCCTCCCCGACAATGGCGCCAGAAATTCCTTTTGATGTCTCTTGAAGCTATGTCAGTATTTCCCCAAAAAGGAAGGGATGATGCAGCACAACGGCGGTAGGTATTTCCTTCAGATACGAAACCAAGGTTATCGAACCAGTAGGATAACCAAGCAACTCAACGTAAACAGCCCATGCACACAAATAACAAATCCTCGCAACCCGACATGTTAAAGGGGTTGTCAATCCCTTTCGGGTAACGGTGCCAGAAATTGGTGCGTGAAGGGAGAAAGGTTGTAATAGATTGAATAAATAGATCACAAATAAAATAAAGTGCAGCAAAGTATTTTTGGGTTTTTGGTTCAATAGATCTGAAAATAAAAGCAAAGGAAAATAGACCGCAAAGGCAAATATATGAGAAAGAGACCCGGGGGTCGTAGGTTTCACAAGTGGCTTCTCTCGAGAAAAATAGCAAACACTGGGTGAACAAATTACTGTTGGGCAATTGATAGACTTCAAATACTCATGACGATATCCAGGCAATGATCATTATATAGGCATCACGTCCAAGATTGTAGACCGACTCCTGCCTGCATGTACTACTATTACTCCACACATCGACCGTTATCCAACATGCATCTGGTGTATTAAGTTCATGAATAAACGGAGTAATCCAATAAGAACGATGGCAGATGTAGACAAGATCTATCTTTGTAGAGATAGACCCCATCGTTTTATCCTTAGTAGCAACGATACATACATCTTGTTTCCCTTTCTGTCACTGGGATCAAGCACCGTAAGATCGAACCCACTACGAAGCACCTCTTCCCATTGCAAGATAAATAGATAAAGTTGGCCAAACAAAACCCTAATATCAGAGAAGAAATATGAGGCTATAAGCAATCATGCATATAAGAGATCAAAGAAACTCAAATAATTTTCATGGATATAAAAATATAGATCTGATCATAAACTCAAAGTTCATCGATTCCAACAAACACACCGCAAAAGAGTTACATCATATGGATCTCCAAGAGACCATTGTATTGAGAATCAAGAGAGAGATGAAGCCATCTAGCTACTAACTACGGACCCGAAGGTCCACAAAGAACTACTCATGCATCATCAGAGAGGCACCAAGGGAGGTGGTGAACCCCATCCGAGATGGTGTTTAGATTGGATCTGGTGGTTCTAGACTCTGCGGCGGCTGGATGAATATTTCGTCGACGCCCCTAGGGTTCTGAGATTTTTGGGGTATTTATAGAGCAAAGAGGCGGTCCGGGGGCACCCGAGGTGGGCACAACCCACCAGGGCGTGCTTGGGCCTCCTGGCGTGCCCTGGTGGGTTGTGCCCCCCTCGGGGCACCCCCCCAGGTGCAGCCAGGGCTCATTGTGTTCCTTCTGGCCCATACAAATTCTTCGTAAAGTTTTGTGGCATTTGGACTCCGTCTGATATTGATTTTCTGCGATGTAAAAAAACACGGAAAAAGCAGGAACTAGCACTTGACACTATGTCAACAGGTTAGTACCAAAAAATGATATAAAATGACTATAAAACATCCAGGATTGATAATATAACAGCATGGAACAATAAAAAATTATAGGTACGTTGGAGATTGTATCAGCGTGCACGGGCTTGCATGCTTGGCTTGTGTGGGGGCCGCAGCCACATGCGAAGCCATGCACGCAATGCTACTGCATGCTGGCCGGCCTAGCCGCCGGCGCCGCGTGCATGTCTGTGCTGGCCGCCGACGCTGCCTAGATAGTCCATTTCATCGGCGACGACCTCGTCCTGTGCATGCATTATGTCCCGGGTGTGCTCTGGCCGTGCCGCCCACCAAGTGCTCGAGGAAATGTCTGGAAAAGTGAGGGGTCAAAGTAAGGGTTGTGGATGTACGAGAGCAAAAATAAGGGGTCAAAACGGACACACCCAGACACTGACCGGGCGCGTCCGCGGGTGTTTGAGGGACCAAATTTGTACATTGGGGCTGAAGATGCTCTAATAGGTTCAGATTTGAATCATGGCACTCGGGGCGTAGTGACAAGCATTAAGCATAGCAAAATCATACCAACATCAATCCCAGAACATTGTGGATACTAGGGATCAGACCCTAACAAAAGTAACTCGATTACATGATAAATCTTATCCAACCCATCACCGTCCAGCAAGCCTACGAAGCAATACTCACTCCCAGCGGTGAGCATCATGAAATTGGCGGTGAAGGAAGGTTGATGATGATGATGGCGACAGATTCCACCCTCCGGAGCCCCGAATGGACTCCAGATCAGCCCTCCCATGAAGAAAAGGAGGTGGCGGCGGCTCCGTTTCGTAAAACATGATGAATCCTTCTCGCTGATTTTTTTCTCCGCGAATAGGTATATATGGAGTTGGACCTAGGGTAGCCGGAGCTCCAGGGGCCCACAAGCCTGGGAGGCGTGTCCCTAGAGCTTGTGGCTCCTGGGTGGCCCCCCTCTGGTATATTTTTCGGCCAATATTTTTTATATATTGCACAAAAATTCTTCATAGATTTTCAGGTTAATCCGAGAACTTTGATTTCTGCACAAAAATAACACCATGGCAATTCTGCTGAAAACAACGTCAGTCCAGGTTAGTTCCATTCAAATCATGCAAATTAGAGTCCAAAACAAGGGCAATTTTTTTTGGAAAAGTAGATACGATGGAGACGTATCAACTAGTGAGCTGTTTTTTATCATTCTTGTGGTCTTGGAGTTAACTCTGGACCATATGCATCTCCTTCTTGAGTCCATCCCTATCCCGCTTCAACTCATGCAACTCATTCCTCATGTTCCTGATCACTTTTCCTTACACTTGATGAATGGCCTTAAGATCACTTATGATATACTACTTCTTCTCCAGCTGCTTCTCGAAGGGTTCAGTGCCCTCTTTCATTATTCTCTTATAATTTTCTTGATAGGTCATTTCCACTTGTTCATCTAGCATCTTGTTCACATCAACAACATGGTTGGTGTACTGAAGGTGAAACTTCTTAACTTTGTGTTAAAGCTAGAGCACTACCTCTGCATGATCAAGACCTTCTTGGGTTCTAGCATCATTGAATTCTTCATATTTACCCCAAACCTTCTAAAGAGCTTTTTTCATAGCTTGAGGAAACTCCCTAGCAACCCATTGAATATAGCCACAATTGCCTAGCTCCAATACAGAAGATTTGAAAAGGTTTTAACACTGAACCATAAACAACTAACACATAAATGAATGGAATAGTTGCTGATATAATTCACATTACAAAAGTTTGGTACATCAGAGATAACTATGAACTGAATTAAAACATTTGGTATTTGGAATTTGGCCAAAAAATTCATATTAACACTTGCCTAGCTATCGTATAGTTCACATTTATTAACAATGGTAGCACTGTTATATGATTCACATTTAATAAGAATGGAAGCACCGCTCATATCAGTAACAGTGGAAACAATGGCACATCACACAGATAACTGAATTCAGAGAAACTGCACACACTTGCCAAATAATGCAGACACTTGTTAAAAAATTAGGAACATTTGGCTTGCATTCACATTTAGTACTTACTCAACTAAATAGAATTTTCAAAACTACACGAATAATTAAAATTATAAACATAATAGGGATTAATAGAGAAGACTAGTATTTCCCAAACTACACAAATTATTAAATCTTTAAACATATCAGTGATTAAAAAAGAGCTAGACATTTGTGCTTACTTCATGACCACATCTGTAAAACCTCCTTCCTGTGAGGCTACCTTCAAATGTTACAAATTTCTTGGCAACTTTCCGGTGGTAGAAAAGAACAAGGCCACCCCCCTCTGTCTCCACATCACCTTCAAAGTTCGAGTCTTCTATGGTTATGGGGGTCTGAATTCAGTTCAAAACGAATTGGAAGTGGTCAAATGCACTTGATGTAGTCCAAATCATCCCAAATCGAAAATCCCCAAATCCGACCAAGAACCCTAACCCTAGCCTAATACACGGAGTATAACAGATGCTTACATGTGAGTCGAGCTCCACCAGGTCATCATCGCTACTCTCCTCCCCGTATTTCCAGGAAGGCATTGCGTGTCGGTGGCCAGTGGGAGCGGTGTCGGTTCCGGCCACGACATAGAGATGAGAGAAAGCGAGAGGAGAGTGAGCGAGCTGGGGGCCGGCTTAGTCGGCAGCTATTTCCCTTTAGGGAAACTTTCTGACCGCACTGGTCAGACGGCCGTTAACGGCACAACGGCTCTGCAGCCGCCAAGCCCGTGGTTTGCCACGTCAAATGCGGTTTAAAAAACGGTTCAATGTTTTTGCCACTGTCAGTTTTGACGTGGTGACAAATGCAATGTTTTGTAAAGTGGTGGTTTTCTGTTAATGACACCGTTATTGTGGTGGTTTTGTTCATTTTATTCTAGTTCATTGGGT
Organism: Triticum urartu; assembly: GCF_003073215.2. Classification (NCBI taxonomy): domain Eukaryota; kingdom Viridiplantae; phylum Streptophyta; class Magnoliopsida; order Poales; family Poaceae; genus Triticum; species Triticum urartu. The sequence goes on from NC_053024.1 coordinate 505,334,037, forward strand.
TTGAACACGAGAGACACATTTTGTTGTTAGTTTCTGGGAGTAGACACACTAATGCTTCTACGCATGCATATGATACAAATGTACTCGCTCCAACATAGCTTATATTTTTCTAAAGAAATATAGTGCGGCTGTAAACGCTCACATGCACGCACATCCTCACATCTATGAATATACACAGATACACTCACTTCTAAAAACACATATACACACACTTTATCCCTATCAGCACCTTCAAAAAACTGAGCCGACAAAATCTTGAGATTATATAATTTTATGTATTATGCATCTCTTAGTCTCGCCAGGAAAGGTGCTGGACTTCTATTTTTACTCGTATGTGCGCAAGCTGCCGCGTGCATCTTCTTATTATAATCTAACCTCTGTTCCTTAGCCATTTAAAAAGAAGAATATGTTCTTCGTTCGCAGACATGCACATTGCTGAAACGGGGAATGATTTCTTGAGACAAATGGGCGGTGCGTAAGACACAATGATCCTCATAAAATCATCTGCAAGATGCTCACCTAGCAGAAGAAAAAAAGATAAATTATCTGAGCACTGGGGATGTGCCAAACAGCTAGCAACAATTCATCTAAAAATAGAATTGGTCCGCTTAAAACAAATGCAAGGGTGCTTGAAGAGCAAATGGTTTCTTTAACGAAAATGCCTATTTTGTCCGAGATCATAATTTCAAAAGGTGACATCATGTGGCTGTCACATCCAATGAACTGGTCCGGGGTACTATATATATAGAGCGCCAAGTCCAACTTACGACTAACATATGTGTGACGACAGAAATAATGATAACTACAGATATTGGTTGGGAATATACTTGATTCTTGAGGGGTCGTCAACATCAAGTTGCCGTGCATCATTACCCACTAAAATGTTGCACATCTTCCACTAAATATCAAAGCTAGGGCTCTCTGCTACTTATACTCATGTAGCACACTTATTGTTAAAAAAAGACAGCTTGTTGGGCTTCTACTTCATGAAATGTACAGGACAATTAGCTATATAGTCATGTAACTACCACCTACTAGCCACTGTACATGTGCAAAGCACGTTCGACAACCACGGAAAGCCTTGGCCTCCTTCCTCCATCTTGTTAGCTGGGAGATTTGGAAGGAGTGAAATGCACGCGTGGTCAGGACCAAGGCGGCACCGGTGGCAGTGATCGTGTAGACTATTAAGGAGGAGGCTTCTATATGGGTTCTGGTAGGAGCCAGACATTTGCGTAATTTGATGCCGTGAGAGTAGACCTTTGCCCCTTTCCCGCTTTTGCGGGGCTGTGATGTAACAAATTCTTCTCCTTATTCAATGAAAATGGCAAATCTTTTGCCTCGTTTCAAAAAAAATTTGTTTGACTAAATAAAATAATTAAATTCACAAAGTATTTCACTAGGCATTCCACCCTTTCTTCACAAAACAAATCCTTAGTCATTACAAATATTGCTTCTTATTCTTACCTTTAATATTGTTGAAGGAAGAATATAATGAAAACCTATTAATTACAAGTATAATAAACTTATGTGTTTCTTTGTCTGTTTGAAAAAAAATCTCATAACTATATGGGCATGCATGTGTTCCTCAATTTAAAACAAGCATGTGAACAACAATATTTGAAAGCACAAAAAACTTTTTTTCATCATGCAATTGAAATCGGGGTGTAACTGAAAGGTAATATGTACTTAAGAGCCAATAAAGTATAAATCAATTACAGGAGAGTCCAACTAATCTTTTTCTGTAGTCGAGAATACCAGAACTGACCTAAAGAGTGGTTTCACAAAACCTGGACTGAAAATATTCGATGAAATTTTGCACTTCTTCTGTATCAATATCAAAAGTAGTAGTCGCATAAGATATTACTGATTAGAACCATCCATAGATTTCTCATTTATGGCTTACGATTCAAGTCAACTACTAGAATTACCTCTTAGTTGCACATTTACGATCTATCTAATTTTGAATCAACTCCATACTATAGTACTACCTGAGATTGGCATAAGAATGAATATATGAATCGGCACCACGTCTTGGTATTGTGTTGGAACTGAGAGATGCTACACTATCACAAAAGTTCACATTATGATAGTTATGTTTACTCACAAGTGGATGTATTCAAAAGGAACTATATATGTGAGACTCACATGTTGATACCTACAACGTTGATTCAGTTATTCCACTTCGCTAACCGTGACTAGCTTTGGACCTTGAAACCTTCTTGGTTTATATCTTTATCTTGTGGTAGCCATCAGAGCATGTGGGTACCATCGAGTCCTAGACAGAGGCAAGACAAATACATCATTTATGAAATGAAAATAGCACAATATGGTAGAAGGCATCTTCTTGAGGACCGCGCTTGTAGGCGGTTATGCCAGCAAGTTCCATCCATCACATTGATGCTAGATGCCAAATTGGCATCTTTTGCCAAAGTGCAAACCTGAAGCGTTTAACTTGGTGTGTGTTATTCAACTCGATCGTCATTGTGGTTCATATTGAGTGCACACGTGTTATATATGTCAATACCTCTACATGTGTAGTACATACCATCGATGAAGGTTAGTGAAGACAGGAAGTATATATCATGATGTTTATTTATTTTTCGCTAGTCTTCTTCACTGTGGTCCTCACTTTCGCATGTATTCTAGAACAGTGAGTGCTGATTAATTGTACTTAATATAGTTGGTGATCAGGTAGACTCATCATCCATGGATAACCATGCGTGGTAGGAGCGGGATAGTTAGGGTATATTTGAATAGTAGGTACGTATTTGAAACATACTCATGCATATACATTACTTGGATGATAACATGAAAATAAGTATATATTGATTCTACACGAATGAATGTAGAGTTGTTGAAGTTGAAGTGAGTGCTGGTGAATTTCCTAAAGTATCAAAGAATAGTAAAGCCAGGTGCTCACATTCTTCTAGATTTATCTTAGAATTTCTCGGATATTATTTAATGGGCATGCAGCGGCATGCTCATCAACTACGAGGTGCATGTAACTATTAATCTCAAAAAGAATTTGCTCTTTTGTTTCCAAAAATTCATGTGCATAGACAAATCAAGGATTGAAATCCTAACAAATACTATGTGAAAATGCATAAAGTGTTTCTTCTCCTCTAGTTAACCACTGGTCGGTGGATGCCAGTGCCACACAGATGCATAGATCAGCGTCGACGCTACTACAACTGTTGCCGCACAGCACACTTGACGTAGCATCTCTGGTCTAACAGGATTTGCGTAGCTAGGATGGGAATCTCCTCGTGCATATGGATTCTATGCCGCCCGAAGTGGGAGAAAAGCGCCCCAAATAGGTGGGGGAAAGCGATCGAGCGAGCTCACTTTTTCATGGTTCGTCGACCGCACAATCATGCTGTTAAAATCCTGTCCGCCGGCGAGCGAGCTCGCCGGATCGCGAAATCCGGATCGGCGCTTTTTCTCCGGGCTCCTGCGACCACTGCGTGATTTGCAATGATGCCATGTAGGAGTATCGTTTCGTTTGTTCTGCGCATCGATCGGAATCCAGTGGGAAGCGCCCATAGAATATTGGTGTATTATTGGTCACTCGATCTTTGGCAAATCAGGGATCCGCAGAAAAAGTGAATCTCCTTTTCTCTCTTCTAGTAGTACACCGTAATAGGGTGGCCACCATAGAGACGCTCACGTATAGGCGATCGCGCTCTCCAACCGGTGGTGGACGGTGCCGGCCGGTGGGCAGGGCTCATCACATTTGCAATTTGTAGTGCCAAGCAAATTCGTTTGCTATTTGACCGAATAATACGTCCAACTTCCGTGTATTTCCACTGGAGAGAGAGAGAGAGAGAGAGAGAGAGAGAGAGAGAGAGAGAGAGAGATGCATGCATAGAAGGCGGGAGCGCTGCATGCACGGAAATTTGTATGCAAACGTCTAGATCACTCCTACTTAACTGGAGTAACAAGCAAGATACTGATGGAAGCAACCCGGGCGGTGCCATGCGTACGGCAAACTGTATTTTTCTGATCAGGTTCCAACAGCATCTTTGAAGCACTTGATGTCCAATCAACTCCTCACCAAGGCTGAACTTTACGTGCTTGTAGTTTCTCGCATACATTTAATTAAGAGTCCAGCGGCATATATTGTCTTTGGCAGGTGTAGTTCTGTAGTTAGCCTACTCGTCGTCTCGTCGTTGTAGCTAAGGCTTACACGTACTCTTACGTCTATAATTGGACGCACGCTAGACCTAGGTGCAAACCGGTATATATATACTCGTGGACGCTGTCTGGTCCAACCGGCCCATCTTATGTTACTAGCTAATCGTGATTTCAGAGTCATGCATCCGTGTTTTCTTCATCTGACGGTAGCAGCACGATATGGACAGGTCGTACACGGTGCACCTAGCTCGACCGATTTGAACGACGGATCGATTTTTTGTTCCTCCCAATCAGCAGCCGTTTGCTTCCTTTGGGCATCACATTTGCCACTCCTTTCGCCAGCATCTACCAAGTGCACTACCATCCAAGGACCAGCGAAGAACTGAAGAGGGGCGCACAGCCTGACAATGCATGGAAGCAGTGGCAGACCGTTTCATGCAGCACGGAGGGCGGAATATTCCGACATGCATGCGCAAGCCTAGCTAAGCTAGAAGTATATACTTTCTTGTACTGAACGGGGAGTGGCCATTAGCTTGGCGATCGATCGACGATGCACACAGCAGAGAGAGACAGGAGAGTAGTATAGATCACTATAGATTTGGCAGCCATGCATATCGACAAGCTAGCACCAAGGGCGACAGAGAGAAGGACAACGCGAACATGTCAGTATGCGCGCGCGCGACAAAGTGTATGTGCGCCTGGCAGGGGAGAGACGTGCGTCTTGTAGGGGCACCGGGTGTCAATCCGCCCAGTGTGCGCTGCTGGATTCCTACACCCACGGCCTTGTCGCGGTCGTCCACTGCACTCTGCCACTGGCCTCAGGTGGGTCGAGTCCGAGCTGGAAGCTCTGCTACATGATTTTCTTGAGGAATCGCTCTGCTGCATGATATTTCTGTGGGAGGATGCATGATGGCGACAGAGGTAGCAGGGACCAAACAAAATGTGACAAATCAGTGGGCTTGCCTCCCGCCGGTGTGCGATTGCTAACTTTTGCGTGATCCCCGGCGGCCGTTGGTTAGTACTCAGGCATGGTGCCTGACGATTTGGTTGGGGAGGTTGTCAATTCTTGTGATCAACAAAACTGTAAGAAATGATTTAGAGTACATGCTGATAAAAGGTTTCATCTCAGGTCTCAGGTACATAAGTCTAAAGCAAATTTACCTCCGATCAGATCAGAAAGCAGTATTTTTCTGCCTTCGCGGCATCACCACTGCCTTTTAATATATTTTTTCAAAACCGAGACAAAAATTTCCCTCATATATTAAATAAGGAAAGAAAGAGTTTTACAAGCGGCCACAATAGTGGCATGACAATACTCACGCGACATAATAAGCCCTAATTCCTTAGCACCCACGGTAAACCAAAGCTTCGCCTCATTGACAATCATCTGCAAAAGAATCGATGGTGGCGCACTCTTGTGACGAAACACTCGGGAGTTTCTCTCATTCTATATCGTCCAAGAGACGAGCATGGTGAGGGAGGCCATCGCTTGCCTATTGGAGTTGTGCATGTTGGTTCTTTTATCCCACCACTCAAAACGGATCCCGCAAGATGCCACGCGGAGGGGTCCAAGTGATATAGGCCAAGCTTGTTGATGACCAAGCGCCAAAGCCTAATAGTGTAGAGGCACTTAAAAAGGTGTGCACCCGTTTCTTGCTCCCGTTTGCAAAGAGGGCACATACCATAATTCACCCAACCCCGCTTCTCCAAACGGTCGGCCGTCCAAATACGATCTTGTAGCGCCAGCCAAGCAAAGAATTTGACCTTAGGAGGGGCCCAAGTCTTCCAAACCATGGCGTCCATGGGCAACAGTGTTAGATCAAGGAACTGCGCCTTGTATGCAGTAGCCGCCGAGTAGGTCCCATCAATGGAGTGCTTTCAAACAATGTCATCCTCGATGCCATTCACGAGGTGGAAGTCCGTGACAAGCATCCAAAGGGTGAGGAATTCTCGAACGTGGGCCCCTGAGATGATGGTGTTGCGGTCGATCTTGAGCATCCAAGCATTTCCGAAAAAGGCAAGCAAAGTATGATTCTTGACGATTGTGTTGTTTACCGAGGATATTTTGTATCATCTTGATGCATTAATATTTAGCCCGATATCTAAATACTAGGAGAGAAAATCAACTCATGAAAAGGGGCTTCCAAACTTCGCATCATGTTTTTTTAGGCAAAACTCTGCATCATGTGAGTCGAAGCACGAGAAGACTAGGAAATAAAAAGAAAATGAGCAGCTCAATGACAAGGAGCCTAGTGGAAGATGAAGCCCACCAAGCCCACTTATGACCAGCTGTCATGCACCAAGTTCATGGACCCAACAAAACTAAAGTACCCTTTGATCTATTTTATTTTTACTCTTTTTGCTAAAAAAAGGGGGCAATTTACACTTTCCTAGAGTGTAACCTTTTGCCCTTGCTCTTCCACCAAGGGTGTTGGTGATCATTTGTACAAGGCCGTAGGTCTATAAAGGAACCTCAAGTGTCACTTGCAAACATCTCTCATTTGAATGAATAAAGCTATCACTCAAGGTGAGACCTCGGCTTCCTTTGAGGCGATCCACTTAGGCTGCAGGCCGACCGAATTTCCTTTCGAACTGTTTGCTCCGAACGGAAATGTCCCAGGAAAGCTTGCCTCATAGTCCATGATCAGGTTGACACTTGGGCGAGTATAGACCAATACTCGAGGTCTAGCCCTCAACGGGATTAGGCCTCACTCTCCATGGGTGTAGCCAAACCCGGTTTTAAAAAGGCTATTGTACAACTCCCTCGAGTATACGCTAACCCATATCATATGGCCCTCATATACGCCGTGTTTTCCAATTGTCGATTACGATGCTCGCTAGCATTGCAGCACGTCAATCTAATCAGAGACAAAGATCCACCCCCTACTTTTGTTTTTCTTTTCACTACCACAACACTCACCAAGGCACGTATTGGCACCTACAAGTGTTGTTAGATACCGCATACCAGGGGCGGAGCTACATGTAATACTGGGGGTCACCTCCCCTCTGATGGCGCCAGGGCCCCCGATCCCGCGTCGCCAACCCCTCCCCGCTCCTCCATTCCCAGCCGCCACTGCCGCCGGCAAGGGCCGCGGTGGCGGCGGGCCCTGCGCCGCAGATGCAGGTCGGGTGGTCGCCGCGGCAGATCCTGTGAGGCGGAGGTGGCGTCTCATGTGGGGGAGGCCGGAGGTGGCAGTCAGGGCGGTGACTCTGCTGCGCAACGGCGACGGAAACCTACATGTCCAGCGGTGTGGTGGCCGCGGGCGCATGTGTAGCTCCGATGGTTGTGGATTTGACGTTTTGTCCAGATCCGTCTCTGTACGGCCTTGGCTGACCGATGGCGTGAGGAGGACCAGTGAGGGGCGGTTGGAGGCTCCCTGCCGGTGTGCCGACGGCGGCCCTCGTCGCCACGGCGAGGCTCCGTTCGGTTCTAGCCAGCTACGAGCAGGTTGCGGGGACACGACTTTCAGTGAAAATCGCGCCGACTTCAGTCATGGCGGACGATGGCGACGTCTATGACATCGTTCCCTTCTCGAGGCATCCTTGTTGCAGGTCGTGGCACCCTACTCGTGATACTCCGAGGGAAACCCTTGATCTAGATCTACCGGGTTGGACGATGATGGTACCTTTGATGCCGTTGTTCCTTCCGAGGGCATCGTTTTGGAGTAAGGGCTAGTTGGACGACACAAGCGGAAGAGTGGTGTCTCATCCACCGCAAGGCCGACGGCGGATCCCGGTGGCATGGTCTTGCGGAGGTTCGGCGACGGGCGTGTGTGGACGGATACGTGGAGGATGGTGGAGTTTGTCTGGCGTCGTGGTGGCGTCGACGACATGCCAGGCAAGGTCGATGGGTCAGTTTTCTGCTCTGGAGATGGACCGGTGGAAGATGGCGGCGGCAGCCTCTGAGAAGGCGTTGGTCCGGTATGGGCCCCAGTACCGGTGTCTGGCTGGGCTAAGGCATCCGGCTTTAGATGTTAGGATTTTGTGCGATGTCCGTTTGGTATTAGGCTCGGATATTCAGCACAACTTCATCAATAGGATAGAAGTTGCAACAGGTGTTGCCTAGATGGTGGCTTCAGACTTATTGATGTATTACTTTCTATGATCTATGTGAATAATTAATAAGATAACCGCATGCATCGTCCATGAATTCAGGCTGTGACGCTGTTCTGAATTCAGAATTCAGGCTAAGAGTATGCCTTGTGCAGCTTGCTCACTGCAATCCTGCAGACCATGCATAGTCGAGAAGGAGCATCCAGTGGTTGTGGGGGCAGCTTACTTACACTGGATTCTACGTAGACATGTGCATCTGGGATTGTGGGGGCAGCTGCTCTTCGGATTAGTTGTACTAGACATTGCTTGATCACTGATTGTATATATACCAAATATGTTTCCTGTCTGGGCACCGCCTAAGGTAAAGTTCTTCGCGTGGCTTGCCATCCAGGACCGGATTTGGACCGCTGATCGCCTAGCACGCCGGGGATGGCCGAATTGCCCTCTTTGCCCCCTCTGCAAACGGGAGCCGGAGTCTGGACTACACCTCTTCGTCAAGTGTCGTTTCACCCTTCGCCTTTGGAATTTGGTCAACGGGTGGCTAAACCTCGACAACCTTGACACTTCGACATGGCACCTTCAGGACTCCATTAAGGATTGGTGGGTGAGCCAATCGAGTTTGTGCACTCCCAACAGGAAAGCCATGGCATCCCTCACCATGCTCATTGGATGGACCATTTGGAATGAGAGGAACACACGCATTTTCCGCAACAAGAGCATGCCACCCCCAATTCTGCTAAGCAACATCAAGAGTGAAGCCCTCACCTGGGTCACCGCCGGGGCTAAGAAGCTAGGTACTATAATACCAGGAGAGTAACACCACTTTGTATTTGTTGGGCTCGTGTAAAAACTCTATTCTCTCTTAATTAATATGTGAGGCAAATCTTTTGCCTCGGTTCGAAAAAAAAATATGTTTCCTGTGCCAGTGGAAGTCGATCAGCGGCTGAGGACTGAGCTGACTGCACATGATGAAAATCAAATGAAAGAGCCTGCGCAGATGTAATGGGTCGGAACAAGCCGGCGATTGTCGGGCCGGGACCCAACCTAGTCTCCGGGCGTCTGATTTTAATTGGCTGCATGTCGGCCCAATTGTTGTGATTTGCCCCCCATCGTGCGGAAATGGTTGGAAACATTTCCAAAACGCCATCGCACAGGGTTTTTCGTGTCAAAATGATGGACGGAAATGGCGTCACTACTCACTAGTACTCCACTAGTCCAGATGGACCGAGGGATTTAGTCCAGTGGGGGCAGAATCTAGGCACTGTATGGCCTAAATAATGCCTGTTCAGAACAACATCACACATCAAAAGCACTGATGGAATATGGGGATGACATCCTGTGATTTTGACCACCTCGTCCGTTAGACATAAACCAACATGGTCTACCTTAGCCAAATGTGAATTTTAGGACATAAATGTAAATTACTTAGAAGAATAGTTAGTGTAGGCATAACCACACATGTATAGATGATGAACAATAACATAGCCGTGCTTATGTCATTTCTTTGCATGCCCACGGTGTTAGTGAAATACGGCGCGTTTGTAATTACTTCCTCCGTTTTAAAATACTTGTCGTGATTTTAGTATAAATTTACATAAAACCACGACATGTATTTTAAAAAACGGAGGGAGTACTTGACTTGTAACCAGTGAAGCTCGCCGGAGAATCTAGGAAAGACGCCCGCCCATCCAAGTTTGTGACCGTCTCTCTCGCGAGACGTCAGAGCCTATGTTGACATTATGCTCTATACTTCGAGTGGTGTCACAGCGATTAGCATAAAGCCGATGGTCTTTCGGAAAAGCAGTGCAAGTGATGCTCTCCCGTTGGTTGGATTCTTTGGTCCAGCGGCTTTGACCTGGAATATCGTCCCCAGAGACATACCATTACCAACGGTGGAAAACGATGGACGGTGCGCGTACGCTTGTGTCGAGGAGAATCTGCCCAATTTGGCATCGTACCACGAGTGCTACCCCCACTATCTATACACTACTAGCCCTTCTGTTTCTCGTCCGGCCATGCAAGTTGGTACTACCCAATAGGCTCCTCCTCTTTCTGAGAGTAACATGTCGTCCTTCACCTTCACTGTGTGCTTCTGTAGAAAAAGTATAAAAGCGTAATGCTGAGCTTAAACATGCATCGACTAGCACCAGTGAAAACTGATCTACGGTGAGTGGCGGATCAATTATGCTGCTAGTGGCACCTCTAGCCGGCTAGGTACATGTAGCTAGTGCGCCTTGGAACGGTAGTGAGTGAGCGTGTGACGAAGAGCAATGCGGAGATCGCATCGACCAAATGTGCATGAGGGTGTGGCAGTAATGGCCGACAGTAGCCATGACGTTAAGCAGCCATGCGGTCCGGAGATTACCCTTTGACAGCATATGCTGTTTCACAGTAACCATTGGAGACTTGGTTGGATTCTCTGGGAGGTTGCCAGAAGTGACAATATTGAAGAGTGTGCATCGGAAGAGAGGTATAGTTTGCGTATATCCAGTCAAAGGTTCTGTTTTGCATTAGCACGTAAGTCTTGGTTCTAGCAGCGGGCTCTTTTACTGTACCCTCCAATGGATATGGGCCGTCTATTCTCAAAACCCAAGGGTGGTGATGGATCTATACTACTCTCTTCGTTTCTTTTTAATCTGCATATAAGATTTGATCAAAGTCAAACTATATAGAGTTTGACCAAACTTATATCAAAAGATATCAACACAACAATACTAAAACTATATGCTATAAAAATTAATTTCATGATGCATTTCATAATATTGATTTCATATTGTGAATGTTGATTTTTTTTTTAAAAATAATTTGACTTTGACCAAATTTTATATGCAGAATACAAAGAAATGAAGGGAGTACTCAACTGGGCCAATACCATCCGCCAGCAGTACCGGTGGCACTGACGATGCGCGTGCAGCAGTATACCTAATTCTAGCAGCATCCCTTTCCAATTCTACTGTTGTTTCTCTTTTGCCCGTTAGAGAGAGAAAATCGTAATGTATGCATGCCACTGAAATAGCCAAGAGGATTGAAAAGGAATTCATCACAAATAGTAAACAAACATATGTCTTTTGTTTGTTTGTTTTTGTTTCTTGGCAGTAAGGCTCTCACGCATTTATGGTTTTCTTGCCTCTCGCCGGCGCCGCCAACACTGCCTCATTTCATATGGCCGTAGGTTCATGGAGATTCGGGAGATTTCGGCCCTTACCGATGAGAGGACTCATACTTCATTTTTAGGTGTTTTTTAGTGTGTTAAGGATTTATGTCCTGCTCAAGAAGGCAAGACGGTGGTAGCTTCATGAAGATGGAATAAGGTACTCTCGCCTAACCCCCCGTCCCGGCGGCGCGTCTTGTATCACCGGAGGGCGTGTGGAGGTGTGTCTTGGGCGTGTGGAGATGTTTGTGTTCAGTGGATCTGCATGGATCCGGTCTTCGCCCGTCTACGTAAGTCTGTCTACAACATAGATCGTTTCAATCTACGTTATTCTTCATCGGCGGTGATTGTTGTTCTGTTGTGCTGTTCCTTTGAGCATTAGCATAATGACTTCCCGTCCGTCTACTATTATAAGGTTTTCTTGGCTCCGATGAGGAAGGGGCGATGACGACAGTGTGCCTTCCGCTCGCTCTAGTACTTGTAGTCGTCACTAGACGATCTATGGATATGCATATAATTTCTGTTACTTCTGTATTGCCATGATGTTTGATGAATAGATAGGAACTTTATGCCTAAAAAAACTCAGTTCCACTGGTCTTACCATTATTTAAATAAAAATACAAGCTATAAAGCTTTCTTTTAAGGAAAAAACTAAGTTTGCAAATATTTTGGACCCTGATAAGTACCATGCTTGTGGCACCAACACATAGCAACTCCAAACGTTTTTATGGCAAGTTTAGTGACGCGATGATGAAAACTTTAGTTGTCAAGCATAACAACTTCCTTTTCGGATGGCAACTTTAGTTGTAAAAAAATGTCAGGACTAGATTGCTTCATGCCACACGTGTTGTATGTTGCTTCGTGGTTGGACCTCCTGCACGGAACTGGACATAAGTGAAAATATTCCGTATAAACCAAAATACAAATAAAATTCTGTGAAAATCACATTTGGAAGTTCTAAAATTCTCTCAAAAATTGTCATATGTTGGAAAGGTCAATTTTTATGGACTTATGAAATTTGGATTCAAACTTATATTCAATTATTGGTGAGATAAGAAAAAAAATTAACATGAAAAACTATGTTATATTATAGGTTTTGCTATTGAGATTGAGAAAAAGGCCAACAAAATGAAAAGAGTGTGCGACTTTTACTCGAGGAACACATGAAATGACACCAACACAAGGCTCATTTCCTAGTTCTAGGGGACAAAAAATAGAAAATAATATCATATTTTAGTCAATTGCACACATTAAAAAAAGTACCTTCGCTCTCGAAAAAGGCGGGGTTGTATTGATGGGGGGCGCCCATCCAGAAAATGTATACTAAATAATATTACAAAGATTTTTTTGGACCTTGAGCTGATAGTTCATTTTTGCTGGATGAGTCTATTAATGATGATATCCTCAAATATCATAGGTAGAACATAAGTTTTTAACTGCTCTATTATCTGAGGAGGACATTCGTGTCGCATTTGTTTCACATGAAACACAACAAGGCCCCAGAGTCAAACAGATTTCTGACAGAGTTTCATCATAATTTTTTTAGAAAGTGATTAAGGTGGAGTTGTTACAGTTGTTTAACTAACTGCATTCAGAAAACCTTTAACATTGCTTTTTTAAATTTTGAGGAAATTATTCTTCTTCCCAAGACTAAGGATGCAAGTCGTATTCGGCAATATTGATCAATTTGCATCCTAAATGTCAGCCTTTAAATCTTTACGATAGTTGCACCAAACTGGTTGAGCGGGGTGGTTGGCCATGTCGTATGCCTCAGTCAAACTGAGTTCATGCAAGGTCCTTCCATACTTGATGGAGTTGTTGTTTCGCATTAAACATACAGGATCTTCACGTGAAAAAGTTGAGCGTAGTCATCTTAAAAATTGACAACAAAGTGTACGATAAGGTCAAGTGGCCCTTTCTTTTGCAAACTCTCCGCGTGAAGGGGTTCTCGCCAAAATGGTGTCGATGGGTAGAGAGTCTCGTGTTTGGCAATAGTGTGCCATCCAAGTTAATTATGATGTTGGTAGCTATTACCTGGCTAGGAATGGTCTTCGCCAAGGGGATCCCTTTCCCCCATTTTATTCAACATAATGTCAGACATGTTAGTTATTCTTCTTGAATGGGATAAAGTTGCCGGTCAAATTAGAGGTATAATTCCTCACTTAGTACAAACTTGCTTGTCCAATCTACGGTATGCGGATAACACCATATTTTTTATGGTGTGCGGATAACACCATGTTTTTTACGGATCACGTCCTACATAAAGCATGAAACCTCAATGTCTTATTGTGTGCTTTTGAGGAGCTTTCCAGTCCAAAACTTAATTTACATAAAAGTGAACTTTTCTACTTGTATGAAGGCGCAGATTCGGCATTTGAGTATGATGAGATGTTGGAAATATGCCCTAGAGGCAATAATAAAGTGGTTATTATTATATTTTCTTAATCATGATAAATTTTATTATTCATGCTATAATTGTATTGATCGGAAACTTAAATACATGTGTGAATACATAAGCAAATACCAAGTCTCCAGTAAGACTTTACTAGACTAGCTCGTTGATCAAAAGATGGTTAAGGTTTCCTGACTATAGACATGAGTTGTCATATGATAACGGGATCACATCATTAGGAGTATGATGTGATGGACAAGACTCATACGTTAGCTTAGCATATGATCGTTCCGTTTATTGCTACTACTTTCTTGATGTCAAATACATATTCCTTCGACCATGAGATCATGCAACTCCCAGATACCGAAGGAATATCTTATGTGCTATCAAACATCACTTCATAACTGGGTGATCATAAAGGTGCTCTACAGGTATCTCCGAAGGTGTCTGTTGAGTTGGCATGAATCGAGATTGAGATTTGTCACACCGTATGATGGAGAGGTATCTCTAGGCTCTCTCGATAATACAACATCACAAGAAGCTTGCAATCAAAGTGACTAAGGAATTATTTACAAGATGATATATTATGAAACGAGTAAAGAGACTTGCCGGTAATGAGATTGAACTAGGTATGGAGATACCGACGATCGAATCTCAGGCAAGTAACATACCGACAGACACTGGAAACTACGTATGTTGTCATAAAGGTTTGACCGATAAATATCTTCGTAGAATATGTAGGAACCAATATGGGCATCTAGGTCCCGCTATTGGTTATCGACCGGAGAAGCGTCTCGGTCATGTCTACATCATTCTCGAACCCGTAGTATCCGCACGCTTAATGTTCGTTGATCACATAGTATTATATGAGTTGTGTATGTTGGTGACCGAATGTTGTTCAGAGTCCCAGATGAGATAATGGATATGACGAGGAGCTCCAGAATGGTCCAGAGGTAAAGATTGATATATAGGATGATAGTATTTAGTCTTCGGAAGAGTTTCAGAATGCACCAGATATTTATCGGATCACCAGAAAGGGTTCCGGAAGGCCACGAGAGTATACTGGGCCAAACGGGCCAACGAGGGAGAGCACACCAGCCCACATGGGGCTGACGCGCCCCACTTCTTGGACGCTGATACGTCTCCAACGTATCTATAATTTTTGATTGTTCCATGCTATTATATTATCTGTTTTGGATGTTTAATGAGCTTTAATATACTCTTTTATATTATTTTTGGGACTAACGTATTAACCGAAGGCCTAGTGCAAATTGTTGTTTTTTGTGCCTATTTCAGTGTTTCGCAAAAAAGGAATATCAAACGGAATCCAAACGGAACGAAACCTTCGCGAGGATCTTTCTTGGAACAAACGCAATCCAGGAGACTTGGAGTGGAAGTCAGAGACGCAACGAGGCGGCCACGAGGCAGGAGGGCGCGCCCAGGGGGTAGGCGCGTCGCCCACCCTCATGGGCCCCTCGTAGCTCCACCGACCTACTTCTTTCGCCTATATATACTCTTATACCCTAAAAACATCTAGGTGAGCCACGAAACCACTTTTTCATCACCGCAACCTTCTGTACCCGTGAGATCCCATCTTGGGGCCTTTTTCGCCGATCTGCCTGAGGGGGATTCGATCACGGAGGGCTTCTACATCAACACCATAGCCTCTCCGATAATGTGTGAGTAGTTTACCATAGACCTTCGGGTCCATAGTTATTAGCTAGATGGCTTCTTCTCTCTCTTTGGTTCTCAATACAAAGTTCTCCTTGATGTTCTTGGAGATCTATTCGATGTAATACTTTTTGCGGTGTGTTTGCCGAAATCCGATGAATTGTGGGTTTATGATCAAGATTATCTATGAACAATATTTGATTCTTCTCTGAATTCTTATATGCATGATTTGATATATTTGCAAGTCTCTTCGAATTATCGGTTTAGTTTGGCCTACTAGATTGATTGTTCTTGCAATGGGAGAAGTGCTTAGCTTTGGGTTCAATCTTGCGAAGCTCGATCCCAGTGACAGAAAGGGAACTGACACGTATTGTATTGTTGCCATCGAGGATAAAAAGATGGGGTTTATATCATATTGCTTGAGTTTATTCCTCTACATCATGTCATCTTGCCTAATGCGTTACTCTGTTCTTATGAACTTAATACCCTAGATGCATGCTGGATAGTGGTCGATGTGTGGAGTAATATTAGTAGATGCAAAATCGTTTTGGTCTACTTGACACGAACGTGATGCCTATCTTCATGATCATGCCTAGATATTCTCATAACTATGCGCTTTTCTATCAATTGCTCGGCAGTAATTTGTTCACCCACCGTAATATATGCTATCTTGAGAGAAGCCACTAGTGAAACCTATGGCCCCCGGGTCTACTTTACATCATATAAGTTTCCGATCTATAATTCTAGTTTACTATTTATTTTGCAATCTTTACTTTTCAATCTATACAACAAAAATACCAAAAATATTTATCTTATTATCTTTATCAGATCTCACTTTTTGCAAGTGACCGTGAAGGGATTGACAACCCTTTATCGCGTTGGTTGCAAGGTTCTTGATTGTTTGTGCAGGTACTAGGCGATTTGCGTGTAGTCTCCTATTGGATTAATACCTTGGTTCTCAAAAACTGAGGGAAATACTTATGCTACTTTGCTGCATCACCCTTTCCTCTTGAAGGGAAAACCAACGCATGCTCAAGAGGTATCAAGAATGATTTCTGGCGCCGTTGCCGGGGGGATCTACGCTCAAGTCAAGACATACCAAGTACACATCATAAACTCTTCTCCCTCATATTACATTATTTGCCATTCGCCTCTTGTTTTCCTCTCCCCCACTTCACCTTTGCCTTTTTCTTTACCCCTCTTCCGTTCGTCCTTCTGTTTTCTCGTGTTACCATGTGCCTTCTATTTGTTTGCATCTTCGCTTGCTAAAAATCTATTGTTATGGATCCTCATCCTCTTGCTAATCTTTTTAAAAGATCCAATTATGATGAACCAATTGCTAGTGAGTTTTGTGCACTAGATTATCTTTATGAGGTTTTGCTTGAAATTCGCGAATCTGAAAATTGTGATGAAGTGTTGAAAGAAGAAACTTACGAAGTGATTCACGATAGCTCCTTGAATGAAAAGCATGATTGCAATGATATTATAATAATTCTATTAATGTCAATTGTGTTAATGATATGCAAAACCCTAAGTTTGGGGATGCTAGTTTTGCTATGTCCACTACTTGTTGCAATGATCATGATTGGGGTGATTCTTCTTACAATCTTGAAAATTTATTTAAGCCCCATGATGAATATGAGATTGATAATAATGTTTGCAATAATACTGAAAGTGGGTTTGGAAGAGTGTCAACTTTAGATCCCACATATTTGGATAATGTTCAATCTTATGAAGTTTTTGATAAAATTGGGTTTGGAGAGGTCATGACTTTAGTTAATGATATTCCCACTATTTTGGAAGAGTGTCAACATTGCATGCATGTGGATCATGTAGAGAAAATTTTATGTGAGAGCTATATTGTTGAATTCGAATATGATCCTGAAGGAAATATGCCCTAGAGGCAATGATAAAGTTATTATTTATTTCCTTATATCATGATAAATGTTTATTGTTCATGCTAGAATTGTATTAACCGGAAACATAATACATGTGTGAATACATAGACAAACAGAGTGTCACTAGTATGCCTCTACTTGACTAGCTCGTTGATCAAAGATGGTTATGTTTCTTAACCATAAACATGAGTTATCATTTGATTAACGGGATCACATCATTAGGAGAATGATGTGATTGACTTGACCCATTCCGTTAGCATAGCACTTGATCGTTTAGTTTGTTGCTATTCCTTTCTTCATAACTTATACATGTTCCTATGACTATGAGATTATGCAACTCCCGTTTACCGGAGGAACACTTTGTGTGCTACCAAACATCACAACGTAACTGGGTGATTATAAAGGTGCTCTACAGGTGTCTCCGAAGGTACTTGTTGGGTTGGCGTATTTCGAGATTATGATTTGTCACTCTGACTGTCGGAGAGGTATCTCTGGGCCCTCTCGGTAATGCACATCACTTAAGCCTTGCAAGCATTGCAACTGATGAGTTAGTTGCGGGATGATGTATTACGGAATGAGTAAAGAGACTTGCCGGTAACGAGATTGAACTAGGTATTGAGATACCGACGATCAAATCTCGGGCAAGTAACATACCGATGAGAAAGGGAACAACGTATGTTGTTATGCGGTCTGACCGATAAAGATCTTCATAGAATATGTGGGAGCCAATATGAGCATCCAGGTTCCGCTATTGGTTATTGACCGGAGACGTGTCTCGGTCATGTCTACATTGTTCTCGAACCCGTAGGGTCCGCACGCTTAAGGTTTCGATGACAGTTATATTATGAGTTTATGAGTTTTGATGTACCAAAGGAGTTCGGAGTCCCGAATGAGATCAGGGACATGACAAGGAGTCTCGAAATGGTCGAGACGTAAAGATCGATATATTGGACGACTATATTCGGACATCGGAAAGGTTCCGAGTGATTCGGGTATTTTTCGAAGTACCGGAGAGTTACGGGAATTCGTCGGGGAGTATATGGGCCTTATTGGGCCATACGGGAATAGAGGAGAGAGGCCAAAAGGAAGGAGGCGCGCACCCCCTGTTCCGAATTGGACAAGGGGTGCAGCCCACTTTTCCTTGTTCCTCTCCCCCTCTTTCCTTCTCTCCTACTCCAACAAGGGAAGGAGGAGTCCTAATCCCGGTGGGAGTAGGACTCGCCCCTTGGCGCGCCCTCCTCCTAGGCCGGCCGCCTCCATCCCTTGCTCCTTTATATACGGGGGCAGGGGGCACCCCATAGACACAACAATTGATCATTGATCTCCTAGCCGTGTGCGGTGCCCCCCTCCACCATAATCCTCGATAATATTGTAGCGGTGCTTAGGCGAAGCCCTGCGACGGTAGAACATCAAGATCGTCACCACACCGTCATGCTGACGAAACTCTTCCCCGACATTCTGCTGGATTAGAGTCTGGGGATCGTCATCGAGCTGAACGTGTGCTAGAACTCGGAGGTGCCGTAGTTTCGGTGCTTGATCGGTCGGCCCGTGAAGACGTACGACTACATCAACCGCGTTGTTATAACGCTTCCGCTTCCGGTCTGCGAGGGTACATAGACAACACTCTCCCCTCTCATTGCTATGCATCACCATGATCTTGCGTGTGCGTAGGAATTTTTTTGAAATTACTACGTTCCCCAACAGTGGCATCCGAGCCAGGTTTTATGCGTTGATGTAATATGCACGAGTAGAACACAAGTGAGTTGTGGGCGATATAAGTCATACTGCTTACCAGCATGTCACACTTTGGTTCGGCGGTATTATTGGATGAAGCGGCCCGGACCGACATTACGCGTACGCTTATGCGAGACTGGTTTTACCGCCGTGCTATGCACACAGGTGACTAACGGGTGTCAGTTTCTCCAATTTTAGTTGAACCGAGTGTGGCTACGCCCGGTCCTTGCAAAGGTTAAAACAGCACCAACTTGACAAACTATCGTTGTGGTTTTGATGCGTAGGTAAGAACGGTTCTTGATCAGCCCGTAGCACCCACATAAAACTTGCAACAACAAAGTAGAGGACGTCTAACTTGTTTTTGCAGGGCATGTTGTGATGTGATATGGTCAAGACGTGATGAGATATAAGTTGTTGTATAAGATGATCATGTTTTGTTGAAGTTATCAAGAATTGGAAGAAGCCTTATGGTTGTCTCTTTATTGCATAAGATGCAAGCGCCAAATAATTGCTTTACTTTATCGCTATGCGATAGCAATAGTTGCAAGAGCAATAGTTGGCGAGACGACCATGTGACGACACATTGCTATAGATCAAGATGATGGAGATCATGGTGTCATGCCGGTGATGATGGAAATCATGACGATGCTTTGGAGATGGAGATGAAAGGCACAAGATGATGATGGCCATATCATGTCACATATATTTTGATTGCATGTGATGTTTATCTTTTATACATCTTATTTTGCTTAGTTCGACGGTAGCTTTATAAGATGATCTCTCACTAAATTTCAAGATAAAAGTGTTCTCCCTAAGTATGCACCGTTGCCAAAGTTCGTCGTGCCCAGACACCACGCGATGATCGGGTGTGATAAGCTCTACGTCCATCTACAATGGGTGCAAGACAGTTTTTGCACACGCAGAATACTCAGGTTAAACTTGACGAGCCTAGCATATGCAGATATGGCCTCGGAACACTGAGACCGAAAGGTCGAGCGTGAATCATATAGTAGATATGATCAACATAGTGATGTTCACCATTGAAACTACTCCATTTCACGTGATGATCGGTTATGGTTTAGTTGATATGGATCACGTGATCACTTAGAGGATTAGAGGGATGTCTATCTAAGTGAGAGTTCTTAAGTAATATGATTAATTGAACTTAAATTTATCATGAACTTAGTCCTGGTAGTATTAGCATATCTATGTTGTAGATCAATAGCTCGCGTTTAGCTCCCCCGTTTAATTTTTATATGTTCCTAGAGAAAACTAAGTTGAAATATCTTAGTAGCAATGATGTGGATTGGATCCGTGATCTGAGGTTTATCCTCATTGCTGCACAGAAGAATTATGTCCTTAATGCACCGCTAGGTGACAGACCTATTGCAGGAGCAGATGCAGACGCCATGAACGTTTGGCTAGCTCAATATGATGACTACTTGATAGTTTAGTGCACCATGCTTAACAGCTTAGAATCGGGACTTCAAAGATGTTTTGAACGTCATGGATCATATGGATGTTCCAGGAGTTGAAGTTAATATTTCAAGCAAATACCCGAGTTGAGAGATATGAAGTCTCCAACAAGTTCTATAGCTAAAAGATGGAGGAGAATAGCTCAAGCAGTGAGCATGTGTTCAGATTGTTTGGGTACTACAATCGCTTGAATCAAGTGGGAGTTAATCTTCCAGATAAAATAGTGATTGACTGAATTCTCTAGTCACCATCACCAAGTTAGTAGAACTTCGTGATGAACTATAATATGCAAGGGATAACGGAAACTATTCCCAAGCTCTTCGTGATGCTGAAATCGACGAAGGTAGAAATCAAGAAAAACATCAAGTGTTGATGGTTGACAAGACCACTAGTTTCAAGAAAAAGGGCAAAGGGAAGAAGGGGAACTTCAAGAAGAACGGCAAGCAAGTTGCTGCTCAAGTGAAGAAGCCCAAGTTCGGTCCTAAGCCTGAAACTAAGTGCTTCTACTTCAAAGGGACTGGTCACTGGAAGTGGAACTGCCCCAAGTATTTGGCGGATAAGAAGGATGGCAAAGTGAACAAAGGTATATTGGATATACATGTTATTGATGTGTACTTTACTAGTGTTCATAGCAACCCCTCGGCATTTGATACTGGTTCAGTTGCTAAGAGTAGTAACTCGAAACGGGAGTTGCAGAATAAACAGAAACTAGTAAAGGGCAAGGTGACGATGTGTGTTGGAAGCAGTTCCAAGATTGATATGATCATCATCGCAGACTCCCTATACTTTCGGGATTAGTGTTGAACCTAAATAAGTGTTATTTGGTGTTTGCGTTGAGCATGAATATGATTTGATCATGTTTATTGCAATATGACTATTCATTTAAGTTAGAGAATAATTGTTGTTCTATTTACATGAATGAAACCTTATATGGTTACACACCCAATGAAAATGGTTCATTGGATCTCGATCGTAGTGATACACATATTCATAATATTGAAGCCAAAAGATGCAAAGTTAATAATGATAGTGCAACTTATTTATGGCACTGCCGTTTAGGTCATATTGGTGTAAAGCGCATGAAACTCCATGCTGATGGGCTTTTGGAATCACTTGATTACGAATCACTTGATGCTTGCGAACCATGCCTCTTGGGCAAGATGACTAAAACTCCGTTCTCCGGAACAATGGAGCGAGCAACAGATTTGTTGGAAATCATACATACTGATGTATGTGGTCCGATGAATATTGAGGCTCGCAGCGCCTATCGTTATTTTCTGACCTTCACAGATGATTTGAGCATATATGGGTATATCTACTTGATGAAACATAAAGTCTGAAACATTTGAAAAGTTCATATAATTTCAGAGTGAAATGGAAAATCATCGTAACAAGAAAATAAAGTTTCTACGATCTGGTCGTGGAGGAGAATATTTGAGTTACGAGTTTGGTCTCTTCATTTGAAAACAATGTGAAATAGTTTCACTACTCACGCCACCTGGAACACCACAGTGTAATGGTGTGTCCGAACGTCGTAACCGTACTTTATTAGATATGGTGCGATCTATGATTTCTCTTACCGATATACCACTATCCTTTTGGGGTTATGCATTAGAGATAGCTACATTGACGTTAAATAGGGCATCATCTAAATCCGTTGAGATGACACCGTATGAACTATGGTTTGGCAAGAAACCTAAGCTGTCATTTCTTAAAGTTTGAGGTTGCAATGCTTATGTGAAAAAGTTTCAACCTGATAAGCTCAAACCCAAATCGGAGAAGTGCGTCTTCATAGGATACCCAAAAGAAAATGTTGGGTACACCTTCTATCACAGATCCGAAGGCAAGATATTCATTGCCGAGAATGGATCCTTTCTAGAGAAGGAGTTTCTCTCGAAAGAAGTGAGTGGGAGGAAAGTAGAACTTGATGAGGTAACTATACATGCTCCCTTATTGGAAAGTAGTTCATCACAGAAATCTGTTCCTGTGACTACTACACCAATTAGTGAGGAAGCTAATGATGATGATCATGTAACTTCAGATCAAGTTACTACCGAACCTCGTAGGTAAACCAGAGTGAGATCCGCACCAGAGTGGTACGGCAATGCTATTCTGGAGGTCATGTTACTTGACCATGACGAGCCTACGAACTATGAGGAAGTGATGATGAGCCCAGATTCCGTGAAATGGCTTGAGGCCATGAAATCTGAGATGAGATCCATGTATGAGAAAAAAGTATGGACTTTGATTGACTTGCCCATTGATCGGCGAGCCATTGAGATTAAATGGATCTTCAAGAGGAAGACGGACGCTGATAGTAGTGTTACTATCTACAAAGCTAGAATTGTCGCAAAAAGGTTTTCGACAAGTTCAAGGTGTTGACTACGATGAGAGTTTCTCACTCGTATCTATGCTTAAGTGTGTCCGAATCATGTTAGCAATTGCCGCATTTTATGAAATCTGGCAAATGGATAAACAAAACTGCATTCCTTAATGGATTTATTAAAGAAGAGTTGTATATGATGCAACCAGAAGGTTTTGTCAATCCTAAAGGTACTAACAAAATATGCAAGCTCCAGCGATCCATCTATGGACTAGTGCAAACAGCTCGGAGTTGGAATATACGCTTTGATAAGTTGATCAAGCATATAGTTTTATACATACTTGCGGTGAAGCCTGTATTTACAAGAAAGTGAGTGGGAGCATTACAGCATTTCTGATAAGTATATGTGTATGACATATTGTTGATCGGAAATAATGTAGAATTATTCCGCAAAGCATAAAGGAGTGTTTGAAAGGATTTTTTCAAAGAAAGACCTCGGTGAAGCTGCTTACATATTGAGCATCAAGATCTATAGAGATAGATCAAGACGCTTGATAAGTTTTTCAATGAGTACATACCTTGACAAGATTTTGAAGTAGTTCAAAATGGAACAGCCAAAGAAGGAGTTCTTGCTTGTGTTACAAGGTGTGAAGTTGAGTAAGACTCAAAACCTGACCACGGCAGAAAATAGAGAGAGAATGAAAGTCATTCCCTATGCCTCAGCCATAGGTTCTATAAAGTATGCCATGCTGTGTACCAGACCTATTGTATACCCTGCCCTGAGTTTGGCAAGGGAGTACAATAGTGATCTAGGAGTAGATCACTGGACATTGGTCAAAATTATCCTTAGTGGAATAAGGATATGTTTCTCGATTATGGAGGTGACAAAAGGTTCGTCGTAAAGGGTTACGTCGATGCAAGTTTTGACACTAATCCAGATGACTCTAAGTCTCAGTCTGGATACATATTGAAAGTGGGAGCAATTAGCTAGAGTAGCTCTGTGCAAAGCATTGTTAACAAAGGAATTTGCAAAATACATACGGATCTGAATGTGGCAGACCCGTTAACTAAACTTCCCTCACAAGCAAAACATGATCACACCTTAGCACTCTTTGGGTGTTAATCACATAACGATGTGAACTAGATTATTGACTCTAGTAAACCCTTTGGGTGTTGGTCACATGTCGATGTGAACTATGGGTGTTAATCACATGGTGATGTGAATTATTAGTATTAAATCACATGGCGATGTGAACTAGATTATTGACTCTAGTGCAAGTGGGAGACTGAAGGAAATATGCCCTAGAGGCAATGATAAAGTTATTATTTATTTCCTTATATCATGATAAATGTTTATTATTCATGCTAGAATTGTATTAACCGGAAACATAATACATGTGTGAATACATAGACAAACAGAGTGTCACTAGTATGCCTCTACTTGACTAGCTCGTTGATCAAAGATGGTTATGTTTC